>NC_138307.1:79456618-79484118 GCF_965601325.2 Salmo salar | reverse complement strand
CAATCCATCTACCAGAAGGTTTTTAGGGAAAGCCTATCCATCTACCAGAAGGTTTTTAGGGAAAGCCAATCCATCTACCAGAAGGTTTTTAGGGAAAGCCTATCCATCTACCAGAAGGTTTTTAGGGAAAGCCTATCCATCTACCAGAAGGTTTTTAGGGAAAGCCAATCCATCTACCAGAAGGTTTTTAGGGAAAGCCTATCCATCTACCAGAAGGTTTTTAGGGAAAGCCTATCCATCTTACCAGAAGGTTTTTAGGGAAAGCCAATCCATCTACCAGAAGGTTTTTAGGGAAAGCCTATCCATCTACCAGAAGGTTTTTAGGGAAAGCCTATCCATCTACCAGAAGGTTTTTAGGGAAAGCCTATCCATCTACCAGAAGGTTTTTAGGGAAAGCCTATCCATCTACCAGAAGGTTTTTAGGGAAAGCCTATCCATCTACCAGAAGGTTTTTAGGGAAAGCCTATCCATCTACCAGAAGGTTTTTAGGGAAAGCCTATCCATCTACCAGAAGGTTTTTAGGGAAAGCCAATCCATCTACCAGAAGGTTTTTAGGGAAAGCCTATCCATCTACCAGAAGGTTTTTAGGGAAAGCCTATCCATCTACCAGAAGGTTTTTAGGGAAAGCCAATCCATCTACCAGAAGGTTTTTAGGGAAAGCCTATCCATCTACCAGAAGGTTTTTAGGGAAAGCCTATCCATCTACCAGAAGGTTTTTAGGGAAAGCCTATCCATCTACCAGAAGGTTTTTAGGGAAAGCCAATCCATCTACCAGAAGGTTTTTAGGGAAAGCCTATCCATCTACCAGAAGGTTTTTAGGGAAAGCCTATCCATTGTCGTGTCTTTGGGGGTACCATTAAACGGAAGATATGTTTATCAATTAGCTCCCTGTAATTATTATCACGCGATTAAACTGATTAATCGTTTAATTGTAATTAACTAGGAGATCGGGGCACCAAGGAGAATATTCAGATTACAAAGCTATAATTTTCCTAATATAACTTTCCTGTACTATAATATTATATTCTATTACAGTATAGGCCGATTATCTTCTAGTTTCAATGGTGTATTTACCTCTAGTCCAGTCTCATCCCAAACGTCGTAAATTGTTGTATCTGCACGAACCCAGTCTTTACTAAAATCATCCATACATCAATTGTCTTAAAATCATTTATTTACTACACTAAGTAATTAACAGAAAAACATACAAACAGTAATTATCGTCACAAAGGATTGGTATCGGAATGTGCCCTTGTGGGCTAAACAGACAGGTCGGCCTGTTGAACAATGGATCATAAACGGTCAGGCTCAGAAGTTACACAGAGTTCATTAATATTAACAATTGAAGGCTCACTCATTCGGGAACAATTGCAATCAATATATATTTACGCTCAGTGTGTCGTCGTTCTTTGTTGGAGAGTTCGGTTCTGTTGGGAAGTTTTGTCCGCGTTCTCTCTCTCTCTCGGTTAGAATGGATCTTTCAGAGCGACATTCATTAATGTCGTCATCGAATGGTTGTTTCGTTGGTCTTCGCGTTCAATGATATAATTTACTTAGCTGCAGACTAATAATTAATATCAAAGACTTGTTCTTATTCTGTCAGTATCGATAGTCTAAAAGTGAACCACGTGGTATGGTTCACTTTCAGTAGAGGAATTGGAAGGTAAAACCTATTAGCCAACGGAGTGTAGGCCTGGTCTTCAGAAATGTAAATCCGGGGGTGTTTTATAGTGCCCATCGAACAGCTTGTCAAATGACGCCTGGTCCTGTATGTGTCCCTGGGGGCGTGCCTATGACTGAGTTAGAATTGTATTTCTGTAACCAAATCTATCACATTACATCAGTACAATAGCATCTCAATGTCTTACAAAAGCTTTATCCTTATTAATACATTCCATACACCCATATGATGCAAGTCTTAAGCTGAGTCTATTATATAAACAGTTTTATGGTAATATGGCTATATTGTCTCTTCTGAGTATCACAAAATTGTACCAAGCGGATCAGTTCGTAGCTGGATTCTTCACCAATCTTCCATACCTTCTCCAGAACACAAAATGTCGCTTGGCTCTCCAATTCTATGAGTTGGAAGAATTTCCTTTGTCTCTCTATGGGCCATGTGGCCAGAGACTCTCCTGGAATTTTAGAGTTTTTACGACCCTTTACACACAGGGTCGATTGGGGGGGGGGGGGGGGGGGGTAGGTTGGGTGGTGGTGCAACAGGGAGGGGGTCAACTGTCCTCCCTGTACCAAAAGAGGCCAACGTCATGACACCATCTACCAGAAGGTTTTTAGGGAAAGCCAATCCATCTACCAGAAGGTTTTTAGGGAAAGCCTATCCATCTACCAGAAGGTTTTTAGGGAAAGCCTATCCATCTACCAGAAGGTTTTTAGGGAAAGCCTATCCATCTACCAGAAGGTTTTTAGGGAAAGCCTATCCATCTACCAGAAGGTTTTTAGGGAAAGCCTATCCATCTACCAGAAGGTTTTTAGGGAAAGCCTATCCATCTACCAGAAGGTTTTTAGGGAAAGCCTATCCATCTACCAGAAGGTTTTTAGGGAAAGCCTATCCATCTACCAGAAGGTTTTTAGGGAAAGCCAATCCATCTACCAGAAGGTTTTTAGGGAAAGCCTATCCATCTACCATAAGGTTTTTAGGGAAAGCCTATCCATCTACCAGAAGGTTTTTAGGGAAAGCCTATCCATCTACCAGAAGGTTTTTAGGGAAAGCCTATCCATCTACCAGAAGGTTTTTAGGGAAAGCCTATCCATCTACCAGAAGGTTTTTAGGGAAAGCCTATCCATCTACCAGAAGGATTCTGTCCTCGTTCTCTGTATCGCAGATTTTATAAGTGAAGGGGAACCAACCCAAAGTATAGCCTGACAGATTTCTCCTCCCCCACTGTGTCAAGCAGAGCCACAGCCACCTGTCATGTGAAAATGGGAGAGGACAGAGAGGGAGAGCAAGAGGACAGAGAGCAAGAGGACAGAGAGCAAGAGGACAGAGAGCAAGAGGACAGAGAGCAAGAGGACAGAGAGCAAGAGGACAGAGAGCAAGAGGACAGAGAGCAAGAGGACAGAGAGCAAGAGGACAGAGAGAGGACAGCGAGCGAGCGGACAGAGAGCGGACAGAGAGAGGACAGAGAGATGACAGCGAGCGAGCGGACAGAGAGAGGACAGAGAGAGGACAGAGAGTTACGTTTTAGGGCTCTATTTTTAACCAGCCTTCGTTATAGTAGGCCTAGGGTCAGGGTAGCAAACGTAGGGTTCGGGTTGAACCAGCCTTCGTTTACCATTCCATTCTTGTGTGGCGGCTAAGGAGTATTGGTATCTCTGAAGGGTCTTTGGCCTGGTTTGCTAATTACCTCTCTCAAAGAGTGCAGTGTATAAAGTCAGAACATCTGCTGTCTCAGCCAGTGCCTGTCACATGGGAGTACCCCAAGGCTCAATCCTTAGCCCCACGCTCTTCTCAATTTGCACCAACAACATAGCTCAGGCAGTAGGACGCTCTCTTATCCATTTATTTGCAGATGATACAGTCTTATACTCAGCTGGCCACTCCCCGAATTTTGTATTAAACGCTCTACAACAAAGCTTTCTTAGTGTTCAACAAGCTTTCTCTACCCTTAACCTCGTTTTGAACACCTCCAAAACAAAGGTCATTTGGTTTGGTAAGAAGAATGTCCCTCTCCCCACAGGTGTGATTACTGCCTCTGAGGGTTTAGAGCTTGAAGTAGTCACCTCATACAAGTACTTGGGAGTATGGCTGGACGGTACACTGCCCTTCTCTCAGCACATATCAAAGCTACAGGCTAAAGTTAAATCTAGGCTTGGTTTCCTCTATCGTAATCGCTCCTCTTTCATCCCAGCTCCCAAACTAACCCTGATTCAGATGACCACCCTACCCATGCTAGACTACGGAGATGTAATTTATAGATCAGCAGGTAACGGTGCTCTCGAGCAGCTAGATGTTCTTTACCATTCAGCCATCAGATTTGCCACCAATGCTCCTTATAGGACACATCACTGCACTCTATGCTCTTTAAAATGGTCATCTCTGTATACCCGTCGCAAGACCAACTGGTTGATGCTCATTTATAAACTCCTCTTAGTGTAACAGTATAACTTCCATCCCTCTCCTCGTCCCTACCTGGGCTCGAACCAGGGACCCTCTGCACACATCAACAACTGCCTCCCACAAAGCATTGTTACCCATCACTCCACAAAAGCCGCAGCCCTTGCAGAGCAAGGGGAACAATTACTTCAAGGTCTCAGAGCGAGTGACGTCACCGATTGAAAAGCTATTAACGCGCACCCCACTAACTAGCTAGCCATTTCACATCGGTTACACCGACATGGTAGGCAACACCCCACTAACTAGCCAGCCATTTCACAGCGGTTACACAGACATGGTAGGCTACACCCCACTAACTAGCTAGCCATTTCACACAGGTTACATTAGGCCTCATTCCCCCCTATCTGAGATATCTACTGCAGCCCTCATCCTCCACAAACAACACCCGTTCTGCCAGTCACATTCTGTTAACCTGTCTGGGCTAGGGGGCAGTATTTTCACAGCCGGATAAAAAAACGTACCCGATTTAAACTGGTTACTACTCTTTCCCAGAAACGAGAATATGCATATTATTAGTAGATTTGGATAGAAAACACTAAAGTTTCTAAAACTGTTTGAATGGTGTCTGTGAGTATAACAGAACTCATATGGCAGACAAAAACCTGAGAAAATTCCAAGCAGGAAGTGGCCTGTCTGCGAATTTGTAGTTCTCCCTTTGCTTCTCTATCGAAACTACAGTGCCCGTGGGGTTATGTAGCACTTTCTAAGGCTTCCATTGGCTCTCTAAAGCGTTCAGAAAGCGGATTGAGGCGTCTCCTGTCTCTGGGCTGAGTACAGGAGCACAGTTTGTCAATGGATTGCCTGGTGACTAAGAGATTGGAAATACGCGTTCACGAGACCTCACCATTTTTTCTCTTCCTTTTTGAATTAATACAGCATTGTCCGGTTGGAATATTATGACTATTTTACAAGAAAAATGGCATAAAAATGGATTTTAAACAGCGTTTGACATGCTTCTAAGTCCGTTAATGGAACATTTTGATTTTTTTTGTCTCAAAATGCGCTCGCGCGTTACCCTTTGGATAGTGACCTGAACGCACAAACAAAACTGAGATATTTGCACATAACTATGGATTATTTGGAACAAAAACAACATTTGTTGTGGAAGTAGCAGTCCTGGGAGTGCATTCTGACGAAGAACAGCAAAGGTAATCCAATTTTTCTAATACCAATTCTGAGTTTAGTGAGCCCCGAACTTGGCGGGTGTCAAATTAGCTAGCCGTAATGGCTGAGCTATGTACTCAGAATATTGCAAAATGTGCTTTTGCCGAAAAGCTATTTTAAAATCTGACATAGCGATTGCATAAAGGAGCTCTGTATCTAGAATTCTTAAAATAATTGTTGTTTTTTGTGAACGTTTATCATGAGTAATTTAGTAAATTCACAGGACGTTTTCGGTGGGAATACAATTTCTGAACATCACACGCCAATGTAAAAAGCTGTTTTTTTATATAAATATGAACTTGATTGAACAAAACATGCATGTATTGTGTAACATAATGTCCTAGGAGTGTCATCTGATGAAGATCGTCAAAGGTTAGTGCTGCATTTAGCTGTGTTTTGGGTTTTTGTGACATATATGCTTGCTTGAAAAATGGCTGTGTGGTTATTTGTGTCTATGTACTCTCCTAACATAATCTAATGTTTTGCTTTCACTGTAAAGCCTTTTTGAAATCGGACAATGTGGTTAGATTAACGAGAGTCTTATCTTTCGAATGGTGCAAAATAGTCGTATGTTTGAAATATTGAAATTATAGCATTTTTTGTTGAACCAGCCTTTGTTAGGGTAGGCCTAGGGTCAGGGTAGCAGACGTAGGGCTAGGGTTGAAGCAGCCTTCGTTAGGGTAGGCCTAGGGTCAGGGTAGCAGACGTAGGGCTAGGGTTGAAGCAGCCTTCGTTATAGTAGGCCTAGGGTCAGGGTAGCAGACGTAGGGCTAGGGTTGAAGCAGCCTTCGTTAGGGTAGGCCTAGGGTCAGGGTAGCAGACGTAGGGCTAGGGTTGAAGCAGCCTTCGTTATAGTAGGCCTAGGGTCAGGGTAGCAGACGAAGGGCTAGGGTTGAACCAGCCTTCGTTAGGGTAGGCCTAGGCTCAGGGTAGAAGATGAAGGGCTAGGGTTTGGAACATATGAAACTGAAAACTGTTTACATCTCTAGTTTGTCTATTTGTTGTTACAGGAAAATAACTTCTAAATACGAGGCTCACCAGTATTCACCAAGATGTTCATCTGTCGTTTCATGATGGGCAATGACACGTGTAGTCTACATCATGGAGGGGGTTTTACACACGTCCTAAACAGGAGCTGCAGTGCTAAAATAATGTAGACTTGCCTACAACACATAGATACACAGGGAATGTCACTGTTCTGCTCCTCTCAAACTTGATCTTTTAATAAAGCTTCAGTGATTAAGATGAATTTCCAAGCGGCCTCAGAAGCCAAACCCTTTATCGACGGTCATGACTATGAAATTGCCAACGAACATGTTTTTTACACTAGCGCCATCTTAATGGCAGCCAACAATACAACTCTCAATGTCACGTGCACAAGTAGAGTGAAATTCCTTTCTTGCTCTAAACCAAACTATGCAGTCATCAATGAAACACCAAGGATTTAGCTATCAGCCAGACGGAAACAGTTTATGACCGTTTCAGACAATCAGAAATGGTCTCACATTCTTCTGTGACTGTTTAACAACAATCCTAGCAGGTCTGGGACAGCACAAGCCAACCAGACTGTGAGATGTTCTGTCATGTGACGATCCTAGCAGGTCTGGGACAGCACAAGCCAACCAGACTGTGAGATGTTCTGTCATGTGACGATCCTAGCAGGTCTGGGACAGCACAAGCCAACCAGACTGTGAGATGTTCTGTCATGTGACGATCCTAGCAGGTCTGGGACAGCACAAGCCAACCAGACTGTGAGATGTTCTGTCATGTGACGATCCTAGCAGGTCTGGGACAGCACAAGCCAACCAGACAGTGTGATATTCTGCCGTTTGACAATCCTAGCAGGTCCTAGACAGCACAAACCAACCGACCCACTGACAGGACTACAGGTCAGTCCAGCCCTGAAGACAGGACTACAGGTCAGTCCAGCCCTGAAGACAGGACTACAGGTCAGACTACAGGTCAGTCCAGCCCTGAAGACAGGACTACAGGTCAGACTACAGGTCAGTCCAGCCCTGAAGACAGGACTACAGGTCAGTCCAGCCCTGAAGACAGGACTACAGGTCAGTCTATAGGTCAGTCCAGCCCTGAAGACAGGACTACAGGTCAGACCAGCCCTGAAGACAGGACTACAGGTCAGACTACAGGTCAGTCCAGCCCTGAAGACAGGACTACAGGTCAGACCAGCCCTGAAGACAGGACTACAGGTCAGACTACAGGTCAGTCCAGCCCTGAAGGCAGGACTACAGGTCAGTCCAGCCCTGAAGGCAGGACTACAGGTCAGTCCAGCCCTGAAGGCAGGACTACAGGTCAGTCCAGCCCTGAAGACAGGACTCCAGGTCAGTCCAGCCCTGAAGACAGGACTCCAGGTCAGTCCAGGCCTGAAGACAGGACTACAGGTCAGTCCAGCCCTGAAGACAGGACTACAGGTCAGTCTATAGGTTAGTCCAGCCCTGAAGACAGGACTACAGGTCAGACTATAGGTCAGTCCAGCCCTGAAGACAGGACTACAGGTCAGACTACAGGTCAGTCCAGCCCTGAAGACAGGACTACAGGTCAGACTACAGGTCAGTCCAGCCCTGAAGACAGGACTACAGGTCAGACTATAGGTCAGTCCAGCCCTGAAGACAGGACTACAGGTCAGACTATAGGTCAGTCCAGCCCTGAAGACAGGACTACAGGTCAGACTATAGGTCAGTCCAGCCCCAGCTGGTTCCGTAGCAGCAGTAAGGTCAGAGATGCATGCAGCCTAGACCTACAGTACATCTAGGACCCCGTTTTGTAAGACAAAACATTAAGCTGTAGAATACACTGGCTGAACAGATAGATAGATATTACACTGGCTGAACAGATATCCCTCTATGACACGTTGAGTAAGCAATCATGTCATATTCTGATCTATTCATGATATTTCTATCCACAACGTCCAGAACATTTACACTGACAGAAGGCTAACTGTCTGCCTCCTAAATGCTACCCTATTCCCTAGTGTCAGCTGAGGCCTATGGGCCCTGGTCAAAAGTAGTGCAGTATATAGGGAATAGGGTGCCATTTGGGACACAGACCCTGGCTGACTAAAGCCCCTCCACTACAGCCACTCAGTAGACTGTAGTCTGTCCTCTCCGTTCCCTAGGGAACCACAGTAACCCTACACCCTTCTATCTAGCCTTGGACAGACAGCAGACTCTGGGTAGGATCTGGGTCGGATCCACTTACACTGCTCAGGTGCTGCAGGGATGGTGATACCCCCCAGAATGGGCCTACTGTTGGGGGGGAAAGGCACCAGAACCACCCCCCCCTCCCCAGAATGGGCCTACTGTTGGGGGGGAAAGGCACCAGAACCACCCCCCCTTCCCCAGAATGGGCCTACTGTTGGGGGGGGAAAGGCACCAGAACCACCTCCCCTCCCCAGAATGGGCCTACTGTTGGGGGGGAAAGGCACCAGAACCACCCCCCCTCCCCAGAATGGGCCTACTGTTGGGGGGGAAAGGCACCAGAACCACTCCCCCTCCCCAGAATGGGCCTACTGTTGGGGGGGAAAGGCACCAGAGCCCCCCCCCCCAGAATGGGCCTACTGTTGGGGGGGGGGGGAAAGGAACCAGAACCACCCCCCCCTCCCCAGAATGGGCCTACTGTTGGGGGGGAAAGGCACCAGAGCCCCCTCCCCCCCAGAATGGGCCTACTGTTGGGGGGGAAAGGCACCAGAACCACCCCCCCCTCCCCAGAATGGGCCTACTGTTGGGGGGGGAAAGGCACCAGAACCACCTCCCCTCCCCAGAATGGGCCTACTGTTGGGGGGGAAAGGCACCAGAACCACCCCCCCTCCCCAGAATGGGCCTACTGTTGGGGGGGAAAGGCACCAGAACCACTCCCCCGAATGGGCCTACTGTTGGGGGGGAAAGGCACCAGAGCCCCCCCCCCCAGAATGGGCCTACTGTTGGGGGGGGGGGAAAGGAACCAGAACCACCCCCCCCTCCCCAGAATGGGCCTACTGTTGGGGGGGAAAGGCACCAGAGCCCCCTCCCCCCCAGAATGGGCCTACTGTTGGGGGGGAAAGGCACCAGAACCACCCCCCCCCCCCATAGCAGCCCAACTCTGACCTAAAACGATGGCTGACATCCGTCTGTATTTTCTCTACTGTTACTGCTACTACTCGGTCTATTGTCTGTGGATGTCCTTAGCTTACCGGCTATATGAGTTGGCAGTCTGACACCTTGGCAAACCTTTACACTATGGGAATACTCTCTCCCTATCCATGGCAACACAGAATATCTGGGGTCAACCTTGAAGAGAAGGCACTGAAAGGCAGTGAAGCCGTTCTTCTACAAACTTCAGAATGCACATTCTACCAGGACTAGTCAGTCATTATTACAGATAATGTAGTATTCATCATTATCAACAGATTCTACCAGGACTAGTCAGTCATTATTACAGATAATGTAGTATTCATCATTATCAACAGATTCTACCAGGACTAGTCAGTCATTAGTACAGATAATGTAGTAGTCATCATTATCAACAGATTCTACCAGGACTAGTCAGTCATTAGTACAGATAATGTAGTAGTCATCATTATCAACAGAAGGTTGAGTCTAGTACATATTGTAGTAATCACATCATTATCAACAGAAGGTTGAGTCTAGTACATATTGTAGTAATCACATCATTATCAACAGAAGGTTGAGTCTAGTACATATTGTAGTAATCACATCATTATCAACAGAAGGTTGAGTCTAGTACATATTGTAGTAATCACATCATTATCAACAGAAGGTTGAGTCTAGTACATATTGTAGTATTCATCATTATCAACAGAAGGTTGAGTCTAGTACATATTGATAATTACTACAATAAGTACTAGACTCAACCTTCTGTTGATAATGAAGGTACCTACAGTTATCACCCTCATCCTATAGGTCTACTGAGAAGGAAGCTACAGTCATCACCCTCATCCTATTGGTCTATTGAGAAGGAAGCTACAGTTATCACCCTCATATACAGTACCAGTCAAAAGTTTGGACACACCTACTCATTCAAGGGTTTTTCTTTATTTGTACTATTTTCTGCATTGTAGAATAATAGTAAAAACATCAAAACTATGAAATAACACATATGGAATCATGTAGTAACCAAAAAAAAGTGTTAAACAAATCAAAATATATTTTGTATTTGAGATTCTTCAAAATAGCCACCCTTTGCCTTGACAGCTTTGCACACTCAGAGTAGGTGAACGGATGATCTCCGCGTCTGTGGTTCCCACCGTGAAGCATGGAGGAGGAGTCGGTGTGGCTAATAGTCTATACATAGTGGCTGTGAGTCGGTGTGGCTAATAGTCTATACATAGTGGCTGTGAGTCGGTGTGGCTAATAGTCTATACATAGTGGCTGTGAGTCGGTGTGGCTAATAGTCTATACATAGTGGCTGTGAGTCGGTGTGGCTAATAGTCTATACATAGTGGCTGTGAGTCGGTGTGGCTAATTGTCTATACATAGTGGCTGTGAGTCGGTCTGGCTAATAGTCTATACATAGTGGCTGTGAGTCGGTCTGGCTAATAGTCTATACATAGTGGCTGTGAGTCGGTCTGGCTAATAGTCTATACATAGTGGCTGTGAGTCGGTCTGGCTAATAGTCTATACATAGTGGCTGTGAGTCGGTCTGGCTAATAGTCTATACATAGTGGCTGTGAGTCGGTCTGGCTAATAGTCTATACATAGTGGCTGTGAGTCGGTCTGGCTAATAGTCTATACATAGTGGCTGTGAGTCGGTCTGGCTAATAGTCTATACATAGTGGCTGTGAGTCGGTCTGGCTAATAGTCTATACATAGTGGCTGTGAGTCGGTCTGGCTAATAGTCTATACATAGTGGCTGTGAGTCGGTCTGGCTAATTGTCTATACATAGTGGCTGTGAGTCGGTCTGGCTAATTGTCTATACATAGTGGCTGTGAGTCGGTCTGGCTAATTGTCTATACATAGTGGCTGTGAGTCGGTCTGGCTAATAGTCTATACATAGTGGCTGTGAGTCGGTCTGGCTAATAGTCTATACATAGTGGCTGTGAGTCGGTGTGGCTAATTGTCTATACATAGTGGCTGTGAGTCGGTCTGGCTAATTGTCTATACATAGTGGCTGTGAGTCGGTCTGGCTAATTGTCTATACATAGTGGCTGTGAGTCGGTCTGGCTAATAGTCTATACATAGTGGCTGTGAGTCGGTCTGGCTAATTGTCTATACATAGTGGCTGTGAGTCGGTCTGGCTAATAGTCTATACATAGTGGCTGTGAGTCGGTCTGGCTAATTGTCTATACATAGTGGCTGTGAGTCGGTCTGGCTAATAGTCTATACATAGTGGCTGTGAGTCGGTGTGGCTAATTGTCTATACATAGTGGCTGTGAGTCGGTCTGGCTAATAGTCTATACATAGTGGCTGTGAGTCGGTGTGGCTAATTGTCTATACATAGTGGCTGTGAGTGTGTGAGAGATAAGAACACAATGATTAGTCCTAAATGTCCTGAGACATCACACTGAGACAACAGAACAGAGAAGGTCAGAACAGTACAGAACAGAGCAGAACAGAACAGAACAGAGCAGAGCAGGTCACAACAGAAAAGAACAGAGCAGGTCACAACAGAAAAGAACAGAGCAGAGCAGAACAGAGCAGAACAGAACAGAACAGAGCAGGTCACAACAGAAAAGAACAGAGCAGATCAGAACAGAACAGGTCAGAACAGAACAGGTCAGAACAGAACAGGTCAGAACAGAACAGAAAAGAACAGAGCAGGTCAGAACAGAAAAGAACAGAGCAGAACAGAACAGAGCAGATCAGAACAGAGCAGGTCACAACAGAAAAGAACAGAGCAGAGCAGAACAGAGCAGATCAGAACAGAGCAGTGCAGAACAGGTCAGAACAGAACAGAAAAGAACAGAGCAGGTCAGAACAGAAAGGAACAGAGCAGGTCAGAACAGAACAGAACAGGTCAGAACAGAACAGAACAGAACAGGTCAGAACAGAACAGAACAGAGCAGGTCAGAACAGAAAGGAACAGAGCAGGTCAGAACAGAACAGAACAGGTCAGAACAGAACAGAGCAGAGCAGAGCAAAGCAGAACAAGTCAGAACAGAGCAAAGCAGAACAGAACAGAACAGAACAGAGCAGAACAGAACAGGTCAGAACAGAGCAGAGCAGAACAGAACAGGTCAGAACAGAGCAGAGCAGAACAGAACAGGTCAGAACAGAGCAGAGCAGAACAGAACAGGTCAGAACAGAGCAGAGCAGAACAGAACAGGTCAGAACAGGTCAGAACAGAACAGCGCAGAACAGAACAGGTCAGAACAGGTCAGAACAGAGCAGAGCAGAAAAGGTCAGAACAGGTCAGAACAGAGCAGAGCAGAACAGAACAGAGCAGAGCAGGTCAGAACAGACCAGAGCAGGTCAGAACAGTGCAGAGCAGTGCACAACAGAGCACAACAGAGCAGGTCAGAACAGTGCAGAGCAGAACAGAGCAGAACAGAGCACAACAGAGCAGGTCAGAACAGTGCAGAGCAGAACAGAGCAGAACAGGTCAGAACAGAACAGAGCAGAGCAGGTCAGAACAGACCAGAGCAGGTCAGAACAGTGCAGAGCAGTGCAGAGCACAACAGAGCACAACAGAGCAGGTCAGAACAGTGCAGAGCAGAACAGAGCAGAACAGGTCAGAACAGAGCACAACAGAACAGAGCACAACAGTGCAGAACAGAGACCTTAATAACTACAGGCTTATCTCTGACACACAACACCTAAGCTACACTCATACACAGTCTGACTGTGACACAGGATTTTATCAGCGAAACTAATTCAAATATGTCAATCTCTTACAGATCCTAAAGTAAACACAGGTAACCTCCATTTGCACTGTGGTTTCCTTGTTCATATGTCTAAGTTCATGTCAACATCTCTCAACGTCTAGATTCCAAACGGTGCCAGTCGGCCCTGAGTGTCAAACAGACCAGGGGACGAGGCCCCGCCGGCTGTCTGAGGAACGGACCAGGGGACGAGGCCCCGCCGGCTGTCTGAGGAACGGACCAGGGGACGAGGCCCCGCCGGCTGTCTGAGGAACGGACCAGGGGACGAGGCCCCGCCGGCTGTCTGAGGAACGGACCAGGGGACGAGGCCCCGCCGGCTGTCTGAGGAACGGACCAGGGGACGAGGCCCCGCCGGCTGTCTGAGGAACGGACCAGGGGACGAGGCCCCGCCGGCTGTCTGAGGAACGGACCAGGGGACGAGGCCCCGCCGGCTGTCTGAGGAACGGACCAGGGGACGAGGCCCCGCCGGCTGTCTGAGGAACGGACCAGGGGACGAGGCCCCGCCGGCTGTCTGAGGAACGGACCAGGGGACGAGGCCCCGCCGGCTGTCTGAGGAACGGACCAGGGGACGAGGCCCCGCCGGCTGTCTGAGGAACGGACCAGGGGACGAGGCCCCGCCGGCTGTCTGAGGAACGGACCAGGGGACGAGGCTCTCTTCCTCTCCTCCAGTCTCCAGGTTTTTTATTTTTTATTTCTTCAACTGTGAAAACAAATGTGAATATTAGCGAGAGCCTGACAAATTCTCACACAAAACGAGGGAGAGAAGGGAGGGACACTTCTAGGTAGAGGGGGAGGGAGGAAGTGGGGGAGAGAGAGAGGGAGGGAGGCAGGGCTCCAGACTGCCACCATTTAATTGCATGTTGTGCGTCCAAGTTACATTTTTAATTAGTCACATCTGTGAGCTACACATTTTACATGGTCACCTCACTCAAAATGGCCTGTTTTATTTTTTAGGAGGCTAAAAACATGATTTGGTCAAACAGTAAAGTGCATGATTCCTGTAATGAACCGCTCTGCCTGCCCCTGTAGCTGTTTCACTGGGGCCTACTGCTGTGCCCAGCGATACACTCACTCTCTCCTTTCCCAGGGAAAACACAGCTAGCTTGTTGTCGCAGTTGAAGAAAGGATGTGATCAGCTTTCTGTAGGTATCATTTTGATTTCTCAGCAACTAAAATAGCAACTATTTTACAACCAAGATATTTGATATGGTGTTGAGATATGGAATGTGCATTGGCCGTTGTGACTGCATTGGACTCATTGGGCGGTAGGCTAAAACTGCAACAATGTTGAAAAACATTTACTGTTAGATGAATACATGGCTGCTAGCAGTGGGTGATATATTTACAGTTAGCAATCTAGCTAATGTGTTTTGAGTTTCCATTATCCCCTATGATATTAGCACACAAAGACGCAGGCAGTCATCTACACAGAACAAAAACAAACCTGAAAATTCTGGAGCCCTATTTTAACAGTAAAATATAACAGCATAATTGTCAACCCAAAATGCATGACAATCACTGGATTAGGTTGCACATGAAAATATTTACTATCACAACATGAAAAGATGAAACAATGGATTTGTAGAATAGCGTCTCAGTAGTATAATACACGTTTTAATAAAGCAATGTGAATGTCTTAGTGGCACCAGGGGAAAGGTTAGTCTGGAGTCCTGGAGGGAGGGACCGACTCACCGGCTACGCTGCTTGCTGATACTGAAGGGTGAGTCAACAAAACACTCGCCAAGGTGTGGATGTAGGCTTCCATGGGAAGGAGAGTATAACAACTCTGACCTCTCCACGGCTATAGTCCCAGCCAGGACAGGACCACTCCACGGCTATAGTCCCAGCCAGGACAGGACCACTCCACGGCTATAGTCCCAGCCAGGACAGGACCACTCCACGGCTATAGTCCCAGCCAGGACAGGACCACTCCACGGCTATAGTCCCAGCCAGGACCACTCCACATCTATAAACCCAGCCAGGACAGGACCTCTCCACATCTATAGGCCCAGCCAGGACAGGATCTCTCCACATCTATAGGCCCAGCCAGGACAGGACCACTCCACGTCTATAAAACCAGCCAGGACAGGATCTCTCCACATCTATAGTCCCAGCCAGGACAGGATCTCTCCACATCTATAGTCCCAGCCAGGACAGGATCTCTCCACATCTATAGGCCCAGCCAGGACAGGATCTCTCCACATCTATAGGCCCAGCCAGGACAGGACCACTCCACATCTATAAACCCAGCCAGGACAGGATCTCTCCATGTCTATAGGCCCAGCCAGGACAGGATCTCTCTAAGTCTATAGGCCCAGCCAGGACAGGATCTCTCCATGTCTATAGGCCCAGCCAGGACAGGATCTCTCTAAGTCTATAGGCCCAGCCATTTTTCATTAGGTCAACACTTGTAGCCTGAACTAATTGATGCATCTTAGTGACAAAAGGACCTTTGTGTGGAAAGGAAAGTCTGGACACCTGGAATGGGGCTGTAATAGGTGGGCTGTTCATTTTAATATTTGGGTTTTTTGGACACATATTAAACAATTTTTTTTTGTGGGCACAAAATTACCTCCATACTTCATTCATTTTTTCCACCTCTACCTTGTTACCTTCAGATGAGTCCTGTGATACTGACATAGAGCACAACGGAGAACACCATCATGTTCTTGAGAGCCTCCCCTTTCCATAGTGGGGTAATATTCCTTAGTAGCCCAAACGGTTTGGACGCTACAGACAGAAGGTGGCACATCGGTGGTACCGACTTCAGACGAGTCCCGTGGAGGCTTCTGGGGGTCGTAGAGAAAAACGGAGAATACCATCGTGTTCGCAACAGTCAAATCAATCCATAGTGGTCAGATTGTTTTTAGGCCAAACCTTTTGGACGAACAGACGTTTTCGTTAGAAGACCGATTTTCGGGATGTCTCATTGTCTGATAAACACTGCTGTAGCTCGGCCACCTTCCACCGCAGATGGGCTGTCTCATTGTCTGATCAACACTGCTGTAGCTCGGCCACCTTCCACCGCAGATGGGCTGTCTCATTGTCTGATCAACACTGCTGTAGCTCAGCCACCTTCCACCGCAGATGGGCTGTCTCATTGTCTGATCAACACTGCTGTAGCTCGGCCACCTTCCACCGCAGATGGGCTGTCTCATTGTCTGATCAACACTGCTGTAGCTCGGCCACCTTCCACCGCAGATGGGCTGTCTCATTGTCTGATCAACACTGCTGTAGCTCGGCCACCTTCCACCGCAGATGGGCTGTCTCATTGTCTGATCAACACTGCTGTAGCTCGGCCACCTTCCACCGCAGATGGGCTGTCTCATTGTCTGATCAACACTGCTGTAGCTCGGCCACCTTCCACCGCAGATGGGCTGTCTCATTGTCTGATCAACACTGCTGTAGCTCGGCCACCTTCCACCGCAGATGGGCTGTCTCATTGTCTGATCAACACTGCTGTAGCTCGGCCACCTTCCACCGCAGATGGGCTGTCTCATTGTCTGATCAACACTGCTGTAGCTCGGCCACCTTCCACCGCAGATGGGCTGTCTCATTGTCTGATCAACACTGCTGTAGCTCAGCCACCTTCCACCGCAGATGGGCTGTCTCATTGTCTGATCAACACTGCTGTAGCTCAGCCACCTTCCACCGCAGATGGGCTGTCTCATTGTCTGATCAACACTGCTGTAGCTCGGCCACCTTCCACCGCAGATGGGCTGTCTCATTGTCTGATCAACACTGCTGTAGCTCGGCCACCTTCCACCGCAGATGGGCTGTCGCATTGTCTGATCAACACTGCTGTAGCTCAGCCACCTTCCACCGCAGATGGGCTGTCTCATTGTCTGATCAACACTGCTGTAGCTCAGCCACCTTCCACCGCAGATAGATCTCTAGTTTAAACTGATGGATTTTGATGGAAATGTTTTTATTATGTTACTTAGATTGACGCAACGGGTCAATAAACTCTTAAGGAGAATGGTTAACTTAGCATTATTTAGAGACACGCCCAAAGTTTGAGTTTTGTTGTATTTAGGGGGCTCATTTCTCATTCGGGGGGGTTGAGCCTAGGGCTGTTGCGGTGACCATATTACTGCCACATGAAGGCAGTGAAATTCCACTTGACCGTTTAGTCACGGTAATTAGGCTTCTCCAAGGTCTGCTGCTGCTGATGGTCATTAGTAGCCTACCAAACTTGCTAACTGCCTGGTACTCAGCACTCTATTGTCCCTCTAATCACTCTGACATCAACGCAAATGTAATCGAAAATCTGATCAAACACTTCATGAGAGCCAATGAGCTCCTGTTGCTCAACATTTCTATAGGCTATGCAATTGCGGGAGAAAACAGAGTGATGGCCTCTAATAAAAAGAGGAGGATCCCATCAGCTTTCTATAGGCTAGGCCTACAATATTTATTTCTCAACTTTCCTAATATTAAGCACATTGCTTATATTGCAACAGAAGTATAGCCTACCTGGCTGGCATGAAAATGAACCACGGGAAAAGCGTCCTCTATTCGCTATTTAAGTGCATAGATTATGTATTTTTTTCCCTCTGCCCGTTTCAGGACCGGTGCATGATAATGGTCCATTATTAATCTAAACAAATTTCCCAGACACTACCGTTCAAAAGTTTGGGGTCACTTAGAAATGTCCTTGTTTTTGAAAGAAAAGCAAATTTGTTTCCCATTAAAATAACATCAAATTGACCAGAAATACAGTGTAGACATGTTGTAAATGACTAATGTAGCTGGAAACAGCTGATTTTTAATGGATTATCTACATAGGCGTACAGAGTAGAGGTCGACTGATTAGGATTTTTTAACGCCGATACCGATTATTGGAGACCCACAAAAGGCCGATACCGATTATATATATATATATATATATATATATATATATATATATATATATATATATATATATATATATATATGACAAGTACAACAATACTGAATGAACAATGAACACTTATTTTAACTTAATATAATACATAAATAACATTATTTAGTCTCAAATAAATAATGAAACATGTTCAATTTGGTTTAAATAATGCAAAAACAAAGTGTTGGAGAAGAAAGTAAAAGTGCAATATGTGCCATGTAAAAAAGCTAATGTTTAAGTTCCTTGCTCAGAACATATGAAAGCTGGTGGTTCAATATTTCCAGTTCTTCAATATTCCCAGTTAAGAAGTTTTAGGTTGTAGTTATTATAGGAATTATGACACGTTGACTATTTCTCTCTATACCATTTGTATTTCATATAGCTTTGACTATTGGATGTTCTAATAGGCACTACAGTATTGCCAGCTGTTAGAATCATTTGTATGTGTTAGAATAATGACTAAATTGTTCCACTCTGAAATTGTATGATAGTGTGAAATGTTTGAGAATCATGGGAAGATAAAACCAGGATGTGGGTAGATCTGTTAGTATTGTAAACAGAATGAAGTTGTAGAGTAGGTAATAGAAAATCATTAGAGGGTTTCAAACCAAGAGGGTCCCAACGGGGGAGGGGAGGTGAAAGCCTTGGAGAATGTGACAACTTTTATGGTTCTTTGTGGTTAGTGGAAAAGTACTGGTTGTTTGAGCAGGGAGTGGTCTAAAGACAGGAATGTGTGTATAAAAGGAATGAGTCCTCATGTTTAACTTTAGAGCACTCATGAATAAAGATCGTTGAACCTTTTTTATAAAATCTGAGACTTTGCCCAATTATTAGTGAACCCAGGGTCTTACAAACCTAGGTGAATTGGTTAAAGATTAAATGCATTATTGGAAATGAAAATTCCCTTAACACCAGCCTAATCTCGGGAGTAGCCTTGAAGTCATAAACAGCGCTGTACTTCAAGCATTGCTAAGAGCTGCTGGCAAACACAATAAAGTGCTGTTTGAAGGAATGCGTACGAGCCTGCTGCTGCCTACCATCGCTCAGTCAGACTGCTCTATCAAATATCAAATCATAGACTTAATTATAACATAATAACACACAGAAATATGAGCCTTTGATCATTAATATGGTAGAATCTGGAAACTATCATTTCGAAAACAAAATGTTTATTCTTTCAGTGAAATACGGAACCATTCCGTATTTCGAACGGGTGGCAAACCTAAGTCTAAATATTGCTGTTACATTGCACAACCTTCAATGTTATGTCATAATTAGGTGAAATTGATTATATGCAACACATATGTAACTCCCACTGTACTACAGCCCTGTTTGAACCCCTCTCTGTAACTCCCACTGTACCACAGCCCTGTTTGAGCCCCTCTCTGTAACTCCCACTGTACTACAGCCCTGTTTGAGCCCCTCTCTGTAACTCCCACTGTACCACAGCCCTGTTTGAGCCCCTCTCTGTAACTCCCACTGTACCACAGCCCTGTTTGAGCCCCTCTCTGTAACTCCCACTGTGTCACAGCCCTGTTTGAGCCCCTCTCTGTAACTCCCACTGTACTACAGCCCTGTTTGAGCCCCTCTCTGTAACTCCCACTGTACCACAGCCCTGTTTGAGCCCCTCTCTGTAACTCCCACTGTACTACAGCCCTGTTTGAGCCCCTCTCTGTAACTCCCACTGTGCCACAGCCCTGTTTGAGCCCCTCTCTGTAACTCCCACTGTACCAGAGCCCTGTTTGAGCCCCTCTCTGTAACTCCCACTGTGTCACAGCCCTGTTTGAGCCCCTCTCTGTAACTCCCACTGTACTACAGCCCTGTTTGAGCCCCTCTCTGTAACTCCCACATGGTTTATCTAACGTAAAGCCAGATAAACAGAGGGGTCTTCAGAACAATAGGCCTTATAGTCTCTGTTTTAGTTGTGGTGATGGCAGGGCTAACACCGTGCATAGAGCTGACAACCAAATACATCTACAAATGGATGTATTTATGGCATTGGCATTTCATACTAATTAACCATATGAGGGAACGCAGAGTCCACATTCCCTCAACGTCAGCAAAACAAAGGAGCTGATGGTGGACTACAGGAAACAGGGGAAGGAGCATCGACAGGACTGCAGTGGAGAGGGTGAAAAGGTTCATGTTCCCCCGGCGTGCACATCACCGAGGACCTGACATGGTCCAATCACACCACCACCGTGGTGAAGAAGGTGCAGAAGCACCTCTTCAACCTCAGGCGCCTGAAGAAATTCGGCATGGGCCCACTGGGGGCGAGCTCCCTGCCCTCCAGGACATCTACACCAGGCAGGGTCTGAGGAAGGCACGAAAGATCCTCAAGGACCCCAGTCACCCAAACCACGGACTGTTCACTCTGTTACCATCTGGCAAGTGGTAGTGGAGTATCGGGTCTCAGCACAACAGACACTGAGACAGTTTCTACCACCAGGCCATCAGACTGCTGAAAAGCTCAACCTAGCTGTCTTCCTGCACCTCAGAGACTACAGGCACCTCAGAGACTACAGGCACCTCAGAGACTACAGGCACCTCAGAGACTACAGGCACCTCAGAGACTACAGGCACCTCAGAGACTACAGGCACCTCAGAGACTACAGGCACCTCAGAGACTACAGGCACCTCAGAGACTACAGGCACCTCAGAGACTACAGGCACCTCAGAGACTACACGCACCTCAGAGACTACACGCACACACACACACACACACACACAGAGAGAGTTGTATTACACAGTCTAATGTTGCCTTTACACTGGTAAAGGCTACCTCTTCTACTACTTGTTATGTTTCACCACTCTTTCCATTGTTACACAACATGAATCAATAATAACATTGAGGGAGCGAGCACACAAGCACTTCACTGCACCTTTTACAACTGCTGTTCACTGGGTATGGGACCAATACATTTCAATTGATTTGGTTTTAGTTGTAAAACTAACATCAGTAAACATACATCCGTTCAGCACACTGCCTGACCTGACCTACGCAGGGCATCAATTTACTGTATCAGAGATTCCCAGCTCTCCTTTCAACCCTTCCTCCTCCCAACTCCTCTCCTCATACCCACCTCACCACCGTCTGTAGGCCTATGAGGGACGGTGAGAGATGTGGCTAACAAAACACACTTTTGCTCCAAACCATCCATGTTCCACAGCTGCATTGAATGATATAATGTTCGGAAACAGTGAAACCTTAGAATATTCAGAATGTGTCTCCTTAACAGACATGGACTGATTGTAATTTATGCATATGTGGAGGAGTGTTAAAACTAGTGTGAACACTAAGTCATCTGTTGCCAAAAATGGTTCAATGAAATGCATAACAGATAATGAATTAAAGCTAGCTATTGCTGTCAAATTGATGTGCTAATACTCCGATGCATTGCAAGTGGGCAATTCCATGGTAAAGGAATTACGCTGAGACTCCAATTTCTCACTTTAAAATGCATGCCCAATAAATACCATTGATTTAAAAATGTTATAAGACATACAACTCTATGCACAATGACCTTGGACTATATCGTTGTTTAAGACGATGAAACCAGCAAGACGGCTAGTCAGCCAGCCAGCTGGCTAGCGCTTTAGCTAGCCTAGCTACAGTATGCTAGCTGTCAACTCACCCCTCTCTCGACGCCTCCTGTCTATGCCGAATAAAACACTCCGGAAAGTGACCACCGCGCATAAACCCAACTGTCACGACGTGCTCTCGCTACCTGTCGCCAGTAACCTCCCGTTTCGCCGTGCATGAAGTGTCTGTTTCCTGAATATCATCGGTTTAGTAGCGCCAGCAGCATCCGACCATCCTCTCACCTGCTCTTTTCTTCTCCGCTGGTTGGGTGGGAACAGAGCACCGACGAGAAGTGAACCGACAACCTCACAGTGGCGCATGCGCAAAACCGGTATCACGTCTCATGTTCACCTTTCATGGTAGCAGACGATAGATAATACAAAACTGTGATCGCGACATTGTATCTAAATGTACAAGTCCAACACTGTATCCGACTGTTTGATTATGATATTGTATGCAATGCATGCGCCAATAGTTCTATAGTTCACAATGAAATGTGAGTTTCCTTCTGATGTGATGTAAGATCTCTATCGATTAGCCAATAGAGGCCTATTGATCGTCTATTAGGCCCTAGCAGGCTAATCTATTGATCATAGATGGGAGCATGTTCTACCAGATAAATGCATGCATTTATTTTGTTATTTTTAAAACTGTTTACCCCTTTTTCTCCCCAATTCCGTGATATCCAATTGGTAGTTACAGACTTGTCCCATCGCTGCAACTTCCATGCATTTCTGTGATTGTGCTTTATTGTTTGCCATGATAATTTGGACAACAGCGCCGTCCGTTGGATACAGTTTTCAGATCTCATGTTGTGAGTGATATTTGATAGCGTATGAATAATGCAACAAAGGATGAGATAGATTCGAGAAAGTAATAAACAACTATAATAAGTCTTTGACATTTCAATTTCTACAATGCATCTGAAGTCCTGCATTCATATGCACTACTATAAACCAAATATTTATGAGGCTTTTTCTATAAAAATGTGTACAAATATATCTATATAATAATAATAATATTCCAATAAATATTATATCCCAAAGATGTTTCCATTGATTACTTTGTTTAAAGCTGGTAGGCTATATAGGCATGTTGTACGCAGGGATAAATATAGTCTCAATCTACATCAGCAGAACATGATGTGTTTATTCCACCGCCATGACATAGTGCGCATCTTATTCCACCACCATGACATGGTGCGCATCTTATCCCACCGCCATGACATAGTGCGCATCTTATTCCACCACCATGACATGGTGCGCATCTTATCCCACCGCCATGACATAGTGCGCATCTTATTCCACCGTCATGACATAGTGCGCATCTTATTCCACCGCCATGACATAGTGCGCATTTTATTCCACCGCCATGACATGGTGCGCATCTTATTCCACCGCCATGACATAGTGCGCATCTTATTCCACCGCCATGACATGGTGCGCATCTTATTCCACCGCCATGACATAGTGCGCATCTTATTCCACCGCCATGACAATTGCGCATCTTATTCCACCGCCATGACAATTGCGCATCTTATCCCACCGCCATGACATAGTGCGCATCTTATTCCACCGCCATGACATAGTGCGCATCTTATTCCACCGCCATGACATGGTGCGCATCTTATCCCACCGTCATGACATAGTGCGCATCTTATTCCACCGTCATGACATAGTGCGCATCTTATTCCACCGCCATGACATAGTGCGCATCTTATCCCACCGCCATGACATAGTGCGCATCTTATTCCACCACCATGACATGGTGCGCATCTTATTCCACCGCCATGACATGGTGCGTATCTTATTCCACCGCCATGACATGGTGCGCATCTTGCCCAGACAGCCATAGCCAGGAGCGCACTGGCAACTGGACTGACAGACAGACACAGACAGACACAGACAGACAACCAGCTAAATGTGGCCGGGGCGGTCACCTGATGATTGCTCAATCTTGACTCACGGTTCAGGAATACACTATATTACACCTAAAGCAACAACAAGCAATGTGATTTAGATTTGGTACAAAAGGTATGTGTGGAAAATGTCTACTTTTATTATTGTTTTTAATAACGTTATTTCTTATCTACTGTCGGCATGTAACATGGAAATAATGGTTATTTTGTGGTTTGACTGGTTATTATTGTGCATGACAGCTTGCCTTGAGAGAGTAGTTTACTGCAGAACTATTCTTTTAGATATCATTTAAAGTCAGCTACATTCACAACCGGTAAGGACAAGGGAGTGTCTGTCAACTAAGTGTAAATTGGGTGACTAGGTAGTTTTTCTGCAGTGATTGAAGGAAGATGACGGTGACGTATTCCAGTAAAGTCGCCAACGCCACGTTCTTCGGTTTCCATAGACTTCTACTGCGATGGAGAGGCAGCATCTATAAACTGCTTTATCGGGAGTTTATAGTCTTTGTACTGTTATATACCTTGGTGAGCCTCGTTTACAGGTAGGAATAATATTAAGCTATTAAGGGTTTCTCCTTAAACACATAGTGTTGTCACGAATACAAGTCCTCGGTGATATGAAATATGTCTAATATAATTGTTATGTTATTTGTGTATGTATAGTCTATAACATTATCTATTATCTGATTTTAATCTGTTTATAACTGTGAATACAAATGAAGGTGTCATATGAGCCTTTGATTTGACTTTGCATGATGGGTCTGTAATTGATTTGTATCGCTGTGATATATCAATAACTGCATGCGAACAAATCTATAATGTTTCTTAATTAATTAACACATCTATCTATCTAGACTTGCTCTCTCAGACCCTGAAAAGCGTTTCTTTGAAAAGTTGGCTCTTCACTGTAACAAGTATGCAGAACAGATTCCAGTCACGTTTGTGCTTGGTAAGTCAGTACAACTAGCGCGTGCTTGCTGAGTAGTTTATAGCAGCTCACAGCCTATTAACCCTACGAGCTACTAGCGCTGTGCTGAGATGAGAATGCCTGTTTCTACCTGAATACTGTATAGGTGCTTTCCAGATGTGCTGAAAGTGCTTTACAATTTAAGTGGGAAATTCACCTCATCCACAACCCCATGTGTAGCTTGCCTGGCTACCCAAACTCTTTGCTCCAGCCAAACGCTACGCCACGCCCACAGATGTTGGTTTCTTCTCCGCGGTAATGGAGCGAGGAGCAGCGGAAGAATTCAGTTTGAGTCGTCGGGCAAATGTGTATCAGCCACCTAAAAACAGAATGACAACAGTGCAATACTTTCTCGATCACCACACACACGCACACGCACACACAAACACACTGGTTAACTGTCTGACCTGCTTGCTACTATCCAACCAAATTAACCCAACTAATCCTCAACAGTGCCAGGCAACAAACTAATGATAGTGATTTTTCACTCCTTACATAACAGAAGCTCTCAGACAGACACTGATTCCAGTGGGGAAATGAACTGGTGATTGAGTTAATGGAAGGAAATCATTAGTAGTCGGACCAAAGCAGGGAAAGTGGGATATTGTTGGGTTTGTTGGTTTGCTTGGGTGCTAGAGTGCTTTGCATGGCATATCAGATTGTCGCTTAATAATGTTGTGCTTCTGTGTGAATGGCACAAAGTGGCTTTCATGACATTTACGTATCTCACTTTATGTCAATAAGATATTGATATTGACTGGGATGAAGTTGCCCTAGACAATGATCTAGGGGTCAATTCTCTGTTTTGAGCTTGAGGATCAAAAGTAGCCTGAAGAGTACTGCACTATGTAGGAAATTAAATGTCATTTCGGAAGCAGCCCTTCTCAACCCAAACCTCATCCTTGGTTGCTACTGTAGTCATACCTGACAAAATACTGTTTAGACTTACTGTAGACCAGGGATTTCCAACCCTGTTCCTGGAGAGATTACCGTCCTGGAGGTTTTAACTCTAGGAACAGGGTTGGAGTTAAACCCTACAGGAGGGTATCTCTCCAGGAACAGGGTTGGAGTTAAAACCTACAGGAAGGTATCTCTCCAGGAACAGGGTTGGAGTTAAACCCTACAGGAGGGTATCTCTCCAGGAACAGGGTTGGAGTTAAAACCTACAGGAAGGTATCTCTCCAGGAACAGGGTTGGAGTTAAACCCTACAGGAGGATATCTCTCCAGGAACAGGGTTGGAGTTAAAACCTACTGGAGGGTATCTCTCCAGGAACAGGGTTGGAGTTAAACCCTACAGGAGGGTATCTCTCCAGGAACAGGGTTGGAGTTAAAACCTACAGGAGGGTATCTCTCCAGGAACAGGGTTGGAGTTAAAACCTACAGGAGGGTATCTCTCCAGGAACAGGGTTGGAGTTAAAACCTACAGGAGGGTATCTCTCCAGGAACAGGGTTGGAGTTAAAACCTACAGGAGGGTATCTCTCCAGGAACAGGGTTGGAGTTAAAACCTACTGGAGGGTATCTCTCCAGGAACAGGGTTGGAGTTAAAAACTACAGGAAGGATGTAGAGCCCTGGTGTAGATGATGTCGATATCTCCTTCTATTCTCATCTTCTTCCTCCCTGCAGGTTTCTATGTGACCCTGGTGGTCAACCGCTGGTGGAACCAGTTTGTGAATCTGCCTTGGCCCGATCGCCTCATGTTCCTGGTCTCCAGCTGTGTTCACGGCCATGACGAGCAGGGCCGCCTCCTCAGACGCACGCTGATGCGCTACGTCAACCTCACCTCACTGCTCATCTTCCGCTCCGTCAGCACCGCCGTCTGTAAGAGATTCCCCACCATGGAGCATGTGGTGGAGGCAGGTACGACCCCCAAGGGGATAACGGAATGCAAATAGATGGGGTCAGGGGAAACTCATTTTGACAGGTAGATGCTGTACATAACGTCATGGACCAAGTAGTGGAAGCAGGTACCTCAATGACATGCGCTTGGCCTTACCTGACCCCAATAGAATACACATAGGTGGGGTCAAAGGTTGACCAGGTTTGGTTTACAGGTTTGGTTCAGATCAAGTGTTCTCTCAACCTTCAGTAGGTCAGGTTCAGATCAAGAGAGTTCACTCAACCTTCAGTACATTTTTTTACTTTTATCCCTTTTTCTCTCCAATTTCCAATTGTTAGTTACAGTCTTGTCTCATCGCTGCAACTCCCGTACGGACTTGGGAGAGGCGAAGGTCGAGAGCCGTGTGTCCTCCGAAACATAACCCAACCAAGCCGCACTGCTTCTTGACACAATTCTCACTTAACCCGGAAGCCAGCCGCACCAATGTGTCAGAGGAAACACCGTACACCTGGCGACCGTGTCAGCGTGCATTGCATCCGGCCCGCCACAGGAGTCACTAGACCGCAATGGGACAAGAACATCCCTGCGGGCCAAACCCTCCCCTAACCCAAACGACGCTGGGCCAAATGTGCACCGCCCCATGGGTCTCCCGGTCACGGCCGGCTGCGACAGAGCCTGGCCTCGAACCAGGATCTGTTGTGGCACACACCTTAGACCACTGAGCCACTCGGGAGACGCTTCCATAAGTGTTTTATTGGTAAACAGGATGCGTGACATGTGAGAGTTAAACAAGGATCTGTAACTGGATCTTCTAGGACCATCTTTTCACTTCCTTCTTCAGTTTCGTTGGACTACCCAGGATCAGCCAAATCATTAGGATTCAGTGATTGAATTAGACCTACTAAAAGCCTTGTTTCCTCTAACCACTAGTATTCCCCTAGTACTGCCGTATCCACGCCTCATCCTCCCCCTACCCCCCTCCTCCTCCTCCCCCTACTCCTCCTTCCACTCCTCATCCTCCACCTCCTCCCCCTCATCCTCCTCTTCCCCCTTCTCCCCCTCCTCTTCCCCCTCCTCATCATCTTCCTCTTCCTTCTCCTCTTCCTCCCCCTCTTCCTCCTCCTTCTCCTCCTCCCCTCCTCCTCTTCATCCCCCTCCTCCTCCTTCTCCTCC
>NC_138307.1:79389118-79451618 GCF_965601325.2 Salmo salar | reverse complement strand
ATGATGACTTTGAGGCTAACTGGTGTATCGACAGAAATCTGCAGGTTACTTTCAATCAATCAATCAACCAAACATTTGTTGCAAAGTTCCTCACAGTAACCCAGACTAGTTTTCATGTCTTTCCCAAGCCAATATTATTGATTGACATGTAATTTGTGCCAATCGATCACTCAGTCAATACCTGTGTGTCTCAGGTGTCGTTGATTGCTGTGGATGAGATGCACATGAACGTCCCTCCAATGACTAAAGACATTTACTGGAACGACTCTGCCGCTCTGCCTCCCTACACCCTGGCTGCTGCCGACTACTGCATACCCTCATTCCTCGGATCCACCAGAGAGTTGGAGTGAGGACATGCAACACACACACACACACACACACACACACACACACACACACACACACACACACACACACACACACATACACACACACACACACACACACACACACACACACACACACACACAGTACACGCAAATGTATACTAAAGTCCTACGTATGCAAGGACACGTGTTGGAAAAACTCCCATCTCTCCTCAGCTAGATATCTGTCTGAGAGAAGATGGACAAGAGGGCATGACTAGAGAGGGTACAGTTTATGTGTCAAATTGACACATTTTATCTAACCCTAACCCTTTTCCTAGTCTCGTGTTGCCATACCTCCAAAATCACATTGTTTTTTTCCTGACCTTAACCTAATTCTCCTAACCTGCTACGAAAAGTCAATTCCGGTCAATTCTGACAAGCTGTATACTATCTAGTCAAAAACGTTATTATTCACTGAAATATCCACAAACTGTACACTATCTAGTCTAATGTATTCACTAATATCCATAAGCTGTATACTATCTAGTCTAATGTATTCACTAATATCCATAAACTGTATACTATCTAGTCTAATGTATTCACTAATATCCATAAACTGTATACTATCTAGTCAAAAACGTTATTATTCACTGTAATATCCACAAACTGTACACTATCTAGTCTAACGTATTCACTAATATCCATAAGCTGTATACTATCTAGTCTAATGTATTCACTAATATCCATAAACTGTATACTATCTAGTCAAAAACGTTATTATTCACTGTAATATCCATAAACTGTATACTATCTAGTCTAACGTATTCACTAATATCCATAAGCTGTATACTATCTAGTCAAAACCATTATTATTCACTGTAACATCCATAAACTGTATACTATCTAGACTAACGTATTCACTGTAATATCCATAAACTGTATACTATCTAGACTAACGTATTCACTGTAATATCCATAGGCGGTATACTCTCTAGTCTAATGTATTCACTGTAATATCCTCTATCTTTCAGTCTATCGGGCATTTTTCAGTTCGGAGAGGCAGACAAAATGGACATTCACAGACAGGACAGCCACAACAGCAATCACAACTTCCGTCATGGTCGTCAAAGGTCCGTCCTGGGGCACGTGCGTAGGCTTCTCAGCGTCCAGGATCCCCCCGAGCTCGTCCCTCCTCGTCCCTCCTTTAAACGTCACAGCAGTGAGGCCTTCTTCCCCTTCAGACCTGACTCCCATGACTACCCTGGATCAGACGACCAGGCTCCCCCAGGACCGGATCACTCTCTGTTCCCCAGACCCAACCTCTTTAACTCCCATAACCCCCTCTCACCCAACCACCCTCTGGATACACTACGGGAGGTTAGTAGTACTCTTTCTTCCCTGGACACTGAGCCCCGTACGCCGTCCTTCACAGACCTGCCTCAGTGGGTGGTAAGTCCACCTGCTTTTTCTGATGATCATGGGGATAGTGGTTATGGGGGTGATGGAGGGATGTGTGGGGCATTATCTGGGGCTCCACAACCCCTGAATCATATAGAAGTCTTCTCCCAACAGACAGGGCATGAGCAGGTCTCAAATAAGCCTGGGACTCCAGTAGATCTGTCCCCCATTGTGGAGGCTCTGGCCCTGAACACGAATCAGGGCAACAGCTGTACCCAACCGAGGCCCAAGAAGTTGAGCTGGAACGTCCCCAAAGACTGGTGTAAGCCACAGAGACGTCAGCTGTCCTTCCAGTTCTCCAGACAGGGCTCAAAGAGCTCCCTGCACAGCCTGCCTAGTCCTAAAGGCCTAGGGAGGAGGAGAGGCCGAAACACTTCCACAGCCCTCCACTTTCCTGCTGAGCCTGCCCAGTTCGAAGCACTGCAAGTCCCAGAGACAGACATTCTGGAGTCCAATGGTCATGAGAGTGACAAGAAGAACACCAATGACAGCCAAGAGAACAAGGACAAGTCACAATCAGAGAACTCATAATATTATTCTGACATACAGTACATATCAACCTGTTGTGCCCTAATATGAGTCATTTAACAGGATCTCTAAGGGTGTAGCCAGCATTATTAATTGACACCCTAATAAACATCAAATGTTTGTTTTATAATAAAAATATAATTTATTCAGTCACCGTTCAATGTTAATCATTGTACTCACTCACAAAATAATGCAACAAAAAACACCTGATTGCATTAAAACAATTATTTATTAACTTTAGTAGAATGGAAATGCATTCATTATTCTCAAAAGATGCCAGACAGCCACTGATAATACTGGACAGACAGACACTGATAATGCTAGACAGACAGACACTGATAATGCTAGACAGACAGACACTGATAATGCTAGACAGACAGACACTGATAATGCTAGACAGACAGACACTGATAATGCTAGACAGACAGACACTGATAATGCTAGACAGACAGACACTGATAATGCTGGACAGACAGACACTGATAATGCTGGACAGACAGACACTGATAATGCTAGACAGACAGACACTGATAATGCTAGACAGACAGACAGACACCGATAATGCTAGACAGACAACACTGATAATGCTGGACAGACAGACACTGATAATGCTGGACAGACAGACACTGATAATGCTAGACAGACAGACACTGATAATGCTAGACAGACAGACACCGATAATGCTAGACAGACGGACACTGATAATGCTAGACAGACAGACACCGATAATGCTAGACAGACAGACACCGATAATGCTAGACAGACAGACACTGATAATGCTAGACAGACAGACACCGATAATGCTAGACAGACATACACCGATAATGCTGGACAGACAGACACGATAATGCTAGACATACAGACACTGATAATGCTAGACAGATAGACACTGATCATGCTGGACAGACAGACACTGATCATGCTAGACAGACAGACACTGATAATGCTAGACAGATAGACACCGATAATGCTGGACAGACAGACACTGATAATGCTGGACAGACAGACACTGATAATGCTGGACAGACAGACACTGATAATGCTGGACAGACAGACACTGATAATGCTGGACAGACAGACACTGATAATGCTGGACAGACAGACACTGATAATGCTGGACAGACAGACACTGATAATGCTGGACAGACAGACACTGATAATGCTGGACAGACAGACACTGATAATGCTGGACAGACAGCCGTTCAACCTTTCCATGAAGCACTTCTGTCTCAGTGATGATGACAGGAGGTGAAGCTTGGTGATTCCATGCATCGCTTCATCCACTCTTCTATCACTATCCTTCCTTCTTTCTTTCCTTCCTTCCTCCCTTCCTTCCTCACTTCATCCCTCCTTCTATCATCCATCTATCCATCTCTCCCTCTGTCCATTCCTCCATCCATCTCTCCCTCTGACCATCCCTCCTTCACTCCCTACTTCCATCGCTCAGTTTACCCTTCCCACCTTCCATCTATCTATCCATCTCTGCATCCAACGTTGTATAGCGTGTGTGTCTGGCCTTAGCGAAGCCCACCCTGTCCTGTCCCCGGTCATAGATGCTATAGTAATCAGAGAGGAACACGTCCCCTAGGATCCACAGAGGATCCGTCGAGGAGTGCAGATCCTCCGCCTGGAACCCACTGAAACAGATCTCATGATCACCCATCATCTCCTGAAGAGAGGGAGGGAGGGAGGAGGGAGGAGGGAGAGGAGGAGGGAGAGGAGGGAGAACGAGAGAGAAGAAATGAGAAGGGAAGAGAAGGAGGGAGGAAAAAGAAAACGAGAGAGAAGATATGAGAAGGAAAGAGGAGGAGAGAGAAGGAGAGAGAAGGAGAGAGGGAAGGAGGGAGAGAAGGAGGGAGAAGGAAGGGGAAGGAGAGAAGGAGAGAGAAGGAGAGAGAAGTAGGGAGAATAGAAGAGGGGAGAGAAGAATAGAGAAGGAGGGAGTGAGAAGGAGGGAGAGAGAAGGAGGGTAAAGAAGGGAGAGAGGGAGTGTGTCAGAAATATGACAACAATCATAACAACCATTCATCAAATACCGTATGTTTTTTGACACAGGCCTACCGTAGGACACCAAAAAATATATATAGCTATAATTTATACTAAAATGTTTATCACACACAAGTTAAAGTATATACTGTAATAGTATGTATGCCGAAATCTGGAAATATCTCACTTGTCATGTTCATTCACTGTATGTTGGACCAGTACCCACCCTTCTGACGTAGGACTCAGCAGTGAGCACGTATTCCACCCCGTTGAGCATGATGGTCACCTGGGGCAGGCTGGAGAGCCGGGCGCAGTCAAGCAGGTACTGCAACACATTTTCCTCATTGAAAAGCATTGAAGAGAATTGGAATTTCAGTGTACTTCCTGAATCAACTGGAATTTAAATGGAATTGAGCCTCGTGCAGCCCCTGTAACTCTACAGACTGGCATGGAATGGGCACACTTCTGCAATGGAGGTGGGGGTAGCTCCTATCAGTAGTAGTAGAAGTAGAAGTAGAAGTAGTAGTAGTAGTAGTAGTAGTAGGAGTAGTAGTAGTAGTAGCAGCAGTAGTAGCAGGATTAGTAGTAGTAGTAGCAGTAGTAGTAGCAGAAGTAGTAGTTGTAGTGGTAGTAGCAGTAGTAGCAGTAGTACTAGTAGTAGTAGGAGCAGTAGTAGTGGTGGTAGCAGCAGTAGAAGGAGTGGCAGTAGCAGTAGTAGCAGCAGTAGTAGTAGGAGTAGTACTAGTAGTAGTAGAAGCAGCAGCAGTAGTAGTAGTAGTAGTAGAAGCAGCAGTAGTAGTAGTAGTAGCAGCAGTAGTAGTAGTAGTAGTAGCAGTAGTAGTAGTAGTGGTAGTAGTTGTAGTAGTATGGTAGTGGTAGTAGTAGTAGTAGTAGTAATAGCAGCAGTAGTAGTAGTAGTAGTAGTAGTAGTAGCAATAGTAGTACTAGTAGTAGTAGTAATAGTAGTAGTAATAGTAGCAGTAGTAGCAGCAGTAGTAGTAATAGTAGTATTAGCAGTAGTAGTGGCATTAGTAATAGTAGTTGCTACATCTGCTCCTGCCACGCCTACTTCTCATCCTGGACCTCCCTAAACTTGCTACCACTCCCCAGTGCTCTCTCCCTCTCTCTCCCTCTCTCTCCCTCTCTCTCCCTCTCCCTCTCTCTCCCTCTCTCTCCCTCTCTCTCTGTGTGTGATTGTGTGAGTGGAGACAGGTGTGCTGGAAGCAGAGCAGTTTCCCACCAGCTGCAACCTGTTCCATAATCAAGAACCCTATAAATACTTAGCCCTGCCACTTCCACACTGCCAGATTGTAGCCTCTACTCAGTCAGTCTGCATTTCTAGCTGTTTGTTACTGCATAGATTTTGTTATCCTATTGTGTCACGTTGCTTTTTCTCTCCGCTATAGTCCCGTGTGCTCTGACTCTGGCACCTGTCCCTCGTCTCCTCAGTTTCCTTCCCCTGGGTCCCCACTCTACTGCTTCATTGGATTCTGCTCCAGACCTGCTTACCTCTCTATTACCCACCCGAGATTCCCCTGGACTGCACCCCATCTCCTCTCCCGCTTTTCAATAAATACATTGGTTACCTATCCTTGTCTCCTCGTCTGAGTCTGCATTTGGGTTCACCTGCTCCGCCAGGAGGAGGGGGGGTGGCTCATAATGGGTGGAATGGTATCAAACACGTGGTTGATACATTCCATTGACTCCATTCCAGCACTGCATCTCAGTGCTAGAGATGTCTCTAGAGACCCTGGTTCAATCCCGGGCACTATCACAACCGGCCATGATTGGGAGTCCCATAGGGCGGCGCACAATTGGCACAGCATCATCCGGGTTATGGGAGGGTTTGGCCAGGGTATGCCATCATTGTAAAATAAGAATTTGTTCTTGACTGACTTGCCTAGTAAAATAAAAGGAGTTGGTAGTATATAACGTGGTCTTACCTCTCCAATGGAGGTGGGGGTAGCTCCTATCAGCTGTTGTAGAGCGAGGATGTCACGGGTGGGACCGATGATGAGAGACGTGCCTGTATCAATGATGGCCTGACAGCCATGGGGACAGAATGTCAAGGCTCCCTGGACCTGTATACTGCAGTGGAAGAGGTGTAGCAAAACATGTGTTCAGAACTATAGGGAGATTACCTTTTTGAAGAATTCAATCTCTAATTTGGCTGCCATTTTGGTTTACTATGATACAGCAACAAGATGAGACTAAAGGGACTTTTCTGACCAGCATCCCATTGACCTCCTGACTAGCCAAAACCTAAAACCTGCCCTAACCTTAACCTAACCCTGACCCTAACCTTCTTTTAACCAATTCTGAAATGTAATATTGGTTTGTACGTCACACCCACGTCCCCTTAGTTTTCCCCACAGCATCACAACTGAAATCAGGGACAATTCCACCATTACCCCACTAGATGACTGGACAGCACAATATTCTCCTTTTCTCAGTCATATGAAATTGTCAAACAGTTGCCTCACTCTTGTAGGCAGCCCTACTACTAACTGTGGATATGTCCCCCGGTTTGACAGAGGGACAAGATGATATGAGTTATCCTAGTTCTGACTCAGTTTGACCGAGGGACAACATATGAGTTATCCTGGTTCTGACCCAGTTTGACAGAGGGACAACATGATATGAGTTATCCTAGTTCTGACCCAGTTTGACAGAGGGACAACATGATATGAGTTATCCTAGTTCTGACCCAGTTTGACAGAGGGACAACATGATATGAGTTATCCTGGTTCTGACCCAGTTTGACAGAGGGACAACATGATATGAGTTATCCTAGTTCTGACCCAGTTTGACAGAGGGACAACATGATATGAGTTATCCTGGTTCTGACCCAGTTTGACAGAGGGACAACATGATATGAGTTATCCTAGTTCTGACCCAGTTTGACTGAGGGACAACATGATATGAGTTATCCTGGTTCTGACCCAGTTTGACAGAGGGACAACATGATATGAGTTATCCTGGTTCTGACCCAGTTTGACAGAGGGACAACATGATATGAGTTATCCTGGTTCTGACCCAGTTTGACAGAGGGACAACATGATATGAGTTATCCTGGTTCTGACCCAGTTTGACAGAGGGACAACATGATATGAGTTATCCTGGTTCTGACCCAGTTTGACAGAGGGAAAACATGATATGAGTTATCCTGGTTCTGACCCAGTTTGACAGAGGGACAACATGATATGAGTTATCCTGGTTCTGACCCAGTTTGACAGAGGGAAAACATGATATGAGTTATCCTGGTTCTGACCCAGTTTGACAGAGGGACAACATGATATGAGTTATCCTGGTTCTGACCCATTTTGACAGAGGGACAACATGATATGAGTTATCCTAGTTCTGACCCAGTTTGACAGAGGGACAACATGATATGAGTTATCCTAGTTCTGACCCAGTTTGACAGAGGGACAACATGATATGAGTTATCCTGGTTCTGACCCAGTTTGACAGAGGGACAACATGATATGAGTTATCCTGGTTCTGACCCAGTTTGACAGAGGGACAACATGATATGAGTTATCCTGGTTCTGACCCAGTTTGACAGAGGGAAAACATGATATGAGTTATCCTGGTTCTGACCCAGTTTGACAGAGGGACAACATGATATGAGTTATCCTGGTTCTGACCTGGACATCTTGATCTGCCAGTAGCTCTTCAGGGTAACAGGGTTCCAGTTGATGGGTCCACTGTAGAGCGCCTCGTCCATCCCTCCTAGCAGCAATTCTCCCTCTGGGTCCCTTGGCATCTTACTCCTGGAAGCAGAAGCAATCACATTACGATGGGTAAATTGATCAATTCTGCTCCTCTAGATCAGTAGGGGAGTGATAAAAGAATTTATATGTTAATGGCTGTAAGGCAATCGTTAATGTGACTGACTTAGGTTTGGAAGTACAGGAGAAAATTCTTAACCTCACAGCACTTATAACTGATGTATGGTGGGCTTGTACCAGCAAAGGACGCATACGATAGACACTACCAAAAGGGTGGTTAGGAACTTGCGCCCCGATGTTATTGGTCCAACCAGCTCGAGTTAGTCATCAGAGGCCAGTTATAGGAGGCCAAAGTAGGCACAGGAGGAGTTTTGATCAGGATGGGAGTAGCCCTGTCTAGATGGATGCTATTGGCATCCCCAGGGGAGTTCCAGATAAATACAAAGCTATGAATCAAATAGGTGAAGGCTTTACCACTACGTTCTTATGGTGGTTGACAATAAATAAAAATGTGGATTGGAGTAACTACATCTATTATAAACAACAGAGATTCATGAATGAAACCGGGGATGCAGTAAAGGGGTTCTCTGACCAATTATCCGCCACCTCCCTCATGACCTGGCAAAATAGGCTGGCTCTCGATATGTTATTGGCAGAAAAGGGCGGGGTATGTAGAATGATAGGGGTTCATTGTTGTACGTATATTCCTAATAACACAGCTCCAGATGGATCAGTGACCAAGGCCCTGGCCGGTTTAACCACATTGGCTAACGAGTTAGCGGAGAACTCTGGGGTGGTTACCTCACTGACTGGGTGGTTCGATAGTATGTTTGGAAAATAGATTTTTTGAAATAATTACTGTGTTATGAGCTGCATTCACCTGTATGAGTGTGTTGGTGTTGTGTGGTTCCCATGTGTGAGAGGTTTAATCACCAGGACTCTAGAGAGATCGATGACGCAACAAATGATGAGGTATGGACAGATTCCGAGCTCCGACCAGTGGGATGACAACTTCATGTCTCCAGGCCTAGTAGATGGCTCCGTTTCTTTCAACCACGAGGAGCCCATGTTGGATGAGACTATCTTCAATGTTTAGACAGACTGTTCATTTAATGAAGATTATAATGAAAATCCTAAAAAGAAAAGTTATAATTGGAGATAGGCCTAGAACAGTCGTTGATGAGTATATGAGGTTAATACATGTATATTGGTTTTGTTTGATTTTGTGTGACATTTATAATTCCAATCACAATCAAGGTTGACGTATCAGTGTGTAATATTTAGTCAAAGGGTGGATTGATAAAGGAATTTATATGTTTAAATTAATGACTAAAGAATTCCACCCTGAAACATATAATACTATAATTCTAATAATGTATGTGTGGGACAAGTTTAGAGGGAGAAAACAGGGGCTGGTAGACTACACATGATAACTCTGAAAAAGCTGACGACAGGAGGGCCTGTTGTTTATCACTTCCAAGGCCTCTCTAATCTATGGAGGAGAGAACGGCGAGAAACTGCCAAGGCCGGTAGAAAAGTGATAAACCTGTCTCTCTGTGTGTGTGTGTGTGTGTGTGTGTGTGTGTGTGTGTGTGTGTGTGTGTGTGTGTGTGTGTGTGTGCGTAGAGGGGGTTATAAAGACTGTTAAAATTTTGGTTGACTTTAGAACGTTCTCTGAATAAACCTTACGGACCTTTTGCAGAAGCTGAGTCTTTGCCTAATTATTATTCAACCCAGGGTCTTACAAACCTCAGGGATTGGTCAAAGCTTAAATAATTGTTAGTTATAATCATTGGGATTGAAAATTCTCGTGACAATTACGATGGGTAAATGGATCAATTCTGCTCCTCTGGATCAGTAGGGGAGAGTGGGATAAGTCGAGACAAAGAGGTACGTTGAGACACACTTGTTTCTAGGAAACCATAGACAAAATGTATAATTTAACCAAATATTTAAAGAGGCAAACATTTCATGGAGTCTGTGAAGGAAGAAACCACATTGAAAAAGTGGTAAGCAAGTTAGGTCCAAAATTTTTTTTCACAAAGTTTATTGCAGTAGAGGTTTCATGATGCTTGTTTCCAAACCAAAGTAGATCATTTTACGATTGTTCTATACATTGGTTGAGGTCTCCAAATGCTTCAATATGAGGACCTAAACATGGCATGAAAGTTCATCCTTGTAGCTGTGTGGGCTAATATTGTCACGCCTTGACCATAGAGAGCCCTTGGTTCTCTATGGTGTAGTAGGTCAGGGCGTGACTAGCGGGTGATCTAGTATGTCTATTTCTATGTTGGTGCTAATATGGTTCCCAATTAGAGGCAGCTGTTTATCGTTGCCTCTGATTGGGGATCATATTTAGGTAGCTATTTCCCCACCTGTGTTTTGTTTGTTTTGTTTGTCCTCACGGTCTTTGTAAGTTTTGTTATTTTGTTTTTGTTAGTTTCACTTATATAAATATGTGGAACTATACTCACGCAGCGCCTTGGTCTGCTCATTTCCAAGAACATGACAAATCTAGTCAAAATGTTTGCCTTGGGATAAGTTGAGCCAATGGCCTTGGGATAAGTTGAGCCAATGGCCTTGGGATAAGTTGAGCCAATGGCAATTTGAGCAAATGTAAGGGTTTTCTTCCCAGGCGTAATGCAAGGCATTATCACCGGTTTATGAGGTAACAACAGGGCCTGTGTTAAAATTACAAAGTGTTTGTTAGGTGTTAAGAGATGCTTAAAATTATTAAAAGACACAAAAAAAGTGATTGTGTTGAATTGTGTTTGGGAAATACAGTCATTTAGCAGACGCTCTTATCCAGAGCGACTTACAGTAGTGAAAGCATACATTTCATTTCATGCATTTTTTTTGTACTGGCCCCCCGTGGGAATCGAACCCTGGCGTTGCACACACCATGCTGGCATTGCAAACACCATACTCTACCAACTGAGCCACAGGGAATGACCCGAAATAAAGTAAGACATGATTTTAAACATTTCATTCAATAGAGAAATTCGGCTTTATTTTTTTATTTTTTCCTTTATTTAACTAGGCAAGTCAGTTAAGAACTAATTCTTATTTCAATGACTGCCTAGGAACAGTGGATTAACTGCCTTGTTCAGGGGCAGAACGACAGATTTTTACCTTGTCTGCTCGGGGATTCGATCCAACGCTCTAACCACTAGGCTACCTGCCGCCCCACCCCACCCTGTCCCGCGGCAGGTAGCCTAGTGGTTAAGCGTGTTGGCTTGAATCCCTGAGTTGACTAGGTGAAAATGTGTTGATGTGCCTTTGAGCAAGGCCCTTAACCCTAATTGCTCCTGTAACTCACTCTGGATTAGAGTGTCTGTTTAATGACTGAACTGAAAAACGTACCCCATACGTACCCCATAACCGGGGCAAGTTGTGCCAAGAAACCGCTTTTTCTGGACAAGCTATGTTTTCAAAACTGTAGTGTTTACATGAATTCTGATTATTTCCAGAGATACACAACATCCTGAAATATATGTAGATATCTTTGTTAGAAAGAAAACGATATTTCCCTTGACAGAGTAATACTAAAAAATGGCTCAACTTACCCCACTCTCCCCGATCATTATCATCAAGTTTTAGTCTACAGTAACCTGTAGGTCTGTGTGCCTGGGTAGTGTACTTCACCATCATCATCAATAACAACATCATGATGGGTAGACAGACAGATCTATTCTCTGTGGTCCTGGGTAGTGTACTTCACCATCATCATCATCATCATCACTCAGATGGGAGACAGACAGTCATCCGGGCCGGGAGTGCCCCCCCCCCCCGGGGTAGACAGACAGATCTATTCTCTGTGGTCCTGGGTAGTGTACTTCACCATCATCATCATCATCAATAACAACATCATGATGGGTAGACAGACAGATCTATTCTCGTGGTCCGGGGTCTCCTCCCCCCCCCGGGGTAGCGCGTCCGTGGGCGGGAGTGATGTGTACTTTTACCTACTTGCTGAGGTAGAAGGAGAAGATGGGCTGGTCCACGGACTTCTGGTTCATGATGCTGTCGAAAACGGGTGTCCCCAGTTCCTCAGCCAGGGAGGGGTACGCCAAACCCAGCACCCCGTCAAACTTAGCCATGACAAAAACATAACCTGGCTCGTACACCGACTCTCCAAACTCCTGGTTTTGCACCGTCAACGGGCCTATCTGGACAACCACAGGGACGTGTCAGGTGTATGAATTACTGTGTATACACAAAGGCCTTTCAGGAATCTTACATCCCACACCTGGTTCATTTGTCAACGTTACATTGTACATGTGTTGCTGTAATACTAGTAAACGACTCAATCCTTTCAAAACATTTACACCTTTTAAAGAAAACAAAGCATCAGTAAACAATGTCGTCCCCCACAAATGATGCACCGCCCCCTCTATTGCAAGACCCATCCTTCAACCAAGTTTAGTTCAAATCAAGACCCATCCTTCACCCAAAGTTTAGTTCAAATCAAGACCCATCCTTCACCCAAGTTTAGTTCAAATCAAGACCCATCCTTCACCCAAGTTTAGTTCAAATCAAGACCCATCCTTCACCCAAGTTTAGTTCAAATCAAGACCCATCCTTCACCCAAGTTTAGTTCAAATCAAGACCCATCCTTCACCCAATAGGACCCATCCTTCACCCAAGTTTAGTTCAAATCAAGACCCATCCTTCACCAAGTTTAGTTCAAATCAGACCCATCCTTCACCCAAGTTAGTTCAAATCAAGACCCATCCTTCACCCAAGTTTAGTTCAAATCAAGACCCATCCTTCACCCAAGTTTAGTTCAAATCAAGACCCATCCTTCACCCAAGTTTAGTTCAAATCAAGACCCATCCTTCACCCAAGTTTAGTTCAAATCAAGACCCATCCTTCACCCAAGTTTAGTTCAAATCATGCCAGTGCTGTCAGAGACATCGCTTATGAGACTAATGTATGATCAGAAACAGATCCACAGTCATCTCCCTGATTTCATCGTATACCATCTAATGAAATCAGATGTGTTTAATATAACATATTAGACAATCCCCACTAGAAGCTGAGCTGATAGAAACTACACTCCAATTCATTTGGGAACATGGGCAGTACAGGGATAGGGGTTAGGAATATTGTGTCACCTTGAGGACTTCCCTGCCCATGATGCCCAGCATGTGTCCCTTGCCATAGTGGATGCCAAACATCCTGCCGTCGTGGTTGAACGTGCTGGACTCAAATGCTTTGAACTTGTGGTGCATGCCTGGAGAGAGAGAGAGGGAGTGAGTGAGTGAGTGAGTGAGTGAGTGAGTGAGTGAGTGAGTGAGTGAGTGAGTGAGTGAGTGAGTGAGTGAGAGAGAGAGAGAGAGAGAGAGAGAGAGAGAGAGAGAGAGAGAGAGAGAGAGAGAGAGAGAGAGAGAGAGAGAGAGAGAGGAGGAGAGAGAGAGAGAGAGAGAGAGAGAGAGAGAGAGAGAGAGAGAGAGAGAGAGAGAGAGAGGGAGGGAGGGAGGGAGGGAGGGAGAGGAGAGAGAGAGAGAGAGAGGGAGGGAGAGGGAGAGGGAGAGAGAGAGAGGGAGAGGGAGGGAGAGAGAGAGGAAGCGAGTGGGAGAGAGGGAGAGAGGGAGAGAGGGTGGAACACAGTGACCTATAGAGGCTAGTCTGCTCTTGTCTGTGTCACACAGTCAGCAGATAAACACTGACTCTAGATAAACAGGAATACATTAGTCTGTTTGGAACAGATTCTAAAAAGATAGTATGGAGCAGGTAAATGTGTTTTATAGTGTGGTCCAGTCCCAAAAAACAGATTGGATTAAGCACAGAAATACAAATGTCCGTTTACCCGTAAGTACATGTCACACGACCATAATACATCTTGCTCTTTGGTACCATTCAGATAAACATGATTGTTGTAAAATAGTTATTTTTTCCCCTAAGTGTCGGTTCTGTTAATCCCTAGCTGTGTTCTGAAGTCTCACCACAGGCCTCTGAGACGCAGTAAGAGGATGGGACCCATAGGTCAGACGATCCTGTATCAAACACTACGGTGAAGTTCTGTTCCGGGGTACCCAGGCTGATCAGTCCATAGTACTGGGCCTGGACAATCACACACAGGGAATACAATGACATTTGTCCATCCATGTATTCTGAAATCTATACAGTGTGCTGATCAACTCTTCACAAATGTACAGGTCTGACTTCAACACAGTGACACCATAAAAGTACGATAGGTGTTTTGATGTTTTTCAATATACTGAACTGATGACTGGTTTTTTCTTCTCTCCATATAATACACCAGATACCACAGCAGAGTCCCTTGGTAGGGAACCAGCAGTTATTACAGTTCAATACACTTATTCACTTCCATTCAGTCCCACTTACATCCATGAAGTTGTAGAGCCTCTCGCTGCTCTTACCCAGCCTGAGAGAGGGGATACCAGGGGGGTAACACTGGGCGTACCTCCGGTTGAACACATCAGGCTGGTGGTCCCTCATGAAGACCTCCAGGCGATTGGAGGCTCTCAGCTGAGTACGCACAGAGAGCATCCGACGCAGGGGGATCCTGGGCCGAACATACTCAGGTTGGTGGCCATACTGAGGTAGTTTAGATACAGTACACTTGTAGATGCTTCAATAAGGACCAGAAACTAACTTTTTCATCCACTAGCAAGTCAGACTTTTGGCTGCTGAAGGTAATGTGTCCCCGATTGAAAGCCTCTTTCATTCCTCACTTACTTCTTATAATGATTCTAATCAGGGTCGGGACGGATTATATATTTTTGGGGTTGGGGGCCCCTGGGAACGTGCCCGTTCTGTAATCTGAACCTGATTCTCACGCATTACCAAAAATATTCAAGTAGGGCAAAACATTTTCAAGTATCTTGAAAGGTTTTCAAACAAAGGCCAAATGTGAAGGATCTGTCAGTTCTTACCTGATCAGCCCATGTGCAGTCCAGGTACAGCAGATCAGGGTCAACACAGTCCACCTCATCCTGACTGGTAGTGTCTGTCAGTGGCTGCTGCAGACCAGACGCTCACTGAACACAGGCTGTAGACACAACAAACTGGCTGTCATTCAGCACTGAGAGGAAAGGTAGGAGGTGAAAATGGGTGGATCTCATTTCCTTGAGTCCTCGCATCCTCTCTTCATGCCTCCTCTGAATTCTCATTCAATGGGTTTGGAGGTGAGGAGTCAGAGAATTGATATTCTCCAATGGACTTTTGATCCCAGTAAGACCAGCCCTAACACAGCCCAGCAGATCTCTCCAGGGGAAATGACAGTGAGACAGTACAACTATGAGGATCTATATTTTATGCATGTGTAACGTCCAGGATGGATTGATGCATCCTTGAATGCTTTCAAGTGGATATTGCACTTCCTTGATTCTGGGTATTTGAGATTGCTGGATTCCCAGTATACGTAGAACACCCCCATATCAGCCTAAACATCTATCTGGATACTTTTACCAGACTGAGGTTGAGGTGACCGAGACCTGCGGATGGTGTTCACGTTAGGTAAATACCCGTGTTTACTAGAGATCAAAGAGTCAATCAGATAACCAAAAGCAGCTTGGGTAGTACAATGTGTACAGAAGGCATTTAGATGTCAAAGGCAAAAGCATGATAGTCTTCTTGTCATGGTGTTATGTTAAAAACAGATTCATATTCGTAACGTTATATAGTAGATCTATATCCTTAAAATGTTATAGTACATTTGGGCTCCCGAATGGCGCAACGGTCTAAGGCACTGCATCTCAGTGCTAGAGGTGTACACTACAGGCCCCGGTTGGAATCTAGGCTGTATCACATCTGACTGTGATTGGGAGTCCCATAGGGCGTCACACAATTGACCCAGCGTCGTCCAGATTTGGCTGCCATTTTAAATGAGTATTAGTTCTTAACTGACTTACCTAGTTAAATAAAATATACATCTAGATCCTTAATATGTTACAGTTCATCAATACAATTAATGTTAAAGTATATCAATATTCTATATATGTCATAGTAGTACATCAATATTCTTCATATATTATAGTAGTACATCAATATTCTTCATATATCATAGTACATCAATACAATTAATGTTATAGTACATCAATATTCTTCATATATCATAGTAGTACATCAATAGAATTAATATGTTATAGTACATCAATATTCTTCATATATTATAGTAGTACATCTATATCCTTAATATAAAATGTTAAAGTACACCTATAAGTGTTCTAAATACACATTTCAAACTAAGGCCCTCAAGGCATAAAACATTCCACAGACATGGATTCAGAGTGAGTTTTTTATTTATTATTATTATTTCAGTAAACATGTCCATACAGCCATCTGCATGAGATATCAAGTGGGTTGACAGTCTAACCTCTGCAGTGCTTCATAACACAGCACTGACAGTCGAACCTCTGCAGTGGTTCGTAACAGTGTTACAACCCCACAGTCTAAAGGAGCATTTAGACTAACCAAAAGAGACTGAAGCTTTGATTTTGGGACAACGGTACAGAAAAGATCAGGACTTTAATTTCAAAGTGACATATGGTACATAGCCTTGGACAGGAGTATCATAAATACAGGCTTTTCTGTTCCCCTTCCCCTACCAGCAACTCCTGTTACCCCTCTCTCCTCTTCCTCACCCCCCCCTCCTCTTCCTCCTGGTGGTATTAACAGGGGTGATGGTCTGGTACTCGCTTCCTGCAAGGGGAAAGAGGGAGGAATCAGTAAAAAGGAGAATTACTATGTTTTCAAGGAATGAAAACAACCTCACCATTTCAGAGTGGTAATTAAATGATCAACTTCCAAATGAGAACAACTGCACTTGTAAGTCATGTTTTGGACTGCCTAGTGCCAAGCAGATTGGGATAACAAGGATTCTCTACTCTAGTCATGTGGTGGACTGTTAGCTGTAGACTTGACCAATCAGAATGAACCAGTCATTGAGGATAGAAGCAGAAGACAGGGAACATTCTGGCATCGGAACACACTGGACCTGTTATCCCTCCATAACAGACAGTACAGGAGAACAGGGAGACAGCGTGCATGCCAAGAATGGAGGTTTAAGTCAGGCATTTGACTGCACCTACTGCAAGGATTGTGGGATATCTGGAAGAATAAAAGATAGCTGCAGGGTGTGTTGGTCCTCACCTGGGCGCAGCCTTGATGATGTTGTCGACGCGGAGAATCATCTCTGCAGCCTCCGCAGCAGACAGCAGAACCTGTCTCTTGACCTGGAAGCTCTCTGTCACCCCCATCTCTGACATGTCACCGATGGTACCCTGGTTCATATCTGAGGGACCCGGGAAGACAGACAGACAGACAGAAGCCTAAGTGTGATGGTGCGATGCATCGGACTCGCGTATTCAATGTGTTTTAATTCCTCTGGACCTGTTCAAATAAAATGACTGGAAGAAAAACAAAGGTCACAGGTCAAAGGAAGCTAGGTTTGAAACATCTAGGAGAGTGGAGGTGTATTGAGACGGTACTCACTCAGACCCATGGTGGTCTTCCCCTCCTGATGAGCAGCTCTCAGCTGGGCCACCAGATCGGCACTGTCGTAACCGGCGTTGTCCGCGATGATGGTGGGCAGCATTCTAAGAGCTTTGGCGAAGGACTCCATGGCCACAGCCTCTTTGCCCGGTGTCCTGAGGGCCAGGTCTGTCACCACCTTAGCCATCAGCATCTCAGAGCAGCCTGGAGGGACAGCAGCATGGAGATTCTCACAGTGGCTTCAGACAGTGTGTTGAACTTGTTGCTGGACTATTTCAGCCTGTTATTTCCCCACAGTATCCATGTAGATGGGCAGTGTGTGTATAGACCTCACCTCCTCCGTAGACGGTACGTGTCTCCTTGACGGTCTGAGCCAGGACACACAGGGCATCATGGAGAGACCTCTCAGCCTCATCCAGGATCTGCTGTGTGGCTCCACGCAGCACCACAGTACACGCCTCACCTGGGAGAGGGGAAACAAAAAGACAGGCAAAGACGGTCAGGACTTAGTCAGAGAAAATACCAGGAAGACAAATTCTGACCATCAAGCCATTATCCTGCTATAAAACCAGAAGTAGAAACCATTTCTAAGTCAGCCTGCTGTGGTATCAACACTGACCCATGGCCACTCCTGAGAAGTGGATGAGAGTGTCCTCGCCGATCATCACCTCCTCGATCAGCTTGCAGTGGCCCAACTTCACCAGCTCAGGGTGGTCGAAGGTGGACGTGATCTCTCCCCCTGTGACCAGAGCCAGGCGCTCCACTCCAGAGAAGTCAGCATGTTCTATGGCCATGACGCCTGCTGCAGCAAACAGCTGCTCTGGGTAGTTGTAGATCAGCTGTCTGGTGATCAATCATTACTGATTACTAAATGACTCAAATCAGTCACACACACAACGCTGGAGAAACCTTGATGAATAGATGAACTTCTACTTAGTACGTGTGTGTGTGTGTGTGTGTGTGTGTGTACCTGTTGATGAAGCAGTTGATTCCGTGCTTGAGGATCCGCTCCACCTTCTCCTTCATCTTCTCTTTCTCAGCCATCTCTATCTCAGCCACCTTGGCCGTGGAGTCCACACGCACTCTGGAGCCAAAGATCTGACACAAGATTATACAGCTGCTTGGTTAGAAACGTGAAGGGAATTTGCAGCCATTTTTACAACCCGTCTTAAGAGGCTAACAGGAGATAGCAGGGAAGAGTATCAGGGATGGATTTCATTCTGATTCAGACAGCTGGAATTCAAAACATACACGTTCCTTGTTGTTTTTCAAAGAGGAAAATTGGAACTGGAGTTACAGTTTACTTCCTGAATCGATAAAGAATTGATGGTGTGTAACCCTAAGAACATATAAAAAAGGTAGAACCTTGATCTTATCGGTGTCCATGCCAGTGTTGGCGATGAGGATGTTGACGTTCTCTAGCCTCTTGGGCTGGTTCACACCAATCTTCTTGTCCAGCAGAAAGCCTACCAAGACAACCAACACATGAAGCTACATTAAACACCACAGAGTAGATGTTTGAACAATCTGTCCTCTAACTGAGAGTGGCTTGTTTATTATTAATGATCACACATATATATATATTACACACAGTACAGTAGTTTTGTGCATAGACGCAACATTAGCTGTAATGAATGTCTCATATAGCCAGTTTGTTGCATCTACCCGATTTTAATTTAGGAGGTTATTAACCAGTTATAACAGCACAGTATGAAGCTGCTACACCTTCTCAATCCTCCAAGAGCACATATACACAGCTCGGGGTCAGACTAGAGCTCTTTAGATGTATTCATTAGGTCACAACGTAGCAAAGGTTTAGCAACGTGAACAAAAAAAACCTGTGTTTCTTATTGGTCATCTTCAGGTAATCCCTCCCTGTTTCAGTCAGTTTTTCCTTCCGTTTGGTATCCTAATGAATATGACCCAGCTGAGACCAACTGCCGTGTTCTGTCAGAGGTAGAACATGCATCAGCCTCCCAGTGGTCTCACCTTCGTCCAGGTAGGAGTCGATGAGGCTGCCTCCTAGCTTCTTGATGACGTGGATGGCTTCCAGGTTACCGGAGCTCTTCAGCCGGAGCACGGCCTCCACGGCCAGCTTGGCAAAGTGGTCCTTGTGGTGGGTCAACAGCTTGGAAGACAGGGTGGTGCGGGAGATGTTCAGAAGGTCCTCCTGGAACTTCACCTGGTCGTTACTGAGGAGGGGAGAATAAACAGCAGGGAGGATGGTATTTTTCACAGCTTAGCAATGTGATGTGTCTAGTCCTTCTTTATGGCTTTGGATGGGTGGTTACTCATCTATGTTATTAAAAACGTATATCTCATGACATTAGCTGAGTTCAGTTGTGTGATAGAGACCTCGTAGTTAAACCTGACATTATATTGTAGAAAAGCTTCATCGTTGTAGGCCTACCCATGGTCCACAGCAGCGTCCTTCAGAGCCTGGCGGGCTGCCTGGGTGGCCTTCCTCCAGCCAGAGATGATGATCTGAGGGTGGATCTTCTTGGCGATGAGGAGCTCAGCTTCCTAAAAGACAAGACACCAGGGTTGTGTTCATTTGGCTACACCGTAGAAAAACATTTGCAACGGGAAACAAAAAACAAGCATTTGTTATTGGATCATTGATAACTTTAGGAAGTATTACCAAGACAACGCACTATAGCTGGTGTTGATAATGGTTTTACTTCCAGGAGTTAATGACTTCACAACAGACAGCTATGTGAAATACAGTATTAGCTAGATGAGCTCCAGAGGATGATTAAGGTTTGTTAAGTAAATCATCCACTCTTACCCTGAGAAGTTCAGCAGCCAGTACTGTGACAGAGGTGGTGCCGTCTCCAACCTCATCATCCTGGGTCTTGGACATGTCTGGAAGACAGGAGGACTAAAGGATCAGAGAGGGTCTAGGACATGTCTGGAAGACAGGAGGACTAAAGGATCAGAGAGGGTCTTGGACATGTCTGGAAGACAGGAGGACTAAAGGACATGTCTGGAAGACAGGAGGACTAAAGGATCAGAGAGGGTCTTGGACATGTCTGGAAGACAGGAGGACTAAAGGATCAGAGAGGGTCTAGGACATGTCTGGAAGACAGGAGGACTAAAGGATCAGAGAGGGTCTAGGACATGTCTGGAAGACAGGAGGACTAAAGGATCAGAGAGGGTCTTGGACATGTCTGGAAGACAGGAGGACTAAAGGATCAGAGAGGGTCTTGGACATGTCTGGAAGACAGGAGGACTAAAGGATCAGAGAGGGTCTAGGACATGTCTGGAAGACAGGAGGACTAAAGGATCAGAGAGGGTCTAGGACATGTCTGGAAGACAGGAGGACTAAAGGATCAGAGAGGGTCTAGGACATGTCTGGAAGACAGGAGGACTAAAGGACATGTCTGGAAGACAGGAGGACTAAAGGATCAGAGAGAGTCTAGGACATGTCTGGAAGACAGGAGGACTAAAGGATCAGAGAGGGTCTAGGACATGTCTGGAAGACAGGAGGACTAAAGGACATGTCTGGAAGACAGGAGGACTAAAGGACCAGAGAGGACAACAACAGTGTCCAGAAAGACAGCATAGCAGAGGGCCACTGCCTTGGGGAGCAGCACTATACCATGTGCAGGGCTTTCATATTTCCCTACAACTACATAGTTAGTGTTTTTTATGTAAAAGGGATTAATGATCAGTTGAAATAGTGTTTCTATGTAATAGGGGATTAATGATCAATGGAAATAGTGTTTTTATGTAATAGGGATTAATGATCAGTGGAAATAGTGTTTCTATGTAATAGGGGATTAATGATCAATGGAAATAGTGTTTTTATGTAATAGGGGATTAATGATCAATGGAAATAGTGTTTCTATGTAATAGGGGATTAATGATCATTGGGTCAGAGACATGGGAGGAATTTCAGTCCGGGACTCATAGCTACATGGCAGATCCTCACTGGTCCAAATTGTTTATACATTGAAGCTGAAATAGGATCCTTGCTATTTGGCCATTGGCCCAGTTTAATTGCAAGGAATTCCAATTGGTCAACCACAGGCTAGGGATGGGTTATAAAGCACATCCTGTCCCTTTGTTCTGTGGAGAGAACCACAGGAAAGAACCACTGAAGACAGGGGAGAATGAACATCTTCCTCCCCCTGATTTGCTTTGGGGTCTGAGTTATTGAAGAGTAACATCAACTGCTAACACTGGTGAACATAAACACTCACCAACCAACACTTTGGCAGCGGGGTTGTCCACTCCAATGGCTTTGAGGATGGTGGCCCCATCATTGGTGACTGTAACAGTTCCCTCCCTGCCACCTCCGATAAGGATCTTGTCCTGCAAGGTGGACAGTCAATGTGAGTTTGAACCACACAAATGATACATTTGGTCTAGTTGAGTTTATCAAGTCATGCTATGCATTTAGGGATTTTTTGTTGTTTTGTTTATATAATTGTTCATAATTGGGAATTTGGTATTAATCATTCATTGATGTCAATGACAGACTTGTTGAGTGATACATACCATTCCTTTTGGTCCCAAGGTACTCTTCACCAGATCTCCAATGGCGATGGCACCGATGAAGGACGACTGGAGGAAACCCAAAACATTAGTGTAGCACGGTATACCGGTACCAAGGTAATATCACGGTACCAAAACGTCTTATAATACCAACATGTTAGAACACCATAGTACCGTTTCATATGATACCACCACATACTTTAGCCCTACAACTGGCGCCTGTAATGTTAATAAAGTCAGTAGAATATTTTTAAGCAACAGCCACTAGTCTCTTGTATGGGCCGGTTCAATAATATCCACCTAAATTTCATGCACATATCAGGTGTGGAGCTGCAGTCAGTCATCTGCATCCTCTTCCAGCATCACAATGACATCCAGATCATTATGCATGTATATTCCTTCCTCCCATTCCTCCAACCAAATCACAGACAGGCCTTTGCCAATATGAGCAAATCAGCCGTTCTATGCCGTATTGTATTACACAGTGTGAAGTTAAATTCTATGTGTTGTTCTGAGTAGTGTGTGAATATGAGTGACATGTTTTTGTGTGTAGCACATGTGTATAATGTTTAGAATATGGGAACAAGAGTCGGAGGGAAGGGGCGAACAGGACATTAGGCCACAAATGTTTTCTCTGTGGTATCGCGATACTTGGCCTGGTATCGTAAGTAAAATGTTTGTATCGTGACAACATTACAAAACATTGTTATATATGAATGGTACAGTAGAAAAACAACTATTAATGTAGTGTCATGATGTTGGCCTGTGGGTGAGGTTTATGACCCTCCCCATAAATACCTTTCTCCCTTTCCTCTCTCTTGACTCTACAGAAGGAGTCTTGAAAAGCCTTTGTTAAACATAGAGAGTCGGGCAACATCAAAAGGTGGGGGGAAAGGAACCATATTTCTGTAATCCAACCAGTTGAAAATATGCGTTGGTAGTTAATGAATATGTCAGATCAGTTGGCGTCTGAGACATTATGACTGATGACAGGACGACATAAACTGTATCTGGGAAAGTCTACACATTATAGTTATCAGATTCACATGGAATTGTTGTGCAATTTAAATGTTTAAATATGAAACTATTTGTGAAAAGATTAAATGTAGTTTTCGCTTCCAAATGAGAGAACTGGGTTTTCATACGGTTAAAGCTCTGCTCACTCAGCGGCCCCGCCCATGTGAAGAGACATTGGTTATAAACTATGAATCACGCCCTTCTCTCCCCTCCTACATAAAGCCATTGAGGAAAATGTAAGTTGGTGTTCCGAGGACGTTAGGGAGACAATTCCACGTTGAAAGGGCCCAGATAATAACCTAACGAAGTTAGCATTGAATTTCAACGTGAACATGACGATCAACACACCGAAAGGATGAATTTCCACTATACCAGCCGGAATATAGCATGAGCTAAAAGTATGGAAACTTGGTATGAACTTATTCACTCCAGAAGTGATACCTCCTAGCCGTTGAGTTAGCAGTGGCTGCTGTAAACGTGGGCTAGGAAAGGACGGACGACGTATCCAGCCTACCACACAACGACGATACTACAACGTATCCAGTTTACCACCAGAGACACTCTTCAAAGGACAAGGAAGATCTCTGTTGGGCAACACGGCCTTCCACCTACAACCAACCTATTGAAGTGCAGCTCAGAGTAAATATTTAATGCATTTTCCTTTTCCAAATGGGCGGTAATTTAGAATGCATAAGATTCTGTATTTACGATAGCACAGCTTCTCCCTTTGTTCTTCAGTCCTCCCGCGCTTTCAATCAAGCCCAACCCCCTCTCTTTGTGTAACCAGTTGTCCTATCTGTTCCGTCCACCAAGGAAGTTCTCTTTATGACATAATTTGCATTCTGTGTGTATGTAATTCTGTGTGATTAGTTAGGTATTTAGTAAATAAATAATTAACCCAAAGTTTGTATTGCCGATTCAACTTGTTAGCCAGGGTTCGTGAAGATAACCAAGAATTTACCACTTTCAGATGAGACTAACCAAGGTGACGATTAAATATTGACTGCTATTGATGTAAAAGATTACTAGGTCTTTAAGAGTTTATTCTGACAATAACAGCTCTATAAACATTATTTCGTGGTGCCCCGACTTTCTAGTTAATTACATTTACATGATTAGCTCAATCAGGTAATATTAATTACAGAGAAATGATTTTATAGAATAGCATGTCATATTACTTAATCCGGCATAGCCAAAGACACTACAGTAGTATAATATAAAGGGGGATAATTTACTAACATAACATTACATAAAGTAAACATCACAGAGCACTCAGCTCACCAGACGGGCTGTCTCAGCTTTCTCCTCGTCAGCTCCTTGCCTGAAGATGTTCACTGGGGCCATGGATAGGGACGCCTGCAAGACAGGTTAGGATATCAGACAACACAATCTTGCCAGAGTCACACCCCCGACACAAGGCAAACTGGTGAATGCTTGTGCACAAAGTAAAATGTTTTGACTTGACAATCTCTATGATAATATATTATGTCAAAGAAATACCCATAATCATGGTAGTGTCAAGATGACGAACATGTGTAAGAAGCCACGGGCTGCTGACATACTTTGACAGGTGTTGTGTATCAAATCAACAACAAAAAATAACAACACTGTGCCTTATTATCCAACTCAAAAATGTACATTGCCAACCATACATGGTCACAGATACACTTGGCTGTTTGAACAGCAGATGGTTGGTAGCATGGGGCTCGGGCTGTAACAAGGACCAGTTGCTGACTCCACCCACTTCTCCTAAGAAACCGCTAGAAGCTTTGTGGCCCAAGCTAACTGCGTTTTGGCAGACGCTATAGCTAGCCATGTAGCCTTCATTGTTGTGTCATTGTGCAAGAACATGAAAACTTTTAAATCTGTCGTGTCATGCTACTGTTAGATGGCCAAGCCCAACAAATAGCTAGCTAACTACAAATCTAGGGATACTGACGGGAGACAAAGTAGCTTAGCTAGTTAGCTCCACCCCTTAGCAAGTTGCTAGTTTAAAAAAAAAAAAAATACAATAATTACATCACTTCTACTGCTACGTTAATTCAAAGTGTATCCAGTTTAAGGTGAAAATGAATTGTTTCTACATCAGGCTTGATTTTCTGTTGATCACATAATCCATCCACATAAAATTACCACATGACGCTATTAGCTAACCGGCTACCTTAGCATGCTAGCTAACTAGTTGGCTGCGTCCAGGGCCCATGTGCTTCCCCAGTCAATGGTACACCCGTCAGAAATGAACAAAACCCATATTAATGCAAGATACTGCAAGTTTAAGAAAATTTTGTTTTTACTCAGTGTAGTTACCGGTTACAATCATGTTGTTAAATAAAATATTTATAAACGGAACAAAGAGGTTCGCTTACCATGATTTCTGTGAGTTGATAGCAGAAGCCGTGCACGCAACGGGAAGGAACAAACAGGAGTGACGCAGCTACGTAAGGACTCGCCCATAGCAAAGGTACGATCGATTTTGTCCCCCGGGGGGCAGCGTTTGGACTTTTGGTACAATTTCGCTTCTCTCTACCGATCCGGCATTTAGGGTGAGATAAATCAAATCCACCTAATTTAAAGAGTGTTGTGCAGATTGTGCGAACTCACTGCACACCCCTCTCTACTCCTTCTCCAATGCAGAATAAATCATATTCAATACACTTTTCTAGACAGTAACCTACTATACTCAGAGTATGAGTAATAGGAATTGATATTCAATAAACCAGTGAATAAGAGAACATTTTGACAAAATAAGCAGAAACGTCATGTTTATACATAATATACATAGTTACATGTACCCCAAACAAAACATCACTGTCATTCAAACAATTTAGCAATGTTTGTAATAGAAAATGTGATAACTCGATTATTGATCCCAGATGTGACGTTTTCTGCTTTCCTGTTTGCATTTTGTCTTGTTCAGGTCGATCGGTGGAGGAGGTGGTCTGGAAAATGGCTGACGGAGTTGATCACATCGACATCTACGCCGATGTTGAAGAGGATTTCAACCAGGTATGCAAACCGTTACATTTGCTTAAATCCTACACCGTTATAGACATATTTGTGGTTTGCCCTATGATTTTTATTCGCTAAAATGCTTATTGAAAGTTAAACCGAGCTAACTGGCGTCCGATGAGACCTGCAAAGCGTTGCCTGTGTTTGCCGCAGCGTTTTTGAATTGCAACTACGCAATAGCTTGTCAAATATTTAAAAAAATAGTAACGTGAATGTTGTGTACGTCTTGGTTTTCTATAATGTTTGTTGGCTAATGTATACATTTGGTAGGTAAATATGTTTGACTTTGCAAGCCAACGTGGTCGTTCCATTGTTAACGACAGAAGCTTGTTGTACTGGAGGCGAAGTGGCGGGGAAGGCCGCGCAACACAAAAACCCTGGCCTGGTTTGTCGTCGTGCGCTAACATTATACTGGTGTTCAACTACCTAGTTACACATGACCGTGTAACTGTTTAGCTAATAGTATAAAACAATAGGGACTGTTTGCTAATAACGAGTTTTTTTGGGGGGGAGTGATGGTTTGTAGTTTCCCTCCGGTCGGAGACTGTTTTAAAAAGGTTGCTCTCGGCGTCACTCCCCCTGCTTGCTGGCTAGGCTAAAGTTAGCTGCTATGTTGATGTTGCTCGTCTTTTCTCAAAGCAACAAAAACCGTCTTCAAGATACCATGTTGCACAAACATGAATCATTTTGTTATTTTTTTTTATCAACTACCTTTCTAAATCCGATATTTTTGTTATTTTTCTGTAGTTTGTTAATGCCAAATGGAAATTCTATTCAAATCAAACTTTGTCACATGCGCCGAAAACAACAATTGTAGACTTTACCATGAAATGCTTACTTACAGCCCTTAACCCAACAGTGCAGTTCAAGAAGAGTTAAGATGGAAATGCTATTCGTTTTGAGTTTTAGTTTGATTCTCATTGATCAATCACATAGGACTTGTTATCTCTGGTTGTAAATTTACTTGGGGATATTTGACCCAGTTCTCACACAAAAATGCAGTTATCTCTATGGTTTTGCATTTCAGCTTTGTGCAAAGATTGCCAACTGCACTCTGATGCAGTGTGTGTAGACTGAAGTGTTGTGTTCGCCGAGGTTGGTCATACTTGCAGTCTTTTCAATGTGCTTCTGTGCACTTTAAAGGGATATTTAAAAAATGTTCCAAGTCATAATCTCCAGAGCAGTATCCATTTGTACCAAACAAATCTGCATATTGCAAACACTCATTTGGATGTTTTACTTATCTAAATTCTGTGTTGTTGACTCAAAGCAAAGTAACTTCATGGTGTTTGTTAGGACCTCATTAGCACGGGGACTGTCCACAATGTTATGCATGCTGTTGGACTGAAAATAGAACCAGCTTTAGGCAACAAACTGTTACTATTGAAATGTTGGCTAGATAATGTGGCTCACATTGTTGCCTATTCAGGCAATAATGTCTGCCTCTTTTGTATTTCATGTCCTGAATATCACAAATCGTGTAACTGCAAAACGGCTAAGACCTCATTCTGCTCTCTGACCGCCACACGTGTCAAAGCGTGTTGTTGGGCTTGTTCCAGATCGTCTTTGTTGATATCACTGTAGGACCCAACATTGACATGAAGGAACAATCTCAAAGGGCATTAAAGACAACCTGGAGCACAACTATTGATTGACTGACTGTGATGTAAGGTTGACCCATTGTGTTCTATTCCCCCCCACCACAGGAATCAGACTACCCCGCCCATGACCAGATAGACTTGTATGACGATGTTATCTCTCCTTCGGCCAATAATAACGGAGACGCACCTGAGGACCGGGACTACCTGGACAACCTACCCCCACCTGCTGGCTCCGAGGGGAACAAGAGCACCCCGCCCAACGTGGTGTACACGTACACTGGCAAGAGGATCGCCCTGTACATAGGCAATCTCACATGGGTAGGTTATGGGTTTGGATAAGAGCGTCTGCTGAATCACAAAGATACATCTAAACGGGCCAGTTACTCAGACCCACATTAAGCTTACTTCCGGAGTTAAAAAACGTGCTCAGTGGGTCTTTGAGAATCGCCATTGGAAGTGTTTTTTTTTTAAGTCTAGAGATGGGCTTAGTGGGGGTCAGGGACACCAGCCCTTAATGTGCATCAATTATGTAATGGGTCTTGATGTAAAAAAGTGCCTCCCCTTTCCAGTGGACAACAGACGAAGATTTGACAGACGCCATTGGATCAATAGGCATTAAGGATTTGCTGGAGATCAAGTTCTTTGAGAACAGAGCCAACGGGCAGAGTAAAGGGTGAGCTTCCTCCTTGCCTTTCATGATCCCTCATATTACACACTGACACTCTCAACAGACAGTGTTTTTTTTGTGGATGACTTTCCTAATACCTTTGAACTACACACAGGTAGTTGTACTCTGAGCCTCATTTATTCAATTATTTTAAAGAGATAAACAGAAAGAAATGCCCAAATAAAAGCCAGAAGGAAAGAAATAGATGGTGACTTGGTCCCGTTATGCCCTGGTGTGTCCCATTAGGTTTGCCCTGGTGTGTGTGGGCTCAGACGCGTCCTCTAGGAAGCTACTGGACCTGCTGGCTAAACGGGAGCTACACGGACAGAACCCCATTGTTACCCCCTGCAACAAGCAGTCCCTCAGCCAGTTCGAGATGCAGTCTCGGAAAAGTAGGTGAACCTGCGTGCCTCCCGCTGGGATGGCCAATTAGAGTCCTAGAATAATTCTTATGTTAATAATCTGGTTTTTCTGCATGGTTTAATGACAAGGTAGGTCTGATAACCTGGCAAGACCCAAATACACTGAAGCAGACCCAAGTATTTGGGGCTTGAATCTGCCTCTGCTGTCAATGCAGAAATTCCAGAAAAATAGTTTATAATTTTGATTAATAACTACATTTATTTGAATAAATGCATTGATTTAGTGAACTAATTAGAGTTTTAGCGCTCAGAACTAACTAATTGGGTGAGCACAGTGAGTTGGGGATTTGAATGTTCTCTCCGCCCTCTTCTTTCCCTTTATGCCCAGGTACATCGGGTGGGCAGATGTCCGGCGATGGGAAGGCGGGACCCCCCACCATGGGCCCCCGCGGTGGCTTCCCCATGGGCATGGGTAGAGGCCGAGGCCGCTTCCCTGGCCCTCCTGGCCCTGGAGGAGACCGGTTCCCTGGGCCCATCGGACCCGGAGGGCCACCGCCACACTTCCCAGGTGAGTACTCTTCCCACTCCAGGTCCGTTCACACTGCTCTCAGCTAAAACCACGGTGTCTGCTGGTTCTTATAGTCTGTCTTAAATTGATTTAGAAGTCTTAAAATATCTTAAATTCAGTTTTCAAAGGTCTTAAAAAATGTGACCGAGATGACTACAGTGTTTGTTATATTGTGCTGCTGCTTAATTGTTGACACGCGGCAAAAAAATCTAAACAACGGAAGGTCATAATACTGGAGGCCACTTTCAAGATGTTGGAGAGAGCTATCCAACCACATGTTGTTAAATGGACTTACTGTTACCCATAAGTCAAAGCCCTGTCTAAGCCGGGGAGTGGGGTTCTACTAAGCTATATGGAATTATTTTAACAAGGTCATACCAAGGATCATTTTACTATACTGAACAAAAATAAACGCAACATGCAAGAATTTAAAATTATACTGAGTTACAGTTCACATAAGGAAATCAGTCAATTGAAATATATAAATTAGGCCGTAATCTATGGATTTCACATGATTAGTTATCAGTTGGTCACAGATACCTTAAACAAAATGCGCCTCGGGATCTCGCCACGGTATCTCCGCATTCAAATTGCCATCGATATAAAATGCAATTGTGTAGTTTGTCCGTAGCTTATGCCTGCCCATACCATAACCCACCGCCACCATGGGGCACTCTGTTCACAACGTTGACGTCAGCAAACTGCTCGCCCACACAAAGCCATACACGTGTTCTGCGGTTGTGAGGCGGGTTGGATGTACTGCCAAATTCTCTAAAATGACGTTGAAGGTGGCTTGTGGTAGAGAAATGAACATTCAATTTTCTGGCAACAGCTCTGGTGGACATTAATTCAGTCAGCATGCCAATTGCACACTCCCTCAACTTGAGACATCTGTGGCATTGTGTTTTAGTGGCCTTTTATTGTCACCCAGGCACAAGGTGCACCTGTGTAATGATCATGCTGTTTAATCAGTTTCTTGATATGCCACACCTGTCCAGTGGATGGATTATCTTGGAAAACAAGAAATTCTCACTAACAGGGATGTAAACAAATTTTGACACATTTGAGATATATATTGTTTATGAAACATGGGACCTACAATTTATGTGTTGCGTCTTTATATTTTAGTTCAGTGTATTTGCTTTTGAATTTTAAGACCCCTTGAAGTATCAAAATATATAGCAACATTTTTGTGGGGATTAACATTTTTATTTGGCCTTACTGCTATTAGCCCCAATGCAAACGCATTGAATACGATTCACTACAGGGAATAATAGATGGTAGTAGACTCCCTAACTCTAAAGGAAGTTTGTTCTGACGTGTCTGTCCTTGAACATTTAACTCCTTATTTTTAGACTTTAACTGTCTAATCTCTGTCATTCTAATCCCAGTCTAAACTTGGGGGGCCTATTAGGCTATATGAAATTGTTTTAAGAAAGTATTACCAAGGATTAATTTTGCTATTTTATTTATTTATTTAGCTATTCTATTTATTTTTGAATCTAAAATGATTAGAACATTTGGCCGTACTGCTATTAGCCCATACAAATGCATTGATTAAAAATAGGGCAGCCACAGGTTATTGTGAGTGTAACAATTATTTTAACTGTCAATACTGATGAAATAACACCACTTTACAGAGTATGTCATTGAGATGATGTCACAGCGGAGTGGACCAATAACACCACTTTACAGAGTATGTCATTGAGATGATGTCACAGTGGAGTGGAGCGGAGTGGGCCATTCACGGTGGATACAAGTAGCTTATATAGGTCTACCGATGGAGCGTTTTTGTAGGACATTACATTTCCTGTTAAATCAATTGCATGGCTATCTAACAGCAGTATCATATTTAGACTTAGCGATCTAGCTAATGTGTTCCCACTTCCTCAGGCGGTGAATAGCCTAGGCCAATGGGTACCAAAAACATTCAGGCTAATTCATCTGTAAAGATCCAAATGGATATCTGATTATTCTGGATCCTATTTTGACATGTTGCACATAAAAATATAGAAAAAAGAAACGCACACCTATAAAGGCGAGGTGCTGGCTAGCGGAGTAGAACACTAGAAAATAAAGGAAAGCCGCACACTCTAAGAGCTCAGATGCAAAAATTTTATCACCAACGTTTCGACAGCGAAGCTGTCTTCATCAGGGTATCATCAAACACTGCGAGATGAGTCATTTATATAGTGTCAAGAGACACACAGGTGTTTGTAATCATGGCCAAGTATGGCCTAATATCATTGGTTAACCTGTTGGGTCTAGGGGGCAGCATTTGCACGTCTGGATAAAATTTTTTATTTTCTAGCACATGAAAATATAACCATCATGCGTTTCCTGAACAAATAGATGAAATGGCTAACTTATTTTATGTCTGTCTTGGCACTGGAAAAACAGCCAGTGCTAAAAAGACTACTTTTTGCCAACATGGGCTCATTTCTGGAGGGAATATTAGCAGCTGTGGCAGACCTCAAAAGAACTATTAAATTGCATTCCAAGTGGCATTAAAAAGGTTTTTAAGTCTTAAATTCAACTAAATAGAACCTGCAGATACCCTGGAAAAACAGTACACCAGAAAGGAAGCCCATTTTAATTGGTTAAATTTAAACCGTGCCCTGACTACAACCAATGAAATGGCTTCCTTTCTGTTGTACTGTTTCTGCTGTAAGCAGTGTGAATGGATCTTACACTGACAGCCAGGCCAGTACTGTTGGTGTTATGGACTGAACTGAAGATGGGTCCTCTCCTCCTGTCTTGTGTGTTATCCTGTCTTCCATGTGACCATATGTGGAAAGGATTGGTTGGAAAGCACCAACCTACCATCTCTCTTCACATGTGTCCGTTTCAATCCAGTCTGACTCCTGTTCTCTGTCCCTTGCTTTCAGAAGTTGAGTGAAGTACTTGGATTAGGGGGGAGGGGGGTAATATTCAACATCTGTGTTATCTAGTTTGTCCCATCTTTACCCCCTTCAGATAAAAAAAAACACTATTTTTTGCTTTGGCAACTTCTTCCTATGTTGCGAGCTGCGCTGCTGCCATTGGCCGAATGGCCAGTGAAGTCACTGTGGCACCAGCCTGGTTGTGATTGTGTTTTTCTCCCACTAGGGTCGGGGATGAGGCCACCTGAACTCATTAACCATAGACACCAAGAAGGCCACCTGATGGATATGAATTTCAATTGCTTCCCGCCGGGACGTGATGGGAATTGGCGACCCAGAGGTGAAATGCCTCGACTCCTGTTGACAACAGTGCTAGGGTTGGCAAATTTCCCCAAATCTTCCCAAAAATCCCAGATTTTCCACAAATCCCAGTTGGAGGATTTATGTAATCTGCAGGGAATTTGCTGCAATGGTATCCTCCAACCTGGGATTTTGGGGAATTTTGGTAATGTTTTGGATTTTTGCAACCCTTCACAGTGCTAATGTACTAAATAAGAATGATTTCCCCCCGCCCCCTCTCCCCCCCTGCTTACATGTTCTTTTTATTAAGGCCTCTGTCTATGGAGTCCTGGGCAGACTGACTGACAAAGCCTCTTTATTAAGGCCTGTCTGTCTTTGGAGTCCTGGGCTCACTCTGACTGACTGACCAAGCTTCTTCTTCTTCCCCCCCACTTTATGTCCTGGGTTATTGCTCATTCTGTCTTAACTGTCAATCTTTATATGATGTGTTGCTTGTTCTGTTTCTATTGGCTGTTCTGACCGTGTCCTGGCCAGCACACCTGAAGTTAGACAACACAATGAGTATAGAAGAGGTGTCTTGGATGGCTGACTTCTTACCATCCAGACCTGTCTGTCCTGTGTGCTCCATACCAAGCTGGTCTTTCCAGCCATCCAGACCTGTCTGTCCTGTCTGCTCCATACCAAGCTGGTCTTTCCAGCCATCCAGACCTGTCTGTCCTGTGTGCTCCATACCAAGCTGGTCTTTCCAGCCATCCAGACCAGTCTGTCCTGATACTCGGCCTACTGGTTCTTGGCTTTCATTGCTAATATCTGTAAAAATCTAAAATGTTGGTCTCGCTAAATCTTTAATTTTGATTCACAGGACACCTAAGGTGGGTTGCACCAACATGGTATAAATTAATCTCGGATTATAGCTAATCTAGGGTTATAATTAATCTGGGATTATAGCTAATCTGGGGTTATAATTAATCTGGGATTAGAGCTAATCTAGGGTTATAATTAATCTGGGATTAGAGCTAATCTAGGGTTATAATTAATCTGGGATGTGTTGCACCACTTCATTTAAAATCTGGATCAGTAAATCCGTGATTAACGGTTTAAAAATATGATTAGTGACATGTTACACCAATATATTCGGTATTTCGTGAATTGAAACGAAGTAGCTAGCCTACTTGACAAATGAGGCCACAAAGTTGCTGTTTCTTGATAAAATAAAAACAATGTAATGTTAGAACTACTGTAACTCCATCGTGAAAGGTTCTCATGGGTTGGCTGATTTGAAATAAAATCTGTTATTTTCCAGTACTAGACAGAACTAATTTGTTAGCAACTGTAGCTAGCTAGTTTATAAACCAAGCTAGCTAGCATACCCTATTATGTATTGTCATTACTTAACGTTATTTAGCCATGTATTATTTGACCGCTAGCCACCTGATCATGGCACGTCAAAGAAGTTCAAATGTATCAGTCTATGAAAAAATAAATATATATTGTCGGAGCTGATGGGGGAATTTAGTAATGTGCTGGGGGAATTTAGTAATGTGCTGGGGGAATTTAGTAATGTGCTGGGGAAATGTAGTAATGTGCTGGAGGATAAAAAGACAGACCACACGACTGTCAAAAAGAAGGAAGACACTTGGACCATTTTATGCAACAGATTTAATGGATCCACACGGATTCAAGAGAAGAGGGACCTAAATCAGATGAAAGCAGGCTGGATAAAAGTTAAGCGCGAAAGCCAAAAAGGATGCGGCAGATTAGAGGCGGGGTCTGTTTCAGACCGGAGGGAGGGCCTCCATCACCCAGAAGATATGAGAGATGATTCCCCAGCAGTTTGCCCCTCTCCATAACTCCTATTATGACGATGGACAACTCAACCCACCAATATTTAGTGAGCATAAATAACAGGCAAATATCAATGCCTATAACGCATGTTAAAATGAACGTTAATGCTACTTCACTACAATGTTAGCGTTATCAGGCCCGTTACAGCATGTTCCATAACATCATCATTCCTACCAAGGCTGGGCATATCACAAGCCCCAATTCAATTGTTGTACAAATTGGGAACGTAAATAGCCTACTAATAATGAGTTAATTATTCTAAACCTCAACGGATTCAACCTGTCTGTAATTTATTCTCTGAGGAAGTGTCGTTTTGGTCTCCACTGTAGATATGCTGCCATTTTATCAGTTCCACCACAAGGGGCAGTTTAGAATTCATCTCCAATCTGAACTTTTTGTATTCATTGAGCAACAGGCTTCAAATGTATCTAGGGTTAAATTGAAAACTAAATTTAGATTAGAGGAAGGATTTAATTTAACTAGGATTAATTTAAAATGTGTTGCAACAAGATGAATAGATAATTTGATTTAACCCAGTTTAAGAGTTGATGCAGCCCACCCCTTGTGTCAAACATTCAGAGATGTAAATGTGGTCCTTCACGTTGTACACCGTCAGTGTTCACGGCTTCTGTTTCAGTCCTTTGCTGTGTTTCCTTCTAAGCTTTAACTTTGATCCCACTAAGTCAAGGTGGCCGCCAAGGCAGTGACTGAAACATACAGGATCACACATTTTAACATTTTCACTAACACGTCATGCAACTTAAAATGGCCCAATTCCTATCCAGAAGTCATCAAACCCAAGCTAAGACATTTGCTGCAGTACTTGAGTTCCCTGTTTGTGGTCTCTGGATTCCAAGAACTGCTCGGTGCCGCCTGCTGACACTGGGAGCTGCTCGGTGCCGCCTGCTGACACTGGGAGCTGCTCGGTGCCGCCTGCTGACACTGGGAGCTGCTCGGTGCCGCCTGCTGACACTGGGAGCTGCTCGGTGCCGCCTGCTGACACTGGGAGCTGCTCGGTGCCGCCTGCTGACACTGGGAGCTGCTCGGTGCCGCCTGCTGACACTGGGAGCTGCTCGGTGCCGCCTGCTGACACTGGGAGCTGCTCGGTGCCGCCTGCTGACACTGGGACACCACAATGCTTTAATTTGCTTTCAAACAGTTGGTAGTGAATCCAAACTCAAGAAGGTTCTGTTTTGTGTTTCTGTGTTCCAGGTGGTATGCAGGGCCCACCTCGACCCCCTCCTGGCCCACTAGGTCCCCCTGGACCCCTAGGCCCCCCTCCCCCAGGACAGGGCCTCCCCCCTCCCATGCAAGGCCCCCCCAACCGTGGTGACCGCCCACCACCCCCGGTCATGTTCCCCGGCCAGTTTGGCCAGCCCCCCATGGGTCCTCTCCCCCCTGGCCCTCCCCCACACGGCTTCGGCCCTCCTCCTGGCCCCCCACCCCCCCAACAGGGCCCTCCACCCCCTGGTCATTTTCCTCCTCGCCCCCCTGGTCCCCTTGGACCGCCTCTGGCCCTCGCTCCCCCACCACACATGACCGGGCCCCGACCTGGAGGTCCCCCACCGGCTCCCCATGTCAACCCAGCGTTCTTCCCTCCTCCTGGGGGTCCTAACAACATGGGGGGCCCTCCTGGAGGGGACGGCAGGGGCCCCAACGGGCCCAACGACCCCTATGGACGGCCACCTCCATATGACCGGGGAGACTTCGGACCCGCCGGCAGGTAATATAACCCAACAGGATCATGACATCACGTACTGCCAGTTCTACAGAAAGTCAGTTGTTTCCCTCCTCCTCTTCTTCATTGGTTCTGTTCCAACCTCATTTACTGTACTCTAGATGATGGTTCGTGTTTGAAGAAAACTGATCTATTGAATGTCAAATACTGCCAGTTTTAGTCAGAATTTATTTCAGTATGTAGAACAGCTGTGGTAGAAGCAACACAAGGAAATCCTCCAACACCTTCTATTATAGCACTGTCAGGTTCCCTTAGCAACAGTCCGCCATCGTTTGTGTTTGTGTGGGGGCGTCTTTTAAAGGGGGTCTTTTACGTTAGTATTTTGACTAAGAAGCGTGGTTTCTTTAGTGACCCTCCTGAATCTCCCTTCCTCCATCCCTCCCTCCCTCCCTCCTCTGGCTGCCTACAGTAACCAGCGTCCCCCGCTAATCTGTGAGTTTGACCTCAGGGCCCCCCTGCCCCGCGGCTGCCCAGACCCCCCCTGGATTAACGAGGGTTTGGTCGATCTGAAAAATGGCGGCCAACACTTGCACAATGCGAGTGACCCAGGGTTAGTAGAAATACTGCCAGACCGCTGAACCAGCATTAGGAACTAGCTTCCCCTGTAATGACCTGGTGCCTGGCTTTGTTGCATTTTGAGAGTGGATGCTTGTTGTGGTTGATGGATTGGCCGAGCTACGGGTTTGATAAGCGTTAGTGAACTGTGTGGTGTGTCTTGTGTATTTCCTTAGATGAGCTAGTTATCACTGGTGTTCATTCCCACAGGCTTGGATAACGTGGTTTGCATCTGCTGTGTAGTTTTAGCTGTCCATTAACTGTGTGTTCCTTGACTCATCTGATTGTCTCACCCCTCTGTTTTCTCAGTCTCTCCTTGCTCTTGATCAATTTCTCTATCTTGCAACCTCGCAAAATTCATTGGTGGAGAACAGCCATGGTCACTCCCCTCTGACCTTCTCCTCCAATGACTTTTGAGAAGGCGAGGAGTTAGGAAAGACTCATTGAAAAAATAGCTTTTCCTTCCTGTTCAACATCCTCTTTCCTGTATCTGGTGGTTCTGAGTTTGTCATTGAGTTAGAGGACCGTTGTTTTTAGATCTTGATGCTGTCTCCTTCCTGCTTGTCTCTGTCCCAGGGAGATGGAGTCGGCGCGGACACCGCTGAGCGAGGCAGAGTTTGAGGAGATCATGAACCGGAACCGAGCCATCTCCAGTAGTGCCATCTCTAGGGCGGTGTCAGATGCTAGCGCTGGTATGGATCATGCCCTAAACACACACTCACACCTCACAAATACTACAACACACTCTACAGAGGGGCTGAATACACACACCTCACAAATACTACAACACCCTCTACAGAGGGGCTGAATACACACTCACACCTCACAAATACTACAACACCCTCTACAGGGGGGCTGAATACACATTCACACCTCACAAATACTACAACACCCTCTACAGAGGGGCTGAATACACACTCACACACACCTCACAAATACTACAACACCCTCTACAGAGGGGCTGAATACACACTCACACACACCTCACAAATACTACAACACACTCTACAGAGGGGCTGAATACACACTCACACACACCTCACAAATACTACAACACCCTCTACAGAGGGGCTGAATACACACACACACATTTTGTCTATGTGCTGCTTGTAGATTTTATTGCGTACTTTCACAAGTGTCCCTTATCTAAGTGTCTGAGCTATACCCATGTGATGTCTTCCTTTGTCCATTAGCTGACTATGGCAGTGCCATAGAGACTCTGGTGACAGCCATCTCTCTGATCAAGCAGTCTAAGGTATCTGCTGACGACCGCTGCAAAGTTCTCATCAGCTCTCTGCAGGACTGTCTCCACGGCATCGAGAACAAGTCCTACGGCTCTGCCTCCAGGTAAATACAACCTCTTCCTCATTCTCCTGTGGTTCCTATCAGGGTTGGGGGGGTCACTTCCATTTCAATTCAGGAAGCACACAGAAATTCAAATTCTTCTTGAATTTTAATATGGTTTACTTTCTGAATTGACTGGAATTATAATGGAATTTACCGATCTTTGACTCCAACCCTGGTTCTTATAATAGACAACTGAGAGAAGTGATATGAATGAATTGAAGGTGTCTGATAACTCATGGTGATGATCAGTACCTGCTAGTCATTGTGCTTGTATTCCTGTTCTTATTGACTGGGAGTGGTGCTGAGATGTTTCATCCACTTTAGTTGAATGCACTTACTATAAAACGCTCTGTAATATTGTCTCAAATGTAATTGATTGACAGATCAAAGTGTTACTGACAGTTGTATTGATGACGTCATTATTTATGGTATTATTGATGGTTTTGGCCGATGGACAGACCTGCTTTGGCGGTGGGTTAAGAGTTTGATGTATGAATGTAAGTTCTGCCCCCAAAAGACGCGAGAGGTCGAGGGAGCGTGACCACAGCCGATCCCGGGAGAAGAGCCGGCGCCACAAGTCCCGTAGCCGCGACCGCCACGAGGACTACTACCGCGAACGCAGCCGGGAGCGAGAACGGCACCGCGGGGACAGAGAACGTGAACGCGAAAGAGACCGTGAGAGGGAGTACCGACATCGTTAGGGGAGGTGTGTATGCCCGTTCAAACTCCTTACCCGTAACGGTCTCACCACTCTTCTCCCTCAGCTTAATGCAGGCCAGGGGCCGGGTCGCTACGCCCCAGAACAAGAGGCCCAGAGCGGGACATGACGCGCCCTACGGAGCCTACGGTAGGTGGAGGTGGTAGGTAAGGCATTGTTCCATCAGTCATTGTTGTAGTATTGACCAGTACTGACTCATTGCTGGTAGGTGTGTGTATATTATTTGTCTGAAACTTGTAGCTTTTGACCGTGTTTTACTTTCATCCTTTGAACATTGACTGTGTCGTCAGGCTTCTACTGCATGTGTGTTGTAGGGGAGGTTTTATATGTAAGCCCTGCTAAGCTTGAAAATGTTTTTTAAACCTTTGAAAAAGTACTTTATATGACCAGTGATCAACACCTGTGAAAGTTGTAAAATACGCAAATTGTTTATTGAAGGGTTTCTTTGACACTGATGCCACAATGTGCCAAGAAATGATTAGTGTACATTTTTCAGTGTTCAAACGTTGTCAAGGTACAACTTAAGGGGGTTGTATGAATTGTTTTGTAGGCCACCAAATGATGACCAAACTCTAGGTGTTTCCTGACTCTTGTTAACCTGAGGTAATGGTTACATGCCAATTGAAATGTCTAAACTATTTTAAAACCACTGTCAGTTCTCTAACCTATAGTATAAGCCAAAGTATGGTTTTGGAGTTTAAAAATTGAAACGATTTTGGTATATTGTCTGTGAACTTGACAAATGTCTTTGACATATTTTTCATTTCATCACGCTGAAATTGATGGTCTTGAACAAAAGGGATTTTGATCATGTTTTTGTATAATTAATGGCATTGATATCAAGCTGGTAAAATGTTTTGTCTATATTAATTTTAGGCCAATAGTTACCTGGTCATACTCCCTTACCGGTTGACAGGAATGTGGTAACTAGCCCGCTATGTGTCCTGTAGCATCGTTGGTCATGGTCTTCACTCTAAAGCCCCATTTTTGTAAAACAGAGCATTTTGAGTCTTGCTACTGCTTTTGGTGCTGTTAACATAAGATGAACCCGGTTTTTACCTTTTACATATCATTTCTGTATGTGCCATTTTTTTGCGTTTGTTCCCTAACATTGAAGGTTTGAGTTCCAAAAAATTTGGGCTCAGGTTTTGATCCATTTTGTATATCTTGATGGTAACATACATACATGATGATGATAATATATATATATTTACTTCATGGCCATGTAGGGCCCTATAAAATCCACGCTGTGGAGAACGCGGACAGAATCGCAGAATCCAGACATTAAAACGGAATGATTCAATAATGTTAGCAGGAAATCAACTAAAGGGAATTGAAGCTAGTAGGACGTCAACTAAATGTGTTGAAGCTATTTGAAAATTAAATTTGTCCACCACTTTGTTAAGCCGTTAGCGATGATGCTAATATAATGACAACAGTCTTCTGGTAGATGGAAAGGTTTTCCCAAAAGGCTTCTCTGTAGTTCATATTTACTTGGCAGAATGGTATCATGATTATTTGCATAAATCCACTGGCCATTTGTTTAGCAAACTCTGCCATCACATGAGTGCTACAGAAACATCGCTAACCAAAGTGATGCTTGCTGGTGCACAGTTGAATTAAAAGGTAACTACACCCAAAAATTTACATTTCTGGTCTGCTGATGTGGAATCATGGTTGTGTACTTAACATCCAATGTTTTTATACATTTAAAATGAAAATAGGCAGGGGGGGGAAATTCAATAGATTTTATAGGGCCCTAGCAATTTCTGTTTGCCTGTAAATTTTCGGTCAATTTGATTACTTTTCATCCCTTAATACTGTGCATCACAATGTGCTGATCTTGTAAACAAATAAGAAAACAATAGAAATATTTTTGCCCGAGGTACAGTACTTCAAAGATGCTGAAAATATCAATCAATACAGATACAGTACTTATCTGATATTTCAATCAGGATTAAAGAATCATCACTATTGTCCACAATTCAATGGCAGCCATTTTGTTAATGTGGATATTTTAGGTTTAAATGGTACACCTATTTGAAGTGGATCTCAAGATTTTACTGTCGGTTGTCTTGTTTTTAGGCTGTAGTTTGAAATCGACGGCCAGACAATTTTGACATGGTACCTTGGCAAATATCTTGTAGGAATTGAAGGTCAATGGGTGTTTCACTGAAATGGCGTAGTCAAGAAAAGAATGTTGTGCTATTTGTCCTATTTTTAAATGGGTTGATGCTCACTCAAATTGAATGTTGACGTTGTAAATCCCAATAGTGATTTGAATGTATACAACATCTGATTGTATTACCGGTTGTTATATATATTATATTGGTTAGTGACTCCATGCTTGCATTAAATGGGATTACTCCTTTGAATGTACATGTTCGATGAAGTAACTTCTCTGCATTTTTTTTCTCCATTATTAAATGGCAATGGCATTTTGTTAAATTATTCAAATAAATGTAATCCTTTTAATAATACAACTGACAAATCAATCTAAAAATCTTAGTTTTGGTCATTACTTTTAAATCTCAAGGGAACAAACCTAAGAGGGGGTTACTTTATTATCCTGTACAGTCCTATTTGTCTCACTTCATGGTAAAGGAAATGCTTTGATCTATGCTTACTACCTGTCAATCTATGTTCACAGATCCTGACGTTGTTTCATTCAGCGTTGGGATCACATGTGCCCACTACAGGGAAGAAATGACTAGCTATTTTTCCAATTTGTCTATAGGTGTCAGTGATGTTTTGCAGGCATGGAGAAAGCAGCCCTGATTTCCTGATAACATATTTCTGCTGCTGTTTTAACAGTTTCTCTCTCTCTCTCTGGTGTATTCATCCTTCACAACTACGCATCATGTGGTTCCTGCAACACTCATTGGTGTCCACACCATCTCAAGAAGGGTCATTTTGATGACTGTTCAACCACCTTAAACACTTTCAATGTCTCCTGTAAAAATAGACTCTGCAGGAAGTTAGTACCAGGACTATACCTGGTCACATTTCTTTAATCCGTTAGTTATAATTCTAATTGATTTGTAGTGTTTTGAGAACATGTCTTGATGATGCTGTGGGCCCTTTGAGATGCTCAATGGATCAGAAATGATTGTGGAGGGTGATGGGACATCTGTTCAATGAAATGTTGGTATTATTCACTTTTTAAATGTGATATTGCCAACTATGCACCATGTAAATTCACTCATTAGCAGTACCTGGCTTCAATTTAATTTGATTAAAAATGGTATTGATAAACAATTAAACTAATAATTATAGTTATTTTTTTAATGGAAATTGTCAAAGACAACCAAACCGTACAGCATATTCCTTTACCTGGTGTATGAGTTTGGAAACTGTCTGGAGTGATCTATGAACTGCAATATTAATGAATGGTTATGTGGTTTGCAATTCCAATGAATTGTCAGTGTAATGTTGTCCTGTGCATGCCAGGATCTAGCTTTGTGAGTTGTTTCAGACTACTGATATAAGAGTGTTTTTATACATTCATCCTGATGTAATACTACTGTTCCTCTATGTGAACCTGACCATGTTTGTCCTCTGCTTTTCCCAATGCTCCAGGCCCAGTTTATTTTTTTCCATATGTTATCTAATTGGATTTCACCTATCGGATAGGTTTAAATGCATAGCTGTAGAATGACTAGAACGAGGGTCTGCATCCAAGTCAATGAATCGTCTGTTCTATTTATTATTTCTATGCGTTTAAATCCTATCCAATAGGTAAAATCCGGGATAACTTCTGGAAAAACTATGCCCTCGTCACCTCTTAGACTAGGGGACCAATCCCAAACTGGCCGCTTAGACCTTCTGGTCTTATGGACTTGTTGAAAATCTGAGAGGATTTGATAGGTGGAATTCTCACATTACTTCCACCTATCAGAGGACAAGGTAGACTTAATACCATATTGTGTCCATCTGTGAAATCCTCTAAAGATATTGAGAAGTACGTACGGTCTAGGGGTTGGGATTGAGCGTTCTGTAGATACCATCTTCTGCCCATGCACTTCTACATTAGATTATAAGATGTTTTGTGAGCACCCTTAAACAGGTTTATCCTATCCACACAAATTGATTGTAAACCTTCTCTGAAATGAGTTGAGCACTTAGCGCATGGCACATTTGAAAACCTACTAAATTCAGATCTCAACAGTATAGCAGGGTCAGCCATTGTGGGCACTACATTGTTCTTCCTTACTCACTGTAATGTGGAATCACTCTGACAAGTTGACTACCATTAGAAAAAGCAGTACCTGCATGTCTTTGTTTTGTGTCCTCTGTGTGTATGCTGTAAAATTAGAGGGGGTATGACACAAACAACAAACTGTATATTGTTGGGCTGCCCCAAACCAAACTCCACCCTTCGTTTTCACACATTTCAGCCTACGGAAGAGGACAGGGACGAGGACGCCTCGTCACAACCAGCAGGCCCTACTTCAGGATCGCCTTGTCAACTAGCCCCCCCCTCTGTCTGTGTCTCCATGGTTTCCAGGGGACTGACTACCTGGGAATCGCTCACAGCTGTGTAAGGTTATAAGTAGTGTTCTTTAAAATCATACTCATGGTATATAAAAAAAACTACTCAACAGCTATTTTTATTTTTACTGAAATTTTATTTGATGTGAACGAAAAAATGATTACCTACCTGTGTTGACAGGCTTCTTCAAGCTTTGCGAAAATAACAAATGACTACATTTGCCTGCTCTATTCCAAAACGGACAGCTTTTGACTGCTATAATGTGTACATTTTGTCAGGTTAGAGTTGATTTTACAGGAGGTTTTTTTTTTCTTTGGTTTTTCATCTTTATTTCCTCTCGTGCCCCTCCCTACTTTCCTCGTTAGGATAATGTTTGTAAATGTCTCTGCTTTGAATATTAAAATAGATTCTGTGTTGTAATAAACTGTTTACTGGGGTTTTGACACTTAATAATAATTTACATGTGTACGTTTTTGCCTGCATACATTTTTCATGTTGAATTTTACGAAATAGTTATTTTAAATTTACTCTCACTTAAATTGCGATGTTGTGCTGTTATTGACCAAATTTAAGCACAGTTGACCAAAAGGTTGTATTTGTCCTGATGCCCAGAATTAGTGAAATCTGACTGAATTTAGCATAGCTACTTTTGCATTGAATGATCATGTGACAGATATTTTCATCTTTGACTTATTAGTTTGTTCTAAAAGTTCTAGTTAAAATGTAGCTAGTTGTTTGGCGAACATTTTGTTTTTAGTCTCCGTATACTACTGTATGCCATTTGAATACCAAAAGTGAAAATCCATGTCTTGGCTAACTGATTTTAGAGGTATTCAGGACTTGATTATACTTGGGCAAACATTTTTTAGTTTTATTATTTTTTTATTTCTTGATTATTTTTTTTCATGTTACCAGGAAGTACATTCCAAGGGTTCATTACCCTAATATTAATGACACAAGTAGAACAAATGATTGAGTTATATGGAATTATTTTAGTGATAGTTGATGCAAACTTCACAGATCTGGACAATACTACTACTACTTCTGTGAACAGAATTAGTCCCTTATCTGCAAACTTGTGCTCCGATTGGCTGGCTGATGTACTGCACTGATTTCTTATTGAGGTGCTTGTCTCACTGGTTTCGCCCAGTGAGGGTTGTGGTAGCCTGGTCCCAGATCTCTATATATTTTGGCCGAGTCTTGACTTGTTGTCCAGCCTACATTGAATAGCAATAACATTGCTAGCCAGAGTAGTTGGTTAAAACGCATACAGACCTGAGCGGTATACTACAAAGCAGGACCAATGTGTTAGCCAGCTAATTTGCTTAAATATTCTGAATTAACTTTTAGATTTTTTTGGAATAGAAGCTTGACTCAACTTAAAAACACATGTCTAAGTTCAACTTTCTTAATGAACGAGAAAATGAAATGTTATTTCTGGTTGTTTATCAAAGTTAGCTGGCTAATGCATTGATCCTGTTTTGTACGATCCCCTTCTGGGACCAAGCCAAAGGGCTGGGTGTAGTAAATGGATGGGGATTACAGTAGTGAGGTTCTGGGATAAGGCTGAGGGGCTAGGTGTAGTAAATGGATGGGGATTACAGTAGTGAGGGTCTGAGACCAGGCCAAGGGACTGGGTGTCGTAAATGGATAGGGATTACAGTAGTGAGGTTCTGGGACAAGGCCAAGGGGCTGGGTGTTGTAAATGGATGGGGAATTACAGTAATAAGAGTATTCAAGTGAGGTGTCCATTTTGTAAAGTATGAGAGCACAATCCTTCCCTAGTTTCTCAGGGTCTGTGCACTGACTGGTCTGCCAGATTGAAATAACTGATATTGATGCCTGTTTTAAGGCGGTAATGCCTACCTCCCTCTTTACTCCCATGTATTTTCTACATGGCCCTGATAGACTTAGGTGGTGCTCTCCTGCTTGCATTGCGTTGCCACTTTAAAGATAGTTATTTAGTTGGTTATTGTGGCTTCCATCATTCACTGAAACCACTGCTTCAGTCAACTTAACATTTTTTACATTTTACTGGTTAGACTTTACATCCAACTATTGGCACATAAAACTCCAAGTTTTTAATCAATATTGCCCACTAGCTACAAAGAGCATTTTGAGCACTTTACAATGTGTTTGACATGGAATGTTATTGGATGGAACTTTAGTAAAGTACTCCTTCAGGTAAAGTTTGCATGACAAACACTTTCTTTTATACGTGGGACTTTTGTATTTCATTTATTGTATAAATGCACTGAGATATTTAATATGTTGTAAAGCATTCATAATGCTCTATGTAGCTATTATACCATGTTTATTGTGCTAATGGTTGGTTATGAATGCCTTGTTACCTATTCGCTGATCATTACGAATTGCTTTCTAGCCCAAAGTCTTTTCAAACCGGTTGAATATTTGAGTGGAGCTGATTTGAAACTGGTTTGATACGTCAATACTGTACATATACGCAGTCGACAAGTGTTACCTATACTCAATTAGTGTTTTGTCATTTTGTACATATAATGCATCCATCTTAGATATTACCTTGGAATACTTTTTACAATCAGATCCAAGGTTTTACACGATCAATTTCGCTCTCGGACGTGTTCAGGAAATGGAACTTTCTTAAGGTGCACTGTCTTGTTTTGAGTGTTTTCAATAAACTAGTTTTCTCCGTCTTTGAAGTCGGGTCTTCGTGAACCATTAGGCCAAATATTACCGCTCGTCACATTGCTGATTTGGTTTCATCAAATGTACACTTAATCAATAGAATGCAATGTATAAAGGGTGGAATAAGACCGTAGAATATTACTGAGGTCTGTGTAGTTTTTCTGTTTTGTGAAAGTATTGTAATGGTCTAATTTACTCAACAGAACTTAAAACCATTGTATTTTTCCTCAGGTATGATTGACACGATAAAGGGAAAGTAGTTTTCGGGCCTTCAAGGCTCTTGGTTATCTTTATATATAATTTACTCATAGTTACACTTACACCAGATGCTGAATTGTACGTTAGGCTGTAGTTCTTTTTGCCCTTATTTCATTTACAGCTCCATGACGTTCAGCCACAGGTAAGTCGTCGGTTCCTGATCCGTGAAGAATGACGGCTGCAATCTGAACACGTTGCTTTTCAATATACTCAGTGTTCCTCTTCGCAATATAGCATAGTAAGGACATAATTAAAGTGCTGGAATGATAATTACATATGGATAATTATTAAATATACGAGATGCCTCAACCAGACTGGATTGAGTATTGCATTATTCCACCATGCAGACTGAAACACTGTCAATGTTTGTTATTTCAGATTATATTGCCATTTTAATTCTATGATTTATTAGAATATTTGCATTAAGAATAAAGGCAGTAGGTTTTCTGAGCTTGTACCACCTTGTGCCTTCTCAAAAAAATAATAAAATATTCGAAACTACATTGTGACTCCATTTATTCTGTTTATTACTTACGCCATGAGGCTATTGGATATATTTATCCAAATTGCAACGATCAGGTCCGTGTATGAAGCAGTTGGTGTAGACTAAAGGCTGGCAGGTGGGGATTTTGCAGACGACTTGATATCGCCATCTGCTGGCCTTTGGACTACAGTTGGTGAGATGCTTATAAAAAAAACAACTAGTCCGAAGCCTTGGCTCACAGACATGTTTATAAATATACCTTTTATTAATTTCAGTAGCCGATGTGGACGTCAGCATGTGGGATTATGTATAAATGTCCTATCTTCGATGATCACTCGAACCCTGAGTCGTGTCCAGAAGAGAGTCTGCAGAATAATTCGGGACGGGTCGTTAACCAGCTACCGGGGAAGCCCTCGGAATCATGTCCTGGGAGAGCAAACGGGAGCAGATCTGCCTGACATTTGCTAAATCCCTGCAGAACTCTGTTTGCAGACTGGCTCCCCCCAACTAGACAGCAGACTACTGGACGGGCAACCGGCAACGGCCACAAACGGAACACTCCTATGACACGCACCGGCTGCTTATCGGGAACTTTCCCATTTCATACTTCACTAAACTGATCAATGCACACACCATGTAGCCCAGGGGCCTTCATAATGCCTTCTTAAAAGCGCCTAAAATGTATTTTTGTAAGCTGCCACCCCAAACATTGCCGTTGTATTATTGTAATACAACGGCAATGTTTGGGGTGGCAGCTTAAAAAAAGACATTTTAGGCGCACAAAGCAGAACATCTGACTGTTTCCCGTGTTCACATCGGACCACGAACAATGTAACGTACTTCCGGTGCTTGTTTGGCTGGCAATTTGAAATGTGTACAATGTAAAATCGTGTTGTTTTCATAGATTTAATGGCAATCTTATTAAATGACACATCCCAAATCACTACCGCAAGAGTCCTATAGTGACATATACGAGTTTAACGTGACTTTCTAGTCTCTATACTATGTTTAAAAGGATGGCTGAATTTGGACCAGATTCCGGGGGTAGAGTGAAGGTAGGGGACGGATGTCAATAATATTTGATACCGGTAACTATACAAAAGTTCTATGTTAATAAGAGACAAATTGACTAACTGTGTTACCTAATTATATGATATTTAATGTTTAATAAGTCTATGGAAGCGTGTCAGTAAAGTGCTTGTGAAGACGCGGTTGGAAGGCAGGCAACAAACCGCATCTCTTCTTACTGTCTATGCTAGCCGGTTCACCATATTATTATCATCATTGATCTGCATGATGTTGCAGAAAACATCATTTGTCTGTTATCCACAGGGTGTTACGATCGTCAAACCCATCGTATTCGGAAACGTTGCTCGGTATTTTGGAAAGAAGCGAGAGGAGGATGGTCACACTCACCAATGGTCTGTGTATGTGAAACCATACAGAAACGAGGTAAACTCAACTGTAATCTTGGAAAATGGATGGTGTTGACTTCAAGGTCTCATTGGATAACCACAGTATTGACCTGACCCAATTATATTCCAGGATATGTCTGCATATGTGAAGAAAATACAGTTCAAGCTACATGAAAGTTATGTGAATCCACTCAGAGGTAAGTCAAGTTCGTAATGTATCCAGTATTAACAGTGATGTAATTTGTCATGAATGTAGGGCTCATGGAGACCTGATGGTGTTCTCTTTCTGATCCGCTGTAGTCGTGACCAAGCCTCCGTACGAGATCACAGAGACGGGCTGGGGAGAGTTTGAGATCATCATCAAGATATTTTTCATCGACCCCAATGAGAGGCCGGTGAGTGGTGCTCTACGATGTCATTTAGGGACCTCATTCACATCAATCTTTATTAATATAGCACCTTTTTTTTAACAAGAGGATGAATTTCAGAGTGTTTAACACAATAAAATAATAGGAAGGTGAGAGATAAAAACACAATACGTTTTCTAAATTAGGACTCATTAAAATTGTAAAACAATAGCTTAATAACAGTGGACTTGAGACTACATTTTCATTGTACAATTACATTATTTTTTATGACCCTCTTCCCCCAGTTACATGATTGTCTGTCTGTCTGTCTGTCTGTCTGTCTGTCTGTCTGTCTGTCTGTCTACAGGTGACCATCTTCCCCCAGTTACATGATAGTCTGTCTGTCAGTCTGTCAGTCTGTCTACAGGTGACCCTCTTCCCCCAGTTACATGATAGTCTGTCAGTCTGTCTACAGGTGACCCTCTTCCCCCAGTTACATGATAGTCTGTCTGTCAGTCTGTCTACAGGTGACCCTCTTCCCCCAGTTACATGATAGTCTGTCAGTCTGTCTACAGGTGACCCTCTTCCCCCAGTTACATGATAGTCTGTCTGTCAGTCTGTCTACAGGTGACCCTCTTCCCCCAGTTACATGATAGTCTGTCTGTCAGTCTGTCTACAGGTGACCCTCTTCCCCCAGTTACATGATAGTCTGTCTGTCAGTCTGTCTACAGGTGACCCTCTTCCCCCAGTTACATGATAGTCTGTCAGTCTGTCTGTCTACAGGTGACCCTCTTCCCCCAGTTACATGATAGTCTGTCAGTCTGTCTGTCTACAGGTGACCCTCTTCCCCCAGTTACATGATAGTCTGTCTGTCTGTCTGTCTACAGGTGACCATCTTCCCCCAGTTACATGATAGTCTGTCTGTCTGTCTGTCTGTCTGTCTGTCTGTCTGTCTGTCTGTCTGTCTGTCTGTCTGTCTGTCTGTCTGTCTGTCTGTCTGTCTGTCTGTCTACAGGTGACCCTCTTCCCCCAGTTACATGATAGTCTGTCTGTCAGTCTGTCTACAGGTGACCCTCTTCCCCCAGTTACATGATAGTCTGTCTGTCTGTCTGTCTACAGGTGACTCTCTTCCCCCAGTTACATGATAGTCTGTCTGTCTGTCTGTCTACAGGTAACCCTCTTCCCCCAGTTACATGATAGTCTGTCTGTCAGTCTGTCTACAGGTGACCCTCTTCCCCCAGTTACATGATAGTCTGTCTGTCTGTCTACAGGTGACCCTCTTCCCCCAGTTACATGATAGTCTGTCTGTCAGTCTGTCTACAGGTGACCCTCTTCCCCCAGTTACATGATAGTCTGTCTGTCAGTCTGTCTGTCTGTCTACAGGTGACCCTCTTCTCCCAGTTACATGATAGTCTGTCTGTCAGTCTGTCTACAGGTGACCCTCTTCCCCCAGTTACATGATAGTCTGTCTGTCAGTCTGTCTACAGGTGACCCTCTTCCCCCAGTTACATGATAGTCTGTCTGTCTGTCTGTCTGTCTACAGGTGACCCTCTTCCCCCAGTTACATGATAGTCTGTCTGTCAGTCTGTCTACAGGTGACCCTCTTCCCCCAGTTACATGATAGTCTGTCAGTCTGTCTACAGGTGACCCTCTTCCCCCAGTTACATGATAGTCTGTCTGTCTACAGGTGACCCTCTTACCCCAGTTACATGATAGTCTGTCAGTCTGTCTGTCTACAGGTGACCCTCTTCCCCCAGTTACATGATAGTCTGTCTGTCAGTCTGTCTACAGGTGACCCTCTTCCCCCAGTTACATGATAGTCTGTCAGTCTGTCTACAGGTGACCCTCTTCCCCCAGTTACATGATAGTCTGTCTGTCAGTTTGTCTACAGGTGACCATCTTCCCCCAGTTACATGATAGTCTGTCTGTCTGTCTGTCTGTCTGTCTGTCTGTCTGTCTGTCTGTCTGTCTGTCTGTCTGTCTACAGGTGACCCTCTTCCCCCAGTTACATGATAGTCTGTCTGTCAGTCTGTCTACAGGTGACCCTCTTCCCCCAGTTACATGATAGTCTGTCAGTCTGTCTACAGGTGACCCTCTTCCCCCAGTTACATGATAGTCTGTCTGTCTGTCTGTCTACAGGTGACCATCTTCCCCCAGTTACATGATAGTCTGTCTGTCTGTCTGTCTGTCTGTCTGTCTGTCTGTCTGTCTGTCTGTCTGTCTGTCTGTCTGTCTGTCTACAGGTGACCCTCTTCCCCCAGTTACATGATAGTCTGTCTGTCAGTCTGTCTACAGGTGACCCTCTTCCCCCAGTTACATGATAGTCTGTCAGTCTGTCTACAGGTGACCCTCTTCCCCCAGTTACATGATAGTCTGTCTGTCAGTCTGTCTACAGGTGACCCTCTTCCCCCAGTTACATGATAGTCTGTCTGTCAGTCTACAGGTGACCCTCTTCCCCCAGTTACATGATAGTCTGTCTGTCAGTCTACAGGTGACCCTCTTCCCCCAGTTACATGATAGTCTGTCTGTCAGTCTGTCTACAGGTGACCCTCTTCCCCCAGTTACATGATAGTCTGTCTGTCAGTCTGTCTGTCTGTCTACAGGTGACCCTCTTCTCCCAGTTACATGATAGTCTGTCTGTCAGTCTGTCTACAGGTGACCCTCTTCCCCCAGTTACATGATAGTCTGTCTGTCTGTCTACAGGTGACCCTCTTCCCCCAGTTACATGATAGTCTGTCTGTCAGTCTGTCTACAGGTGACCCTCTTCCCCCAGTTACATGATAGTCTGTCTGTCAGTCTGTCTACAGGTGACCCTCTTCCCCCAGTTACATGATAGTCTGTCTGTCTGTCTGTCTACAGGTGACCCTCTTCCCCCAGTTACATGATAGTCTGTCTGTCAGTCTGTCTACAGGTGACCCTCTTCCCCCAGTTACATGATAGTCTGTCTGTCTGTCTACAGGTGACCCTCTTCCCCCAGTTACATGATAGTCAGTCTGTCTGTCTGTCTGTCTGTCTGTCTGTCTGTCTGTCTGTCTGTCTGTCTGTCTGTCTGTCTGTCTGTCTGTCTGTCTGTCTGTCTGTCTGTCTGTCTGTCTGTCTCTGTCTGTCTCTCTGTCTGTCTGTCTGTCTGTCTGTCTGTCTGTCTGTCTGTCTGTCTACAGGTGACCCTCTTCCCCCAGTTACATGATAGTCTGTCAGTCTGTCAGTCTGTCTACAGGTGACCCTCTTCCCCCAGTTACATGATAGTCTGTTTGTCTGTCTGTCTACAGGTGACTCTCTACCACCTACTGAAGCTCTTCCAGTCAGACTCCAGTGCCATGCCCAAGAAGACAGTGGTCTCTGAATTCTATGATGAAATGGTGAGAGATTTTATTTATTTATTTTTCAAACAGTGAACCAAAGAGGACATGAGAAGCGAAGTGGAACAAGGTGCAAGGTGAGGAAAGAAACCAGAGAGGCCCGTCTCAACTCTCTGTCCTTCCTGTTCCTCTCAGATCTTCCAGGACCCCACAGCCATGATGCAGCAGCTCCTTAGCACCTCTAGACAACTGACCCTGGGGGCCTATAAGCACGAGACTGAGTGTGAGTAGCACACACTTTTCCCATACAGTTCAGTAACAGACCTGTACATTTAGTACCTGTAGATTTATATTGTAACTACTGTATCTAGCAATGCCTTTTTAACCCTCGTCAGGCAAATGTGTTTCAATTCAAATTATAGACATCATCAACTAGATTCAGCCGCTGGCCGATTTATTTCTTTTTTCTTAAGAGGCTGGTCTGAAAACTTGGGGAGCCTAATAAAACCAGCGCGGTGTAAATTCGGCCAGCGGGTCACCAGTTGGGGAATCCTGCAGTATGGGCTTAGATTAAAAGTTGATGGCTGCGTTTACAAAGGCAGCCCAGTTCTGATTTTATGCCCAATTATTGGTCTTTTGACAGATCAGATCCTTTGCCATTAAGATCAGAATTGGACTGCCTATGTAAAGGCAGCCAATAAAACCCAATGTCTTTATCCTCATTGTTCAGTGCCACCACTGTGCAGTGCTGAGTGGACACTATCACTGGTGACTGACCATTCCTTCCTGTGTCTGTAGTTGCGGAGCTGGAGCTGCGGACGCGGGAGAAGCTGGAAGCAGCGAAGAAGAAGACCAGTCAGGAGATCACAGACCTGAAGGATAGACTGAAGGCCAGCAGAGAGACCATCAACTTCCTGAAGGGAGAGATACGCAAGCTGGAGGAGGAGGACCAGATCAAAGACCACTGATATACACACACTGGGTGAATCTCAATTGTATTTTCTTGATTCCTCATACCTTCTCTCCTTGCATCCTTCTCAAAACTCATTGGAACACAAGATGTGAGGTTCCTTGCCTTGGATCTTCTCTTCCTATGTGTTCTGAGAAGGAGATGAGAGAGGACACAATGAATCATAGATATACAATTGAGAAACACCCTAAATTCCAAATCAACCTATAGGCCATCTTCCCTAGGCACCCCTGTAGATCTGAAGGGTTTGTATAGGTGGATGCAATATGGTACTTGTGACTCACCTTGTCTTCTGATTTCTGATAGGCTGGATGGAGTTTACGCCTTTTTTCTTCCAGCTATCCAACCCCTTCAGAGCAAATGGAGGTGCTAGGGAGGAGGGGCTAGGGATGGATTTGGAATTGCCCTCGTCTGGAATCCACACAGAATATCTCCGTTTTATGATTGTTTAATTCTATAATATAATATCTGCCATTTCTCAGATGTTTTCATCCAAAGTGACTTAGTCATGCGTGCGTACATTTGTGGTACGGGTGGTCCCTGGAATGGACTCCACTATCCTGGCATTACTAGCACCATGCTCACCCTGACAGAGGACCTCAACATCATTGTTATGGATGACGTAACATTGCACTAACAATAGAGAAATGTAGAGGTATTCAGTTTGAATTCCAGACTTAACACTGCCTAGCAGAATGGTTTTATATGATCATGTACATAACAAGAAAACTGAAGATAATCAATGTTAGTTTCTCTCCATCTCAGTTCAACTCAGATTTACCACAGATGGCTCTCAGTGCAACAAGTCACATTTTGGTAGACTGGTCTGAATGTGAATAGGTTTTGTGCTTCTGTTTTTTGAATGTAATTTTTATGTAAAACTCAAACCAGTTTTTCTTTGATTTCTCCTATGTACAAAATGATTAGAATGCGACCGTAGAACTGATGGATGAAACATGTGTTACAGATGCTCTTCAGGGTTATTTGCAGATGATTGTTTTGTCGAAGATTGATCTCTTCAACACATCTGTAAATCCTGGACATGCCATTGCCAACTATCTCAGTATCAATACATGTGTCAACCCTTTTGATAGGAGTTCAGGTCTTGATCACCATTTAGATAAAGGATAGAGAACGGCAGCAGACATGTTCATTTCTGTTGGAGAGCGTTAAACTGTTGCTTTCCTTGTAAGGAGACCGGAGCGCTGTCATGTTTAATGGATATACAGCCTCTGCATTATCCTTCCACCACCACTAGAGAGAGGTGATGGGCAGATGTTTATTGGAAGAGGGAGGTGGCAACAATTGTTTGTATTGGAAGAGGGAGGTGGCAACAATTGTTTGTATTGGAAGAGGGAGGTGGCAACAATTGTTTGTATTGGAAGAGGGAGGTGGCAACAATTGTTTGTATTGGAAGAGGGAGGTGGCAACAATTGTTTGTATTGGAAGAGGGAGGTGGCAACAATTGTTTGTATTGGAAGAGGGAGGTAGCAACAATTAGAAAAAACATGTGAGTGAAGAAGGGCAGGGGCTTTTTCCATCAACAACATGTGAGTGAAGAAGGGCAGGGGCTTTTTGCATCAACAACATGTGAGTGAAGAAGGGCAGGGGCTTTTTGCATCAACAACATGTGAGTGAAGAAGGGCAGGGGCTTTTTGCATCAACAACATGTGAGTGAAGAAGGGCAGGGGCTTTTTGCATCAACAACATGTGAGTGAAGAAGGGCAGGGGCTTTTTGCATCAACAACATGTGAGTGAAGAAGGGCAGGGGCTTTTTGCATCAACAACATGTGAGTGAAGAAGGGCAGGGGCTTTTTGCATCAACAACATGTGAGTGAAGAAGGGCAGGGGCTTTTTGCATCAACAACATGTGAGTGAAGAAGGGCAGGGGCTTTTTCCATCAACAACATGTGAGTGAAGAAGGGCAGGGGCTTTTTGCATCAACAACATGTGAGTGAAGAAGGGCAGGGGCTTTTTCCATCAACAACATGTGAGTGAAGAAGGGCAGGGGCTTTTTCCATCAACATGTGCATAGCAGCATTAATAGTGTATTGTATTATTACATATTGAACAGCATTCCTTAATTCTGCATTTCACTTCAATTGTCATTGTATTTTTTTTAATGAAAACGAATTCCCTAGTAAAATCTAAATCTAATATATGTTGAATGCTGCAGGGAGTTTAGTAGATGGCCAACTCATTTCAGATTCTTGTCTTCAAAACACAGAATACCACTAGAGTTAGTTAGAGGGGACAACTGAACAGATTGTGTGGCCCTTAACCCACATCATCTCCACAGAGGTCTCTCACTCTCTTTCCCTCTCTGCCTTGATGAACGCACCATAACGTAACACTGAATTACACTATTTCTCAGACATTGAAAAGGGAGAGCCATGTGATTACAGTGTTTGGTAAGTACACAAGAGGTATAATAGTAACTGATCTGGGACAGCTTGAAGCATCCATGTGACATCCCAAATGGTACCCTATTCCCTTTATAGTGCACTATTTCTGGGGCTCTTGGTCAAAAGTAGTGATCTACATAGGGAATAGGATGTGATTTGGGATGATGCAGGCCAGTCCTGTAATCTCCCCATCTTGTCCATCATTGGTTCTATGGAGACCTAGTCATCTATTGTTAGGCTGACTTGTTAAATAGGCACATATTCAACTGACCACAGGCACAAAAACTATACAAGGACTCTCTCTTTCACATACACAGGGAGATAAATCATTCCATGCATGCAGAGGCTGCCCTGGACTCTGATCCTACAAAGATCAGACATTAAATAAATAGACGCTGAGCTCTGGAAGGAATGCTTGTTTATATTCCAGCGTTTAGAAATATCCTCAAGCTTTACACTGGCATGCGCTCACTAAGGCCCACTTGTAATGTAGCCTACTGTCTGGGTCCTTTGTCAATTTGGTGCCGTTCTGGAAATCCCAGGCTCTGACTGACTATTCCCTGTCTACTAGAAGTTAGTTAGTTACTGCTTATAAGCGGAAGAGAATAGTAAGGCTTTCAAAGAAGATATAATACTTTTTTGCAAGAAATAAACTTTGAAAAGGATTTGACTGCGACCCGACCCGGATGCAGTCTAGGGATACTGGCGTGTTCGGGACGAGATCGAGGCACTGCACTGCCTGAGCTCGGGGAGGGGAGCTGCCTGCTGGAGAGAGCTGCTGGGCGAGGGAGCGATTTACTGCAACAAGACAGGGCGACAGCCAGAACAACTTCAGCACGCCTAACTAGTTACTAGGTATTTTCAAAACGGACAGAAAACAAGGTCGGAAGTCAGAGAGGGAGCTGTATATAACATTTACTGGCTGATAAAGTGCCACATTGGTCACGTTCGTAAAGTGATTTTTTTGCGGGGCGACAGATCGGAGGAGGGACGGGAGTGTGAAGCACTTTGATGTGGGCTGCTGATGGTTGTAACAGTGAGGAGAAGGGATTTAAAAACTTTCCTAAACACAAAAACAAGGGATTCGTGGCAATATTTCCCGAAATACATCTCTGGTTTACCCACGAAGCTTTTCCTCTGTAAGTATTTCCTAAACTTGCATGCTATTTTGTATTCCTCGCCAACTAGCCCATCTGTCTTTTGATTCCTGTTTGTTGAAATATCATTTGATTCCTGTTTGATTATCACGTAGAAGTGACTAGCTGGCTAATTATATTAGTTTGCGAGGTAGAGTAACTAACTATTATATAATATAAATGTAGCTTACTAGCGAATGTATTAGGTTTGCTCTTCTATGGGAAGATAAGAACGAGCATGTGTTATAATCGCTTATTTTTATGGCCCCACAATTGTATTTAATTTTATCCAGCTACTGTACGCTAGCAGCTAAACCACAATAACCAGAGCAAACATTCCGCGCAACACTACCAGTGGTTTCAATACAAACATAGGAAACTGAATAGCTAAAATCATATTGCTATAACTAAATCAACCACAGAGTAGTCACCTGTTTTATAGTGTTAGACTGATCGCATTACATGTTCTGTTTCCATACCAAATGACATCTATCTTGTTTTATTGATCCGCATAGCTACAGAGTTGAACAACGAGCACATAACACCTCTGATAAGTCAGCTAAGTGTCAGTCAATTGAAATGTAAGTTTGTAAAGAGTTTTGTTTGTTTGCAGTGACCGTTTGTTAGCTGTGGTTGTTAGTGGTAATGTTTTCCATGATGTCGTCAATGAGTTTACTCAGTGTGAGTGGCTTACTTCTGTCGGGATGGCTAGGAAATGTGTTCATGCACTTTACTCAGATGATCCTAACACAAAGGTACGGATTTCTAACCAACTAAGACGTTACACCCTGGACCAGGCTATTGACTCTGTGCAAGTTAAAGTACGTAATGACTGGTTCACTTTGGCACTCACTTAATATGTACGCCCCAGTCACTCCATTACCTGTCAATCATACCTGCTATTTACAACGCAGCCCTCAGAAAAAGGCAGTCAGAGTGGACTGATGTGGTAGGAAGGGCAGTATAGAAGCTGTTATGTTCTTGTCTGTCTGCCGTCACATCAGGACAGTGATAACAAGTCTGGTCTTAGCAATGTGTCAAACTCATCTATAGACAAAGAAAAGACCAAGGGGTTGAATGGATTATTTCTCCTGTATGTTCTACTGAACTGCACTTTCATCTGCGATTGGTTGGTGAGGGTTGATGGTTGACTTTTCCAGCCAGGACAACATGTTAAATGTGAAGCCTTGAGGTCATCAGTGTTTTTTTACCAGTCATTTTTTAAATGACTTGGTCGGTGTTTGCCCCCTCTGTCATCTGAACTGTGTATCTGTGAGACAATGCTGGTTATTATTGCTCGTTATTCAAATCATTCAACTCCCTCTCTCCAGTCCCGAGGGTCAGCTTGACATGGTGGTACGTGTTACTGAGTGCAACGCTTTGGGGGGGAAACTTTGTGCAGACAGATGGTTTAAACTAGCACAACACCCACTATAAACACTTTCAGCTCCAAATATGGGATGTGTCTTCTGTAGAATCATACCCTCTTAAGTGTCAATCAGAAGCTCTCCAGCTTTTTCCCTTTCTCTCTCTCTCTCTTTACCCTTCCCTCTCTTTTATCTCCCTTTCTCTCTCTCTCTCTTTACCCTTCCCTCTCTTTTATCTCCCTTTCTCTCTCTCTCTCTTTACCCTTCCCTCTCTTTTATCTCCCTTTCTCTCTCTCTTTCTTTACCTTTCTATCTTTCTCTTTCTCCCTCTATCTCCCTTTCTCTCCTTTTCTCTTTCTCTCTCTCTCTCTCCCATCCCTCTCTCTCTCTCTCTCTCTCTCTCTCTCCTCCTGAGGGCGGACGATCTCGTCCCTACTGTTTGTCTAATGAGTCAACACTTCCTTTATGATGGGGCTAATTGTCCGTTAACAACATTTGACGTGCTTTCTGACGCCATCCACTGGCACTTAGTACTCCTAACCCTCCAGATGCACACCGCTTTGCTTCCTGCACAGCAGGGAAGTGAACACTGTACGCTATTGATTCCATTACCTGGAACTCCCAACACCTGTCACCCAGCTCTTTAATGGCATCATGGTTTTCCTCCTAACCACTTGACCTTACCAGGAAAGACTTGTCTGGATCCTAATTCTACTCTATTTAATAGTTAGTTCTTGTAAACTGTCTTTCTTATCCTCATTCATGTAAACACTCCCATGCTCTTCTCTGCATCATCCTCTGTCAGAATAATCTGACAACATAAAGCCTTTCCATCATGTACCCATGTAGGATGTGTTTCTGCATCATCCTCTGTCAGAATAATGTGACAACATAAAGCCCTTTCCATCATGTACCCATGGAGGATGTGTTTCTGCATCATCCTCTGTCAGAATAATGTGACAACATAAAGCCTTTCCATCATGTACCCATGGAGGATGTGTTTCTGCATCATCCTCTGTCAGAATAATGTGACAACATAAAGCCTTTCCATCATGTACCCATGGAGGATGTGTTTCTGCATCATCCTCTGTCAGAATAATCTGACAACATAAAGCCCTTTCCATCATGTACCCATGGAGGATGTGTTTCTGCATCATCCTCTGTCAGAATAATCTGACAACATAAAGCCCTTTCCATCATGTACCCATGTAGGATGTGTTTCTGCATCATCCTCTGTCAGAATAATCTGACAACATAAAGCCCTTTCCATCATGTACCCATGTAGGATGTGTTTCTGCATCATCCTCTGTCAGAATAATCTGACAACATAAAGCCCTTTCCATCATGTACCCATGGAGGATGTGTTTCTGCATCATCCTCTGTCAGAATAATGTGACAACATAAAGCCTTTCCATCATGTACCCATGGAGGATGTGTTTCTGCATCATCCTCTGTCAGAATAATCTGACAACATAAAGCCTTTCCATCATGTACCCATGGAGGATGTGTTTCTGCATCATCCTCTGTCAGAATAATGTGACAACATAAAGCCTTTCCATCATGTACCCATGTAGGATGTGTTTCTGCATCATCCTCTGTCAGAATAATGTGACAACATAAAGCCTTTCCATCATGTACCCATGGAGGATGTGTTTCTGCATCATCCTCTGTCAGAATAATGTGACAACATAAAGCCTTTCCATCATGTACCCATGGAGGATGTGTTTCTGCATCATCCTCTGTCAGAATAATGTGACAACATAAAGCCCTTTCCATCATGTACCCATGGAGGATGTGTTTCTGCATCATCCTCTGTCAGAATAATGTGACAACATAAAGCCTTTCCATCATGTACCCATGGAGGATGTGTTTCTGCATCATCCTCTGTCAGAATAATGTGACAACATAAAGCCTTTCCATCATGTACCCATGGAGGATGTGTTTCTGCATCATCCTCTGTCAGAATAATGTGACAACATAAAGCCTTTCCATCATGTACCCATGGAGGATGTGTTTCTGCATCATCCTCTGTCAGAATAATGTGACAACATAAAGCCTTTCCATCATGTACCCATGGAGGATGTGTTTCTGCATCATCCTCTGTCAGAATAATGTGACAACATAAAGCCTTTCCATCATGTACCCATGGAGGATGTGTTTCTGCATCATCCTCTGTCAGAATAATGTGACAACATAAAGCCTTTCCATCATGTACCCATGGAGGATGTGTTTCTGCATCATTTCAGCCTGTTATTTCCCCCTAGTATTCATGTAAATGGCTGTGTGGTGGCGTGTTGTGGAGGTTCTCTCCCTGAGCAGCGTTAATGTTTAATGGGAGCGGTAAACGTGCGTCAGCAAGCGCCCTCCAGAGAGGGGAGTCCTTGGCTCACACACACACACACACACACACACACACACACACACACACACACAGTAGGCTCTGCCTTTGCTGTGAAGACTCACTGTATTCTACCAATGAAACACCAACAGGAATAGAGTCTCTCTCTGCCACTACATGAGTTACCACTGGTAGTGGAAATGTCTGCTATCTGAGTGGGGAATGGGAGCTCCTAGTAGGTAGTGGACATTGTGCTACATAGAGGAGACCTGGACAGTGTTATTAGGCCCGTTATAACCTCTTCAGTGTTTTTGTGACTGTCTCCAACCGTTGTCTTTCGTCTGCACTTGTTTTGTGTTTATCAATGTTAGTTTTTATAATGAAAATGAATCAAGCAACCACCTGGTCTCTGTCTGTCTGTCTGTCTGTCTGTCTGTCTGTCTGTCTGTCTGTCTGTCTGGTCTGTCCCGTCTGTCCCGTCTGTCCCGTCTGTCTGTCTGTCCCCCCTCATCACTGTCTGTCCCCCCTCACCACTGTCTGTCCCCCCTCACCACTGTCTGTCCCCCCTCACCACTGTCTGTCCCCCCTCACCACTGTCTGTCCCCCCTCATCACTGTCTGTCCGTCTGTCTGTCCCAGACCGTCTCTGTGTGATCTTAAGTAGTAAGAAGTGATATAGTAAAGAAATAGAAGTGAACTCTGGTCAGCGTTGTGTTGGGTGAGTAAAGTAATGCTCCCTAGACTTTTAAAGAGCCCATGCAGTCTTGGTTAAACAATATAGTTTTAATCATCACTGTATGTCTAATAAATCATTGTGTTTTATTTTAATTAAAATAATGCCAAAATATATTTCTGTATTTCCCCGAGACTCCTTTGGTCCTTGAAATGCTCATTCTGATCATGTGGGTGTTAGGACACAACATTGAGCCCTGATTGGCTGATGGATGGTCTAGAGCAGAGATTAGATTGAGCCGCGGGATGATTATTGTCTTGAGCGGATGGTCGGGGAACAATAATTACAAATAATTAGTAGACTGCAAATTGACCTCAAGAAGCCCAAACAGATATAATATTTCAATGTAACATAATCATTTCAAATCTTGGTTACATTTTGTATACGATCACGTGTTTCTCTATTATGGGTGAGAATACCTGGGAACAGATGACCAAATAAAAATCCCTTGGAGCTGATTTCCTGGTGTTTGGGGAACCAGTTGGGGAACCCTGGTCTAGAGGCCACCTCCTGACCCAGATGAACAGTCATTGGTCTATTATAATCAGATCTCATTGTGATGTCATGATATGGGCCAGAAGTTCCATGCCACCCGAACAGGCTGAAATTCCAGCCATTTTTTCCCACCACCTCTTACACATAAAGGAAATTGGTGAGGATGACGGCCCTCCACCACACCGCTGGTGGTGAGGATGACGGCCCTCCACCACACCGCTGGTGTTGAGGATGACGGGACTCTGGGTCCTGATGCTGGTGGTGAGGATGACGGGACTCTGGGTCCTGATGCTGGTGGTGAGGATGACGGGACTCTGGGTCCTGATGCTGGTGGTGAGGATGACGGGACTCTGGGTCCTGATGCTGGTGGTGAGGATGACGGGACTCTGGGTCCTGATGCTGGTGGTGAGGATGACGGGACTCTGGGTCCTGATGCTGGTGGTGAGGATGACGGGACTCTGGGTCCTGATGCTGGTGGTGAGGATGACGGGACTCTGGGTCCTGATGCTGGTGGTGAGGATGACGGGACTCTGGGTCCTGATGCTGGTGGTGAGGATGACGGGACTCTGGGTCCTGATGCTGGTGGTGAGGATGACGGGACTCTGGGTCCTGATGCTGGTGGTGAGGATGACGGGACTCTGGGTCCTGATGCTGGTGGTGAGGATGACGGGACTCTGGGTCCTGATGCTGGTGGTGAGGATGACGGGACTCTGGGTCCTGATGCTGGTGGTGAGGATGACGGGACTCTGGGTCCTGATGCTGGTGGTGAGGATGACGGGACTCTGGGTCCTGATGCTGGTGGTGAGGATGACGGGACTCTGGGTCCTGATGCTGGTGGTGAGGATGACGGGACTCTGGGTCCTGATGCTGGTGGTGAGGATGACGGGACTCTGGGTCCTGATGCTGGTGGTGAGGATGACGGGACTCTGGGTCCTGATGCTGGTGGTGAGGATGACGGGACTCTGGGTCCTGATGCTGGTGGTGAGGATGACGGGACTCTGGGTCCTGATGCTGGTGGTGAGGATGACGGGACTCTGGGTCCTGATGCTGGTGGTGAGGATGACGGGACTCTGGGTCCTGATGCTGGTGGTGAGGATGACGGGACTCTGGGTCCTGATGCTGGTGGTGAGGATGACGGGACTCTGGGTCCTGATGCTGGTGGTGAGGATGACGGGACTCTGGGTCCTGATGCTGGTGGTGAGGATGACGGGACTCTGGGTCCTGATGCTGGTGGTGAGGATGACGGGACTCTGGGTCCTGATGCTGGTGGTGAGGATGACGGGACTCTGGGTCCTGATGCTGGTGGTGAGGATGACGGGACTCTGGGTCCTGATGCTGGTGGTGAGGATGACGGGACTCTGGGTCCTGATGCTGGTGGTGAGGATGACGGGACTCTGGGTCCTGATGCTGGTGGTGAGGATGACGGGACTCTGGGTCCTGATGCTGGTGGTGAGGATGACGGGACTCTGGGTCCTGATGCTGGTGGTGCGGATGACGGGACTCTGGGTCCTGA
>NC_138307.1:79341618-79386618 GCF_965601325.2 Salmo salar | reverse complement strand
CCTCCCGACACTTTTCTATCATCAAACGGTGTTGTGTGTGTGTAGTGTGTGTGTGTGGTCTCTCTGGTAGAATATGCTGTTGGTATGCAGCTAGAACCACCATGGCCAAATGAATCCTCGTTTCTTTCTTGGGTGTTTTCCATGTCATTTTCACTCCATCTTTTTATATAACTAACAATTAACTAACTGAAAGGTCATGTTGCTCAAATCAAATCCCAGTTCAGACTACTACCTCAAGTCATGAATGCCCCTGCATGCATTTCCCATTTCCATATCGTTCATGCATTTCCCATTTCCATATCGTTCATGCGTTTTTCCATATCGTTCATGCATTTTTCTATTTCCATATCGTTCCTGTGTTTTTCCATATCGTTCATGCGTTTTTCCATATCGTTCATGCATTTTTCTATTTCCATATCGTTCCTGTGTTTTTCCATATCGTTCATGCGTTTTTCCATTTCCATATCGTTCCTGTGTTTTTCCATATCGTTCATGCGTTTTTCCATTTCCATATCGTTCATGCATTTTTCCATATCGTTCATGCATTTTTTTCATATCGTTCATGCATTTTTCCATATCGTTCATGCATTTTTTTCATATCGTTCATGCATTTTTCCATTTCCATATCGTTCATGCATTTTTTCATATCGTTCATGCGTTTTTCCATTTCCATATCGTTCATGCATTTTTTCATATCGTTCATGCGTTTTTCCATTTCCATATCGTTCATGCGTTTTTCCATTTCCATATCGTTCATGCGTTTTTCCATTTCCATATCGTTCATGCATTTTTCCATTTCCATATCGTTCATGCATTTTTTCATATCGTTCATGCATTTTTCCATATCGTTCATGCGTTTTTCCATATCGTTCATGCGTTTTTCCATATCGTTCATGCATTTTTCTATTTCCATATCGTTCCTGCGTTTTTCCATATCGTTCATGCATTTTTCCCCATTTCCATATCGTTCATGCATTTTTCCCATTTCCATATCGTGCAAAAAGTGACACTTGCTTCTCTCTCTATCATCCAACAGCGTGGTCAAAACCTCTGTATAGAATGATCAAATAGCCAGAGATTGAACCCCTTTGTAGGATGATTAAATAGCTAGATATTTTATTTGAGATTCTTCCCTGAAGGTTAACAGAGATGTCAGGCCACGGCTGACTGACTGACACAGGGCTTTGATCCTGCCTGGGGTATTTCAGAAAGGAAAGAGGCTGGCCCTTGACGGGACCTCTGAGCATAATACTAGGTCTCTAGAGACTGGTAAACCAGGGAGGGGTGAGTGAGTGAGTGTGTGTGAGAGAGTGAACTCATTCCACAGCGGGCCTCATAGTAAGAGGACATTCACGTTGAAACCAATGTTATACTAACCCACTCCTCCACCACTGGTGTGTTGGAATGCCTGTGCTGCCGCTTGCTACAAAGTGCATCCCAAATGGCAGCCTATTCCCTATGGGCTCTGGTCAAACGTAGTGCACTATACAAGGAATAGGGTGCCATTTGGGATGTAATCCAAATGTCATAAATTGGACAGGGCCCAGAAGCTGGGTCTGGGAGAGAGAATGTGTTCTTTTTATGTACTGAGTGATATTGTGCTTTCAAGAGGAGGGGAAAGATGACGGATAAGTGAGACTATTTATACTGAACAAAAAAATATAAACACAACATGTAAAGTGTTGGTTTCATGAGATTAAATAAAAGTTTCCAGAAATGTTCCATACGCACAAAAAAAACATATTTCTCTCAAATGTTTTGCACAAATGTGTTTACATCCCTGTCAGTAAGCATTTCTACTTTGCCAATATCATCCATCCACCTGACAGGTGTGGCATATCAATAATCTGATTAAACAGCATGATCATTACACATGTGCACCTTGTGCCGGGGACAATAAAAGGCCACTGAAACACAATGCCACAGATGTGTCAAGTTTTGAGGGAGCATGCAATTGTAATGCTGACTGCGTTAATGTCCAACTGAGCTGTTGCCAGATAATTGAATGTTAATTTTCTCTACCATAAGCCGCCTGCAACGTCTTTTTAGAGAATTTGGTAGTACGTCCAACCAGCCTCACAACCGTAGACCACGTGTAACCACGCCAGCCCAGGACCTCCACATCTGGCTTCTTCACCTGCGGGATCGTCTGAGACCAGCCACCCAGACAGCTGATGAAACTGTGGGTTTGCACAACCAAAGAATTTCTGCACAAACTGTCAGAAACCGTCTCAGGGAAGCTCATCTGCGTGCTCGTCATCCTCACCAGGGTCTTGGCCTGACTACAGTTGGGTGTTGTAACGGACTTTCGTTGGCCACTGGCACGCTGGAGAAGTGTGCTCTTCACAGATGAATCCCGGTTTCAACTGAACCGGGCAGACGGCAGACGGCGTGTGTGGTGTGGACGAGTGGTTTGCTGATGTCAACGTAGTAAACAGAGTGGCCCCATGGTGACTGTGGGGTAATTTTATATTTTAAAGTTACACTATATATACAAAAGTATATGGACATCCCTTCCAAGTAGTGGATTCTGCTATTTCGGCCACACCCGTTGCTGATAGGTGTATAAAATTGAGGATACAGCCATGCAATCTCCATAGACAAACATTGGCAGTAGAATGGACTTACTGAAAAGCTCAGTGACTTTCAACTTAGCACCGTCATAACAAGTCAGTTCATCAAATTGCTGTCTTGTTAGAGCTGCCCAGGAGCGAGCAACAACGGCTCAGCCGTGAAGTGGTAGGTCACACAAGCTCACAGAACGGGACCGCTGAGTGCTGAAGTCCATAGCGTGTAAAAAAAAAAGTCTCCTTGGTTGCATCACTCTCTACCGAGTTCCAAACTGCCTCTGGAAGCAACATCAGCACAAGAACTGTTGGTCAGGAGCTGTTCGTCAGGAACTTCATGAAATAGGTTTTCATGGCTGAGCAGCCTCACACAAGCCTAAGATCACCATGTGCAATGCCAAGTGTCGGCTGGTGTGGTGTAAAGCTCGCCGCCATTGGAATCTGGGCTTTGTGGATGTCAGGAGAACGCTACATGCTCCAATGTATACTGCCAACTGTAAAGTTTGGTGGAGGAGGAATAATGGTCTGGGGCTGTTTTTCATGGTTCAGGCTAGGCCCCTTAGTTCCAGTGAAGTGAAATCTTAACGCTACTGCATACAATGACATTCTAGAAGATTCTGTGCTTCCAACTTTGTGGCAACAGTTTGGGGAAGGCCCTTTCCTGTTTCAGCATGACAATGCCCCCGTGCACAAAGCGAGGTCCATACAGAAATGGTTTGTTGAGATCGGTGTGGAAGAACTTGACTGGCCTGCACAGAGCCCTGACCTCAACCCCATCGAACACCATTGGGATGATTTGGAACGCTGACTGCGAGCCAGGCCTAATCGCCCAACATCAGTGCCTGACCTCACTAACGCTCTTGTGACTGAATGGAAGCAAGTCCCCGCAGAAATGTTCCAACATCCAGTGGAAAGCCTTCCCAGAAGAGTGGAGACTGTTATAGCAGCAATGTTCCAACATCTAGTGGAAAGCCTTCCCAGACGAGTGGAGGCTGTTATAGCAGCAATGTTCCAACATCTAGTGGAAAGCCTTCCCAGACGAGTGGAGGCTGTTATAGCAGCAATGTTCCAACATCTAGTGGAAAGCCTTCTCAGAAGAGTGGAGGCTGTTATAGCAGCAATGTTCCAACATCTAGTGGAAAGCCTTGCCAGAAGAGTGGAGGCTGTTATAGCAGCAATGTTCCAACATCTAGTGGAAAGCCTTCTCAGAAGAGTGGAGGCTGTTATAGCAGCAAAGGGGGACCAACTCCATATTAATGCCCATGATTTTGGAATGAGGTGTTTGATGAGCAGGTGTCCACATACTTTTGGTCATGTATTGTATCTGTGACCAACAGAAGCATATCTGTATTCCCAGTCATGTGAAATCCATAGATTAGGACATAATTATATATTTTTTCCTTATATGAAGTGTAACTCAGTAAAGTGTTTGAAATTATTGCATGTTGTGTTTTTATATTTTTGTTCAGTATATTATGGGGGCTTTTTGAAACAGTTTGTTGTTATTGTCAGAGTTCTCTCTCTGTCTCTCTGCTGAATGAAAATAGTGTCTCGGACTGGGAGAAACTTGCTGACTCTCAACTGGTAATTACATAGGACATTTCTCAATGGCCAGAAAGACTGACGGCTTGTATTCTTGACCTTGATAAATGTTTTTACAGGGGAAGGATGGACATATGTACCTCAAATACCTCGAACCCTGCACATCGACTTGGTTCTGGTACCCCATGTATATTGCCACGTTGTCTTAACTCATTGAGTACACCGAGTGTACAAAACATTAAGAACACCTTCCTAATATTGCACCCCTTTTCCCCTCAGAACAGCTTTAACTCGTCGGGTCATGGACTCTACAAGGTGTCGAAAGTGTTCCACAGGGATGCTGGCCATGTTGACTCCAATGCTTCCCACAGTTGTGTAAAGTTGGCTGGATGTCCTTTGGGTGGTGGACCGTTCTTGTCTCATTTTCTCACGTGTTTTTAGCTCCCTCTGTTTTTACATAAACATTTAGTTAGAACTGAATTAGCTCACAGCCCCCCCCCCCCCCCCCCCCCCCCATTGCAGATACAGTAAAAGGTTTATACATGAGATGTGACTAAGAGTCTGCACCCTGAATGGCACCCTATTCCCTTTCCCATAGGGCTCTGGTTAAAAGTAGTGCACTATATAGGAAATAGGGTTCCGTTTGGGACGCAGACCCAGCGACCTATTTCAGGTCTTAGCCAATAGACGTTTAGAGGAATAGCACTCACAGCAGATTCCTATGAGCAGAGGCGTTCTTCTGTGTAAGCAAGAGAATGAACTAACGCTTTCACATTCCCCACCGTACCACGGTACATTCTTACAGACAAAGAGCAAAAGTTGTTTCTGTCTCTCTCTCTCTATCGCTCTCTGTCTCTCTCTCTCTCTCTCTCTCTATCGCTCTCTGTCTCTCTCTCTCTCTTCTATCGCTCTCTCTCTCTCTCTCTATCGCTCTCTGTCTCTCTCTCTCTCTTCTATCGCTTTCTCTCTCTATCACTCTGTCTGTCTCTCTCTCTATTGCTCTCTGTCTCTCTCTCTCTCTCTCTATCGCTCTCTTTCTCTATCGCTCTCTTTCTCTATCGCTCTCTTTCTCTATCGCTCTGTCTCTCTCTCTATCGCTCTCTCTTTCTCTCTCTATCGCTCTCTCTCTTTCTCTCTCTATCGCTCTCTCTCTTTCTCTCTCTATCGCTCTCTCTCTTTCTCTCTCTATCGCTCTTTCTCTCTCTCTTTCTTTCTTTCTCTCTCTTTCTCTCTCTTTCTCTCTCTTTCTCTCTCTTTCTCTATCTCTCTCTATCTCTCTATCTCTCTCTCTATCGCTCTATATGTATCTCTCTCTATCTCTCTCTCTATCGCTCTATATGTCTCTCTCTCTCTCTCTATCGCTCTGTATGTCTCTCTCTCTATCGCTCTCTCTCTATCGCTCTGTATGTCTCTCTCTATCGCTCTCTCTCTCTCTATCGCTGTCGCTCTCTCTATCGCTGTCGCTCTCTCTATCGCTCTGTATGTCTCTCTCTCTATCGCTCTCTCTCTATCGCTCTGTATGTCTCTCTCTATCGCTCTCTCTCTATCGCTCTGTCCGTCTCTCTCTATCGCTGACTCTCTATCTCTGTCGCTCTCTCTCTCTATCTCTCTGTCTCCCTGTCTTTCTGTCTCTCTCTCTCTCTCTCCTTTAAGTTAATATACTGTAGAAGAAGCTGCAGTGACCTGCCGTTTCTGGCCTCCCAAAAAACAAACAAGTATTCCGGGGCAGCGGTAAACAAGCTCAAACTGGAGGCTGAATCACTGCTGGTGAGTCAGACAGTCAGTGGTTTTTCGATGCCTCCCTGTGTGACTGAGGTGGTGGGAGTACAGGGCCTACATGGTGCTTAGAGGACCACCAAGACCCCCGAGGGGACACCGTACAGGTGTTTTCAAACCTCGGGGACGGACCCCCACCGTTCCTTGTATTGGAACTATTCCAGAGTTGGCGCACCTGATTCAACTTGTCAACTATACTGAACAAAAATGTAAACTCAACATGAAACAATTACATTTTTTTATTGAGTTACAGTTCATAATAAGGAAATCAGTCAATTGAAATAAATCCATTAGGCCCTAATCTATGGATTTCACATGACTGGGAATACAGATATGCATTTGTTGATGGAGCAGGAAATCAGTCAGTATCTGGTGTGACCACCATTTTGCTTCATGCAGCGCAGCACATCTCAGGCTGTTGATTGATGAGGTTGTTAATTGTGGCCTGTGGAATGTTGTCCCACTCCTCTTCAATGGCTGTACGAAGTTGCTGGATATTGTGGCGGGAACTGGTACACGCTGTCATACACATCGATCCAGAGCATCCCAAACAGGCTCAATGGGTAACATGTCTTCCAGGAGTTGTGTACAGATCCTTGCGACATGGGGCCGTGCATTATCACGCTGAAACATGAGGTGATGGCTGCAGATGAATGGCACGACAATGGGCCTCAGGATCTCGTCACGGTATTTCTGTGCATTCAAATTGCCATCGATTTAAAATGCAATTGTGTTGGTTGTCCGTAGCTTATGCCTGCCCATACCATAACCCCACCGCCACCTTGGGTCACCCAGCAAACCGCTCGCCCACACAAAGCCACACATGTGGTCTGCGGTTGTGAGGCCGGGTTGGACGTACTGCCAAATTCTCTAAAACAATGGTAGAGGCGGCCTATGGTAGAGAAATGAACATTCCATTCTCTGGCAACAGCTCTGGTGGACATTCCTGCAGTCAGCATGCCACTGCACACTCCCTCAACTTGAGACATCTGTGGCGTTGTGTTGTGACAAAACTGTGCATTTTAGTGGCCTTTAATTTCTTTTAAGGTGCACCTGTTTTTAATCAGCTTCTTGATATGCTGCACCTGTCAGGTGGATGGATTCTCTTGGCAAAGAAGAAATGCTCACTAACAGACGGATGGAAACAGATTTGTGCACAAAATGGGATTCTTTTTTTCTTCAGCTCATGAAACACAGAAGCAACACTTTACATGATGTGTTTTTGTTCAGTATCATCATCAAGCCCTTGATTACTTGAATCAGGTAAGCTAGTTCAGAGCTACAACAAAACGTTCAAATGTCTGGGTGTCCCTTAAGTGAAAGGAATGAACCCTGGGTGAAAGAAAGAAATAAGCTTCAGCCTACTGAACAAGCTTTTAGAAATTGTTGTGATTTCCAGACGTCTCCAGAAATAGCCTAGTCCCCACCACAAAGTATGTTAAATTAACCCAATATAAATACCCCCTAGTCTGTCAAATCATTCACACTGCTGAGGCAAGTAGTGACAATTTTAGGAACTAACTTGAAATTCACCCCATTTTGTGTTATTGCTGTGTAATTACTTAATGTGTTTTTTAAATCCCACATCATGTTGACTGACTCAGTTTGTGTTCCAAATGGCACCGTATTCCCTATGTAGTGCCCTACTGTCTCTGGTTTAAAGTAGTGCACTGTATAGGGAATAGGGTGCCATTTGGAACACATTCTCTCTCTCTGCCGGCGTGGTCTAGGCCTATACCCTATCAGGAATGTGCTGCTGTGTAGTAACTTGTTAGGATGTCCATGTGGTAACTACTTTATCTTTATCAGTAAACAGCAAGTCACCTCCTCGTCGTCCTCCTTCACATCTCAGAACAGCACTCATTTCCAGGAGGAGGAGGAGGGACTGTTGTGGAGTTACTATATTAGATGGAGGCTGGTGATGTCTGTCCCTGACTGCCCTGGGGGTCCTGGTCTAAAGTAGTGCACTATAAAGGGAATATGGTGCTATTTGGGATGCGTGGTAGGTACTGTCTGGGAGGGATGTTGAAATGTCTTTAAAGCACCATGGCTGACTTAATGAAGATCATTAATAATTGACATGAAGCATGCCTGGACATGAAAACAAAGACGAGCCCAGTCAGTCTTTATGGCTCTATGGTGTTACTGTTACTGTTACTGTTACTGTCTGTCTGTCTGTCTGTCTGTCTGTCTGTCTGTCTGTCTGTCTGTCTGTCTGTCTGTCTGTCTGTCTGTCTGTCTGTCTGTCTGTCTGTCTGTCTGTCTGTCTGTCTGTCTGTCTGCATATCTGTCTGTCTGCATATCTGTCTGTCTGCATATCTGTCTGTCTGCATATCTGTCAGTCTCTCTGCCTGTCTGTCTGTCTCTCTGCATATCTGTCTCTCTGCATATCTGTCTCTTTGCATATCTGTCTGTCTGTCTGTCTGTCTGTCTGTCTGTCTGTCTGTCTGTCTGTCTGTCTGTCTGTCTGTCTGTGCGCAAACGGTGGTGTTAGAGCTGAGCCAGGTCATGAGAAACCACAGCAGCTAGAGGACCTGACTGGGGTGGGGTACACACTTGTGCTGTGTTTCTGTGGGTATGGTACTGCCTGTGGCAGGTTACCTGTACTGTTCCTCACACTAGCCAGTGTCACAAAGCTGAGGACTCCGCTTTCCTCTCATTTGTCAATCTATTGCTAATGAGAAGCGTGTCATCTCCAGAAACCGGTTTCGCTCTGTCTCCTCTCTCTCTCTCTCTCATCCTTCGCCCACACAGTAGCTTCAGGGGCGTTCTCTCTCTCCAACCCTCCCCTGGAGCGCCGTGGAAAAATGTGTCTTTGATAAGAGAGAGAGAGAGAGCTCTTGGAAAACCACGTCTGCCCACCTGATTGGTCTGTCTCTCTAAACCTCTAAGGTGTGATGTGTGTGAGGATATAGCTGTCAGATACAGAACAAGCTGTCTCTCAGAGAAAGAGGCCGAAACCTCAGACCAGAGCAGAGGAACATTCAGAATGATGCATTCGCTGTTCAACCCTGAGAGGCCCAAACAACCTCAAGACTCAACTGTTTCACTGTACTTTTCCCCTGTCTTGTCTCTCTCTCTGTCTCTCTCTCTCTGTTCATCTGGTTTTGTCTAGAGAGACTGAGAAACAGTAGTATCTGGAGGACCGAGAGAGAGACTGAGAAACAGTAGTATCTGGAGGACCGAGAGAGAGAGACTGAGAAACAGTAGTATCTGGAGGACCGAGAGAGAGACTGAGAAACAGTAGTATCTGGAGGACTGAGAGAGAGAGACTGAGAAACAGTAGTATCTGGAGGACCGAGAGAGAGAGACTGAGAAACAGTAGTATCTGGTGGACCGAGAGAGAGACTGAGAAACAGTAGTATCTGGTGGACCGAGAGAGAGAGACTGAGAAACAGTAGTATCTGGAGGACCGAGAGAGAGAGACTGAGAAACAGTAGTATCTGGAGGACCGAGAGAGAGAGACTGAGAAACATTAGTATCTGGAGGACCGAGAGAGAGAGACTGAGAAACAGTAGTATCTGGAGGACCAAGAGAGAGACTGAGAAACAGTAGTATCTGGAGGACCGAGAGAGAGAGACTGAGAAACAGTAGTATCTGGAGGACCGAGAGAGAGACTGAGAAACAGTAGTATCTGGAGGACCGAGAGAGAGACTGAGAAACAGTAGTATCTGGTGGACCGAGAGAGAGAGACTGAGAAACAGTAGTATCTGGAGGACCGAGAGAGAGAGACTGAGAAACAGTAGTATCTGGAGGACCGAGAGAGAGAGACTGAGAAACAGTAGTATCTGGAGGACCGAGAGAGAGAGACTGAGAAACAGTAGTATCTGGAGGACCGAGAGAGAGAGACTGAGAAACAGTAGTATCTGGAGGACCGAGAGAGAGACTGAGAAACAGTAGTATCTGGAGGACCGAGAGAGAGACTGAGAAACAGTAGTATCTGGAGGACCGAGAGAGAGAGACTGAGAAACAGTAGTATCTGGAGGACTGAGAGAGAGAGACTGAGAAACAGTAGTATCTGGAGGACCGAGAGAGAGGACTGAGAAACAGTAGTATCTGGAGGACCGAGAGAGAGAGACTGAGAAACAGTAGTATCTGGAGGACCGAGAGAGAGACTGAGAAACAGTAGTATCTGGAGGACCGAGAGAGAGAGACTGAGAAACAGTAGTATCTGGAGGACCGAGAGAGAGAGACTGAGAAACAGTAGTATCTGGAGGACTGAGAGAGAGAGACTGAGAAACAGTAGTATCTGGAGGACCGAGAGAGAGAGACTGAGAAACAGTAGTATCTGGAGGACCGAGAGAGAGACTGAGAAACAGTAGTATCTGGAGGACTGAGAGAGAGACTGAGAAACAGTAGTATCTGGAGGACCGAGAGAGAGACTGAGAAACAGTAGTATCTGGAGGACCGAGAGAGAGACTGAGAAACAGTAGTATCTGGAGGACGAGAGAGAAACAGAGTAGTATCTGGAGGACTGAGAGAGAGAGACTGAGAAACAGTAGTATCTGGTGGACCGAGAGAGAGAGACTGAGAAACAGTAGTATCTGGAGGACCGAGAGAGAGAGACTGAGAAACAGTAGTATCTGGAGGACCGAGAGAGAGAGACTGAGAAACAGTAGTATCTGGAGGACCGAGAGAGAGGACTGAGAAACAGTAGTATCTGGAGGACCTGAGAGAGAGAGACTGAGAAACAGTAGTATCTGGAGGACCGAGAGAGAGAGACTGAGAAACAGTAGTATCTGGAGGACCGAGAGAGAGACTGAGAAACAGTAGTATCTGGTGAGAAAGAGACTGGGGACTGAGAGAGAGAGACTGAGAAACAGTAGTATCTGGAGGACCGAGAGAGAGAGACTGAGAAACAGTAGTATCTGGAGGACCGAGAGAGAGAGACTGAGAAACAGTAGTATCTGGAGGACCGAGAGAGAGAGACTGAGAAACAGTAGTATCTGGAGGACCGAGAGAGAGAGACTGAGAAACAGTAGTATCTGGAGGACCGAGAGAGAGACTGAGAAACAGTAGTATCTGGAGGACCGAGAGAGAGAGACTGAGAAACAGTAGTATCTGGAGGACCGAGAGAGAGACTGAGAAACAGTAGTATCTGGAGGACCGAGAGAGAGAGACTGAGAAACAGTAGTATCTGGATGGACCGGAGAGAGAGAGACTGAGAAACAGTAGTATCTGGAGGACCGAGAGAGAGAGACTGAGAAACAGTAGTATCTGGAGGACCGAGAGAGAGAGACTGAGAAACAGTAGTATCTGGAGGACCGAGAGAGAGAGACTGAGAAACAGTAGTATCTGGAGGACCGAGAGAGAGAGACTGAGAAACAGTAGTATCTGGAGGACCGAGAGAGAGAGACTGAGAAACAGTAGTATCTGGAGGACCGAGAGAGAGACTGAGAAACAGTAGTATCTGGAGGACCGAGAGAGAGACTGAGAAACAGTAGTATCTGGAGGACCGAGAGAGAGAGACTGAGAAACAGTAGTATCTGGAGGACCGAGAGAGAGAGACTGAGAAACAGTAGTATCTGGAGGACCGAGAGAGAGAGACTGAGAAACAGTAGTATCTGGAGGACCGAGAGAGAGAGACTGAGAAACAGTAGTATCTGGAGGACCGAGAGAGAGAGACTGAGAAACAGTAGTATCTGGAGGACCGAGAGAGAGAGACTGAGAAACAGTAGTATCTGGAGGACCGAGAGAGAGACTGAGAAACAGTAGTATCTGGTGGACCGAGAGAGAGACTGAGAAACAGTAGTATCTGGGGACCAGAGAGAGACTGAGAAACAGTAGTATCTGGAGGACGAGAGAGAGACTGAGAAACAGTAGTATCTGGGGACCAAGAGAGAGACTGAGAAACATAGTATCTGGAGGACGAGAGAGAGACTGAGAAACAGTAGTATCTGGAGGACCGAGAGAGAGAGACTGAGAAACATTAGTATCTGGAGGACCGAGAGAGAGACTGAGAAACAGTAGTATCTGGAGGACCGAGAGAGAGAGACTGAGAAACAGTAGTATCTGGTGGACCGAGAGAGAGACTGAGAAACAGTAGTATCTGGAGGACCGAGAGAGAGAGACTGAGAAACAGTAGTATCTGGAGGACCGAGAGAGAGAGACTGAGAAACAGTAGTATCTGGAGGACCGAGAGAGAGAGACTGAGAAACAGTAGTATCTGGAGGACCGAGAGAGAGACTGAGAAACAGTAGTATCTGGAGGACCGAGAGAGAGAGACTGAGAAACAGTAGTATCTGGAGGACCGAGAGAGAGAGACTGAGAAACAGTAGTATCTGGAGGACCGAGAGAGAGAGACTGAGAAACAGTAGTATCTGGAGGACCGAGAGAGAGAGACTGAGAAACAGTAGTATCTGGAGGACCGAGAGAGAGAGACTGAGAAACAGTAGTATCTGGAGGACCGAGAGAGAGACTGAGAAACAGTAGTATCTGGTGGACCGAGAGAGAGACTGAGAAACAGTAGTATCTGGAGGACCGAGAGAGAGAGACTGAGAAACAGTAGTATCTGGAGGACCGAGAGAGAGAGACTGAGAAACAGTAGTATCTGGAGGACCGAGAGAGAGACTGAGAAACAGTAGTATCTGGAGGACCGAGAGAGAGAGACTGAGAAACAGTAGTATCTGGAGGACCGAGAGAGAGAGACTGAGAAACAGTAGTATCTGGAGGACCGAGAGAGAGAGACTGAGAAACAGTAGTATCTGGAGGACCGAGAGAGAGAGACTGAGAAACAGTAGTATCTGGAGGACTGAGAGAGAGAGACTGAGAAACAGTAGTATCTGGAGGACCGAGAGAGAGAGACTGAGAAACAGTAGTATCTGGTGGACCGAGAGAGAGACTGAGAAACAGTAGTATCTGGAGGACCGAGAGAGAGAGACTGAGAAACAGTAGTATCTGGAGGACCGAGAGAGAGAGACTGAGAAACAGTAGTATCTGGGGACCGAGAGAGAGACTGAGAAACAGTAGTATCTGGAGGACCGAGAGAGAGACTGAGAAACAGTAGTATCTGGAGGACCGAGAGAGAGACTGAGAAACAGTAGTATCTGGAGGACCGAGAGAGAGAGACTGAGAAACAGTAGTATCTGGAGGACCGAGAGAGAGAGACTGAGAAACAGTAGTATCTGGAGGACCGAGAGAGAGACTGAGAAACAGTAGTATCTGGAGGACCGAGAGAGAGAGACTGAGAAACAGTAGTATCTGGAGGACTCGAGAGAGAGAGACTGAGAAACAGTAGTATCTGGAGGACCGAGAGAGAGAACTGAGAAACAGTAGTATCTGGAGGACCGAGAGAGAGAGACTGAGAAACAGTAGTATCTGGAGGACCGAGAGAGAGAGACTGAGAAACAGTAGTATCTGGAGGACCGAGAGAGAGAGACTGAGAAACAGTAGTATCTGGAGGACCGAGAGAGAGACTGAGAAACAGTAGTATCTGGAGGACCGAGAGAGAGAGACTGAGAAACAGTAGTATCTGGAGGACCGAGAGAGAGAACTGAGAAACAGTAGTATCTGGAGGACCGAGAGAGAGAGACTGAGAAACAGTAGTATCTGGAGGACCGAGAGAGAGAGACTGAGAAACAGTAGTATCTGGAGGACTGAGAGAGAGAGACTGAGAAACAGTAGTATCTGGAGGACCGAGAGAGAGAGACTGAGAAACAGTAGTATCTGGAGGACCGAGAGAGAGAGACTGAGAAACAGTAGTATCTGGAGGACCGAGAGAGAGACTGAGAAACAGTAGTATCTGGAGGACTGAGAGAGAAACAGAGTAGTATCTGGAGGACTGAGAGAGAAACAGAGTAGTGTCTGGAGGACTGAGAGAGAAACAGAGTAGTAGTGGGACAGTAACATAATACCTGGGTTCATGTGAGTCCACGTCATTGGCTTGTTATTCCGTGACAATCCTGAGGTTGATTAAGAGAGAGAGGGGTCTGTGTGTTATTGTAAACCACAATAAGACTGACTCTGGCCAGGGATCTGCCAGCGTGCAGAGAATAGAAACAGAGAGACGACATTCAACCCTTATTGGATTTTAAAGACCTTCATCCTCACGCAACAGGCTGTTGTTGCTTGTATTGTAGAAGAGCCAGAGTCATCTCTCTCTCTCTCTCCTTCCACTGTAGGCTTAGGGGGTGTCCCAAATGGCATCCTATTCATCGGGCTCTGGTCTAAAGTTATGCACTATATAGGGAATATGGCTCTGGTCAACAGTAGTGCACTATATAGGGATTAGGGTAGTGTTTAGGATGCAAGCCCTAGTCCCCTCCCTGTACTGAGTAACAGTCTGGACAGTGTAGACATCAACATGATCAAACACACTCACGGATGTTGGCCACTTGAGGCCCGCCTCCCTTTACTCCACTAAGGAACTACAAAGCAATAAGTCAAAAGTGAAATGGACTGAAAGATTTCTGGAATTAGGATTCAGGGGTTGAAGGAAACAGGCTCTTTGACTTTCAACAGCTCCTAATGGAACACTTAGTAGTAGCCCTAATTAAGGGTGACCAGGTACAGGTGTGCTCTGGTGAGAGTGGGCCCTGCCTGTCTCCCTGCCCCTTACTCTGCCTGTCTCCCTGCCCCTTACTCTGCCTGTCTCCCTGCCCCTTACTCTGCCTGTCTCCCTGCCCCTTACTCTGCCTGTCTCTCTGCCCCTTACTCTGCCCTTTACTCTGCCCCTTACACTGCTTGTCTCCTTGCACCTTATTCTGCCTGTCTACCACCCTCCACCCAGCCCTATCCCCTCCACCCAGTCCTATCCCCCCCACCCTCCACCCAGCCCTATCCCCTCCACCCAGTCCTATCCCCCCCACCCTCCACCCAGCCCTATCCCCCCCACCCTCCACCCAGCCCTATCCCCTCCACCCAGTCCTATCCCCCCCACCCTCCACCCAGCCCTATCCCCCCCACCCTCCACCCCGCCCTATCCCCTCCACCCCGCCCTATCCCCTCCACCCAGCCCTATCCCTCCCACCCTCCACCCAGCCCTATCCCCTCCACCCAGACCTATCCCCTCCACCCAGCACTATCCCCTCCACCCAGCCCTATCCCCTCAGTTCTCTACCCAGCCCTAACCCCTCCACCCTCCACCCAGCCCTATCCCCTCCACCCAGCCCTATCCCCTCCACCCAGCCCTATCCCCTCCACTCTCCACCAGCCCTATCCCTTCCACCCTCCACCCAGCCCTATCCCTTCCATCCAGCCCAATCCCCTCCACCCTCCACCCAGCCCAATCCCCTCCACCCTCCACCCAGCCCTATCCCCTCCACCCAGCCCTATCCCTTCCATCCAGCCCAATCCCCTCTACCCTCCACCCAGCCCAATCCCCTCTACCCTCCACCCAGCCCTATCCCCTCCACCCTCCACCCAGCCCTATCCCCTCCACCCAGCCCTATCCCCTCCACCCTCCACCCAGCCCTATCCCCTCCACCCAGCCCTATCCCCTCCACCCAGCCCTATCCCCTCCACCCAGCCCTATCCCCTCCACCCTCCACCCAGCCCTATCCCCTCCACTCTCCACCAGCCCTATCCCCTCCACCCAGCCCTATCCCCTCCACCCAGCCCTATCCCCTCCACCCAGCACTATCCCCTCCACCCAGCCCTATCCCCTCCACCCTCCACCCAGCCCTATCCCCTCCACCCAGCCCTATCCCCTCCACTCTCCACCCAGCCCTATCCCCTCCACCCAGCCCTATCCCCTCCACTCTCCACCAGCCCTATCCCCTCCACCCAGCCCTATCCCCTCCACTCTCCACCAGCCCTATCCCCTCCACCCAGCCCTATCCCCTCCACCCTCCACCCAGCCCTATCCCCTCCACCCAGCCCTATCCCCTCCACCCAGCCCTATCCCCTCCACCCAGCCCTATCCCCTCCACCCTCCACCCAGCCCTATCCCCTCCACCCAGCCCTATCCCCTCCACCCAGCCCAATCCCCTCCACCCTCCACCCAGCCCTATCCCCTCCACCCAGCCCTATCCCTTCCATCCAGCCCAATCCCCTCTACCCTCCACCCAGCCCTATCCCCTCCACCCTCCACCCAGCCCTATCCCCTCCACCCAGCCCTATCCCCTCCACCCTCCACCCAGCCCTATCCCCTCCACCCAGCCCTATCCCCTCCACCCAGCCCTATCCCCTCCACCCTCCACCCAGCCCTATCCCCTCCACCCTCCACCCAGCCCTATCCCCTCCACTCTCCACCAGCCCTATCCCCTCCACCCAGCCCTATCCCCTCCACCCAGCCCTATCCCCTCCACCCAGCCCTATCCCCTCCACCCTCCACCCAGCCCTATCCCCTCCACCCAGCCCTATCCCCTCCACTCTCCACCCAGCCCTATCCCCTCCACCCAGCCCTATCCCCTCCACCCAGCCCTATCCCCTCCACTCTCCACCAGCCCTATCCCCTCCACCCTCCACCCAGCCCTATCCCCTCCACCCAGCCCTATCCCCTCCACCCAGCCCTATCCCCTCCACTCTCCACCAGCCCTATCCCCTCCACCCAGCCCTATCCCCTCCACTCTCCACCAGCCCTATCCCCTCCACCCAGCCCTAGCCTGTTGCAGAACTCTTCTGATGACCTGACTGGGAGTTTCTTTACTAGACAGCTTGTCTCCTTTGTCTTTCATCAGGCCGGTGCCCCCCCCCCCCTCCATGTCCAGTGTTGGTTCAGTAGTTAATGTGTGTGATATGTCTGTTTGATAGCATAGTGAGTTAAAGGTCCTACATCTGGGACTTGTTGCCACTGTATTATTCATTTTGTCACTCTGTGCCCTTTGGCTTTCTCCCACACACACACACACACACACACACACACACACACACACACACACACACACACACACACACACACACACACAGCCTTTAGCCGTGGTATAGTGGCCATATACCACAAACCCCCAAGGTGCCTTATTACTATTATAAACTGGTTACCAACGTAATTAGAGCAGTAAAAATAAAAGTTTCAGCATTCAGGGCTCGAACCAGTTTATAATATGGTTTAAGCTGTGTGCGTTGGGTCTTTCAGCAGGGTAATATGGTTTAAGCTGTGTGCGTTGGGTCTGTCAGCAGGGTAATACGGTTTAAGCTGTGTGCGTTGGGTCTTTCAGCAGGGTAATATGGTTTAAGCTGTGTGTGTTGGGTCTTTCAGCAGGGTAATATGGTTTAAGCTGTGTGTGTTGGGTCTTTCAGCAGGGTAATATGGTTTAAGCTGTGTGTGTTGGGTCTTTCAGCAGGGTAATATGGTTTAAGCTGTGTGTGTTGGGTCTTTCAGCAGGGTAATATGGTTTAAGCTGTGTGCGTTGGGTCTGTCAGCAGGGTAATATGGTTTAAGCTGTGTGTGTTGGGTCTTTCAGCAGGGTAATATGGTTTAAGCTGTGTGTGTTGGGTCTTTCAGCAGGGTAATATGGTTTAAGCTGTGTGCGTTGGGTCTTTCAGCAGGGTAATATGGTTTAAGCTGTGTGCGTCGGGTCTGTCAGCAGGGTAGTATGGTTTAAGCTGTGTGCGTTGGGTCTGTCAGCAGGGTAGTATGGTTTAAGCTGTGTGCGTTGGGTCTTTCAGCAGGGTAGTATGGTTTAAGCTGTGTGCGTTGGGTCTTTCAGCAGGGTAGTATGGTTTAAGCTGTGTGTGTTGGGTCTTTCAGCAGGGTAATATGGTTTAAGCTGTGTGTGTTGGGTCTTTCAGCAGGGTAATATGGTTTAAGCTGTGTGCGTTGGGTCTGTCAGCAGGGTAGTATGGTTTAAGCTGTGTGCGTTGGGTTTTTCAGCAGGGTAGTATGGTTTAAGCTGTGTGTGGGTCTTTCAGCAGGGTAATATGGTTTAAGCTGTGTGTGTTGGTTCTGTCAGCAGGGTAATATGGTTTAAGCTGTGTGCGTTGGGTCTTTCAGCAGGGTAATATGGTTTAAGCTGTGTGCGTTGGGTTTTTCAGCAGGGTAGTATGGTTTAAGCTGTGTGTGTTGGGTCTTTCAGCAGGGTAGTATGGTTTAAGCTGTGTGCGTTGGGTCTTTCAGCAGGGTAGTATGGTTTAAGCTGTGTGCGTTGGGTCTTTCAGCAGGGTAATATGGTTTAAGCTGTGTGCGTTGGGTCTTTCAGCAGGGTAGTATGGTTTAAGCTGTGTGCGTTGGGTTTTTCAGCAGGGTAATATGGTTTAAGCTGTGTGCGTTGGGTCTTTCAGCAGGGTAATATGGTTTAAGCTGTGTGCGTTGGGTTTTTCAGCAGGGTAATATGGTTTAAGCTGTGTGTGTTGGGTCTTTCAGCAGGGTAGTATGGTTTAAGCTGTGTGCGTTGGGTCTGTCAGCAGGGTAATATGGTTTAAGCTGTGTGCGTTGGGTCTTTCAGCAGGGTGATATGGTTTAAGCTGTGTGCGTTGGGTTTTTCAGCAGGGTAGTATGGTTTAAGCTGTGTGAGTTGGGTCTTTCAGCAGGGTGATATGGTTTAAGCTGTGTGCGTTGGGTCTGTCAGCAGGGTAATATGGTTTAAGCTGTGTGCGTTGGGGTCTGTCAGCAGGGTAGTATGGTTTAAGCTGTGTGCGTTGGGTCTTTCAGCAGGGTAATATGGTTTAAGCTGTGTGCGTTGGGTCTTTCAGCAGGGTGATATGGTTTAAGCTGTGTGTGTTGGGTCTTTCAGCAGGGTAATATGGTTTAAGCTGTGTGTGTTGGGTCTGTCAGCAGGGTGATATGGTTTAGGCTGTGTGCGTTGGGTCTTTCAGCAGGGTAATATGGTTTAAGCTGTGTGTGTTGGGTCTGTCAGCAGGGTAGTATGGTTTAAGCTGTGTGCGTTGGGTCTTTCAGCAGGGTAATATGGTTTAAGCTGTGTGCGTTGGGTCTTTCAGCAGGGTAATATGGTTTAAGTTGTGTGTGTTGGGTCTTTCAGCAGGGTAATATGGTTTAAGCTGTGTGCGTTGGGTCTTTCAGCAGGGTAATATGGTTTAAGCTGTGTGCGTTGGGTCTTTCAGCAGGGTAGTATGGTTTAAGCTGTGTGTGTTGGGTCTTTCAGCAGGGTAATATGGTTTAAGCTGTGTGCGTTGGGTCTTTCAGCAGGGTGATATGGTTTAAGCTGTGTGCGTTGGGTCTTTCAGCAGGGTAGTATGGTTTAAGCTGTGTGCGTTGGGTCTTTCAGCAGGGTGATATGGTTTAAGCTGTGTGCGTTGGGTCTTTCAGCAGGGTAATATGGTTTAAGCTGTGTGTGTTGGGTCTTTCAGCAGGGTAGTATGGTTTAAGCTGTGTGCGTTGGGTCTTTCAGCAGGGTAGTATGGTTTAAGCTGTGTGCGTTGGGTCTGTCAGCAGGGTAATATGGTTTAAGCTGTGTGCGTTGGGTCTTTCAGCAGGGTAGTATGGTTTAAGCTGTGTGTGTTGGGTCTGTCAGCAGGGTAGTATGGTTTAAGCTGTGTGCGTTGGGTCTTTCAGCAGGGTAGTATGGTTTAAGCTGTGTGCGTTGGGTCTTTCAGCAGGGTAATATGGTTTAAGCTGTGTGCGTTGGGTCTGTCAGCAGGGTAGTATGGTTTAAGCTGTGTGCGTTGGGTCTTTCAGCAGGGTAGTATGGTTTAAGCTGTGTGCGTTGGGTCTTTCAGCAGGGTAATATGGTTTAAGCTGTGTGCGTTGGGTCTTTCAGCAGGGTAATATGGTTTAAGCTGTGTGTGTTGGGTCTGTCAGCAGGGTAATATGGTTTAAGCTAGTCTTTGCTTGTTGGCTTGAGGATGATGCTGGTGTTGATGGCACTAGCAGGCGTGTGTGTGTGTGTGTGTGTGTGTGTGTGTGTGTTTCAGATCTGCCTACATCTCCTGCTGAGTCTCACCGGGTCAATGGTGGAAAGGTCAAAATGTCATCACCTCCCTCCCTCCCTCTTCTCAGCAGCTTCACTGATCTGTGTTAGATGACTGTATTTGTGACACAGACTCAGTGCTTTTCTCTCTCCCTCCTTCCTTTCCCTCTCTAAAACTGTTTCTCTCTCTCCCTCCATTCCCATCTCTAAAACTCTCCCTCCATTCCCATCTCTAAAACTCTCCCTCCATTCCCATCTCTAAAACTCTCCCTCCATTCCCATCTCTAAAACTCTCCCTCCATTCCCATCTCTAAAACTCTCCCTCCATTCCCATCTCTAAAACTCTCCCTCCATTCCCATCTCTAAAACTCTCCCTCCATTCCCATCTCTAAAACTCTCCCTCCATTCCCATCTCTAAAACTCTCCCTCCATTCCCATCTCTAAAACTCTCCCTCCATTCCCATCTCTAAAACTCTCCCTCCATTCCCATCTCTAAAACTCTCCCTCCATTCCCATCTCTAAAACTCTCCCTCCATTCCCATCTCTAAAACTCTCCCTCCCTTCTTTCCCTCTCTCTCCTTCCTTTTCCCTCTCTAAATCTCTCTCCCCTCATCGCTCTCTCTCCCTTCTTTCCCTCTCTAAAACTCTCCCCTCTCTCCCTTCTTTCCCTCTAAAACTCTCTCTCTAAAACTCTCCCTCCCCTCTCTCTCCCTTCTTTCCCTCTCTAAAACTTTCCCTCTCTCCCTGAAAAACAAAACAAGATCGTAGCACACCAGTGGCCTTTCTGACTGTTCTGTCTCCCATTCACTCTCAGATACAATGTAAAGCCACAATACATACCAAGAGTAAACTTCAGTGCTCTGTTAACAGCCCAGCACTGTGTTTAAGAGCTTGGCTTCTTTCTGGTTCCGTGGGACCATTTCCCAGGATACTGTGGGTGAGACCAGGCTTAGGAGATCTGTTGTGATTCACGGTGTTGCTATGACTGTGATGTGTGGTTGCCTCACCTAGCCATCTTAAGATGAATGTACCAACTGGAAGTCTCTCTGGATAAGAGCATCTGCTTAATGACTCAAATGTTCAAATGTACATATGTTGTTGTTTCTCTGTCACTACAGCTAACCTATGCAGCTCATCTTTGATCTGATAAGGAATGACTTTATTTTGACACATTATTTTGTTATACTTGAATACTGATAATGTAATGAATCATCCATTCTTATTTAAGGTGATACTTGGCAGTTAAACCAAATCACAGAACCTGACTTGACAGTATTTCTCATTTGTTTTACTACTTTACACATTGTATTACTTTACCCATGTAGAGGGTTAAAACACAACGTATGAGGCAAAGAGCTTTGGACTCCCCTCTTTCCCTCCTTCTCCCGGTCGCAGAGCAGAGGGCTCCTTTAACCCCTAAATTCCTTCGCTCCGTCTCTGACTCGTCCGTCTGTAGGGAAAATGGTGTGGGAGTTAAAGTAAACTCCCTCTGGTCCGTTTAAAGTGATAGAAAAGTTCAGGAGGGCGGGGTTGGTTGGGGGGTTAAGGGACACCCCTCCCTTCAACAGACCAGCTGGTCTTAATGGGATTGCAGGTTGCCTGGGCAACGGCGCCTGTGTGAGGAAGAATTCCTGGACCGAGAGAGAGAGAGAGAGAGAGAGAGAGTGGGGGAGAGAGAGGAGGAGAGAGGAGGAATTCAGCACAGTTCTGCCGGCCTGACCAAGATGGAGAGACGGCGGGGGGGGACAGAGGGAGTGAGAGAGAGCAACAGAGAGAGTGAAAGTGAACAGTAGTGGGCGGACTGTACTTGTTGCAGTGTACTATGTGCTGCCGTTTATCAAACTATCTATTTTATGAAGAGGCACTTACCATACCCACTAGTTACAAGGTAATACTATGCTATTATCAACACTTAACCACTCAGTTCAGAGTTTATGACTCTAGGCTCTTGCTTTTGAATTCCTTTCAATATAACCCATGTTCACAACAATGGCATTAGTTTGGCATGATTCCCATATCAGGCATTGAACTGATTCTGTTGTAATATGACATGAGCTGTGAGATTGAAACATCTTCATTCTGTGTGTCTCTGCATCTCTCTCATCCAGTCCTTGTGCATCATATTCACATCTCCTGATATAGATGTAGATTTTAATTTGCTCCATGTTGTTCCACATTTCCCCATGTGGCATGATGTGAATGATGGTCTGTTAGTGGAGGATTAGACTACAGGATCATATTCGGTGGGCAACAAACGGAGACAAAACATCCTGAAACAGAGTGAAACTGGGAGGTACGATCAGCACAGTTTGTCCAATAAGGAACAGTCATTTTTTTGTTGTTATCTGTTGAAAAACCCTTTGCTACAGTTTGTCCTACTGAACACGACCCTGTTGAGTCTAGTAGACCTCACCCTTCATATCATTTATTTTATAGACCATCTCAGTATACCACTAAGTGAATCAACGTGAAATAAATCTCTTGTTTTTAATTGCTGACTGTCTCCAGAGAGGAGAGAACATTGACTAAACGTTAGTCAGACTGTTGTCGTCCTCTAAAAGACCGAAATGTCTGAGAAGAACAAGTTCTGAAAGGTTCCCATGGACGAGACCGTAGCTGCAGTAGACCTATGCTTAACCAACTGCGTCCCAAATCGCATCCTATTCACTACATGGTACACTACTTTAGATCAGTGCCCTAAAAGGGACACACAACCATAGTACATTTGTGCTTTGTAGAACATGCCTTGTCAGCAGCCGTAGGCGGACATGAGATGTAACCACGTAAAATCTAGTTACATGAATAGATACATCAATTATACTGGTGGTGGTGGGATTACATCTAGTTACATGAATAGATACATCAATTATACTGGTGGTGGTGGGATTACATCTAGTTACATGAATAGATACATCAATTATACTGGTGGTGGTGGGATTACATCTAGTTACATGAATAGATACATCAATTATACTGGTGGTGGTGGGATTACATCTAGTTACATGAATAGATACATCAGTTATAGTGGTGGTGGGATTACATCTAGTTACATCAGTTATACTGGTGATGGGATTACATCTAGTTACATGAATAGATACATCAGTTATACTGGTGATGGGATTACATCTAGTTACATGAATAGATACATCAGTTATACTGGTGATGGGATTACATCTAGTTACATGAATAGATACATCAATTATACTGGTGGTGGTGGGATTACATCTAGTTACATGAATAGATACATCAATTATACTGGTGGTGGTGGGATTACATCTAGTTACATGAATAGATACATCAATTATACTGGTGGTGGTGGGATTACATCTAGTTACATGAATAGATACATCAATTATACTGGTGGTGGTGGGATTACATCTAGTTACATGAATAGATACATCAATTATACTGGTGGTGGTGGGATTACATCTAGTTACATGAATAGATACATCAATTATACTGGTGGTGGTGGGATTACATCTAGTTACATGAATAGATACATCAATTATACTGGTGGTGGTGGGATTACATCTAGTTACATGAATAGATACATCAGTTATACTGGTGATGGGATTACATCTAGTTACATGAATAGATACATCAATTATACTGGTGGTGGTGGGATTACATCTAGTTACATGAATAGATACATCAGTTATACTGGTGGTGGTGGGATTACATCTAGTTACATGAATAGATACATCAGTTATACTGGTGATGGGATTACATCTAGTTACATGAATAGATACATCAATTATACTGGTGGTGGTGGGATTACATCTAGTTACATGAATAGATACATCAATTATACTGGTGGTGGTGGGATTACATCTAGTTACATGAATAGATACATCAATTATACTGGTGGTGGTGGGATTACATCTAGTTACATGAATAGATACATCAATTATACTGGTGGTGGTGGGATTACATCTAGTTACATGAATAGATACATCAATTATACTGGTGGTGGTGGGATTACATCTAGTTACATGAATAGATACATCAATTATACTGGTGGTGGTGGGATTACATCTAGTTACATGAATAGATACATCAATTATACTGGTGGTGGTGGGATTACATCTAGTTACATGAATAGATACATCAATTATACTGGTGGTGGTGGGATTACATCTAGTTACATGAATAGATACATCAATTATACTGGTGGTGGTGGGATTACATCTAGTTACATGAATAGATACATCAATTATACTGGTGGTGGTGGGATTACATCTAGTTACATGAATAGATACATCAATTATACTGGTGGTGGTGGGATTACATCTAGTTACATGAATAGATACATCAGTTATACTGGTGGTGGTGGGATTACATCTAGTTACATGAATAGATACATCAGTTATACTGGTGGTGGTGGGATTACATCTAGTTACATGAATAGATACATCAATTATACTGGTGGTGGTGGGATTACATCTAGTTACATGAATAGATACATCAATTATACTGGTGGTGGTGGGATTACATCTAGTTACATGAATAGATACATCAATTATACTGGTGGTGGTGGGATTACATCTAGTTACATGAATAGATACATCAATTATACTGGTGGTGGTGGGATTACATCTAGTTACATGAATAGATACATCAGTTATACTGGTGGTGGTGGGATTACATCTAGTTACATGAATAGATACATCAATTATACTGGTGGTGGTGGGATTACATCTAGTTACATCAGTTATACTGGTGATGGGATTACATCTAGTTACATGAATAGATACATCAGTTATACTGGTGGTGGTGGGATTACATCTAGTTACATGAATAGATACATCAATTATACTGGTGGTGGTGGGATTACATCTAGTTACATGAATAGATACATCAATTATACTGGTGGTGGTGGGATTACATCTAGTTACATGAATAGGTACATCAATTAGGCTGCTGGTGATGGGACTTTGTATCTGCTAAATTGAGGTGTTGTTGTCAGTAATTGAAGGGTTTTGACCTGCCTTGACAGGGCATGGGATTAGGTTACTCATAGGGTGCTGTGGAGAAACTCTTTGAAAAGGGCATTATACTATGGCTGGAATGCTGCTTGCCTAGATCCAACCACTGAAGTTTAAACACTCGGCATCTGAGAATGCAAATCCACCACAAGACTCCTGTCTCTGTCTGTCCCATTGTAACAAGACTCCCGGCTCTGTCTGGCCCATTGTAACAAGACTCCTGGCTCTGTCTGTCCCATTGTAACAAGACTCCTGGCTCTGTCTGGCCCATTGTAACAAGACTCCCGTCTCTGTCTGGCCCATTGTAACAAGACTCCCGTCTCTGTCTGGCACATTGTAACAAGACTCCCGTCTCTGTCTGGCCCATTGTAACAAGACTCCCGTCTCTGTCTGGCCCATTGTAACAAGACTCCCGTCTCTGTCTGGCCCATTGTAACAAGACTCCCGTCTCTGTCTGGCCCATTGTAACAAGACTCCCGTCTCTGTCTGGCCCATTGTAACAAGACTCCCGTCTCTGTCTGGCCCATTGTAACAAGACTCCCGTCTCTGTCTGGCCCATTGTAACAAGACTCCCGTCTCTGTCTGGCCATCTGTCTGGCCAGCGGTAGGTAATATCTCTCTGTCTGGCCAGCGGTAGGTAATATGTTCACTAACTTTCTCACTGACGTCTGTTCATGTTCATATTTGCATGTGCTTTGAGCACTGTACTCAAACCTAAAATAAAATCCCTATTCTGTACATTAGCAACCTGTTAATATGCTAAGTGTTGCTTTGTGCAATGTGATGCATTAAACTAAAGTCAAGTGGGCTTTTCAACCTCCTCTATCCGCTCCTGTGATGAAAAATAACTATTTTACTTTCCCTCTGAAAGAATCACTAAGTCGCCCCATAATGCCTCTGCTGCTTTCCCAGGCCTATATGGCCTAACCAATAACCAGCCAACATTCACAATGGATTATTTTAAACACTAAACACAAGTTGAGTGTCCCACATGTCAGTCTATATAATTCACTAATGCCTGTGAGTGGCTTGTTCATTTGGATTGGGGGGTGCCCTCTGCACTCTCTGGTCCGCAGCGCTACCTAGCTACGAAGCCCATTCCTGCCTCACAGTTTCCAGTAGTAGGTTTATATCATTACAATCCACAGCTAGAACAACTAAATGTTATTTTACATTAGTCCCAAATGGCACCCTACTCACTGTATATAGTGCATTTATAAAGGGAATAGAGTGCCGTTTGGGACTCAGACTAAGGCTGACCCCTGGCGACCCCGGAGAGCTCCCAAGCATGCAAATGGGGTGAGTCAGAGATTGGCGGCAGCGCGACGAGCCTCTGCAGAGCGGAGTGAGTGGGAGAAGAGCGAGAGAGAGAAAGAGAGTGGGAGAAGAGAGAGCTGCTAGCGTGGTATTGGTGCAGCAGCAACAGCAGGCAGGAATCCACATCAGTCAGTCAGAGTCCACACCCTGGTCTCTCTGTAATGACAAGTTTCTCTGGCGGTGCGGGGGAGAGACTCTACATGGCCTTTAGTCATCATAACTAGCCTACAGTGTACACACACACTCTCCTGAACGACTGTGTAGTTTCTCCTGCACGGCGGTGTAGTTTCTCCTGCGCGGCGGTGTAGTTTATCCTGCGCGGCGGTGTAGTTTCTCCTGCGCGGCGGTGTAGTTTCTCCTGCGCGGCGGTGTAGTTTCTCCTGCGCGGCGGTGTGTAGTTTCTCCTGCGCGGCGGTGTGTAGTTTCTCCTGCGCGGCGGTGTGTAGTTTCTCCTGCGCGGCGGTGTGTAGTTTCTCCTGCGCGGCGGTGTGTGGTTTCTCCTGCGCGGCGGTGTGTGGTTTCTCCTGCGCGGCGGTGTGTGGTTTCTCCTGCGCGGCGGTGTGTAGTTTCTCCTGCGCGGCGGTGTGTAGTTTCTCCTGAGTTTGTTATTTTTTATATTAGTCTACTTTACTGCGTCTACTTGCCTTCAGCTCCTCTAAGATAACCATGGCCCCATGTCAATTCCCAGCTAAGTTGACTCAGTTGACTGGGGAGTTGTACAGAGCTGAAGGGGAGCCTGGGGAAATCAAGTAGGAGGTCTACGCCTCTCCTCAGAGCTATTAGTCAACTAATTACACACACACAGATTACCTCTGACCGCTCCCTCCATAGGAGTTCTTAACACCAGTTAAACTAGTAGTACACAGCTGTGGCTGTTCAACTATTGTGTAGAGAGTCAGAGGGGAGAGAGTTGTTCAGTAGGTGAACACGGTCAGAGAGGAGAGAGTTGTTCAGTAGGTGAACACGGTCAGAGAGGAGAGAGTTGTTCGGTAGGTGAACACGGTCAGAGAGGAGAGAGTTGTTCGGTAGGTGAACACGGTCAGAGAGGAGAGAGTTGTTCAGTAGGTGAACACGGTCAGAGAGGAGAGAGTTGTTCAGTAGGTGAACACGGTCAGAGAGGAGAGAGTTGTTCAGTAGGTGAACACGGTCAGAGAGGAGAGAGTTGTTCGGTAGGTGAACACGGTCAGAGAGGAGAGAGTTGTTCGGTAGGTGAACACGGTCAGAGAGGAGAGAGTCGTTCGGTAGGTGAACACGGTCAGAGAGGAGAGAGTTGTTCGGTAGGTGAACACGGTCAGAGAGGAGAGGGTTGTTCGGTAGGTGAACACGGTCAGAGAGGAGAGAGTTGTTCGGTAGGTGAACACGGTCAGAGAGGAGAGAGTTGTTCGGTAGGTGAACACGGTCAGAGAGGAGAGAGTTGTTCGGTAGGTGAACACGGTCAGAGAGGAGAGAGTTGTTCGGTAGGTGAACACGGTCAGAGAGGAGAGAGTTGTTCGGTAGGTGAACACGGTCAGAGAGGAGAGAGTTGTTCAGTAGGTGAACACGGTCAGAGAGGAGAGAGTTGTTCGGTAGGTGAACACGGTCAGAGAGGAGAGAGTTGTTCGGTAGGTGAACACGGTCAGAGAGGAGAGAGTTGTTCGGTAGGTGAACACGGTCAGAGAGGAGAGAGTTGTTCGGTAGGTGAACACGGTCAGAGAGGAGAGAGTTGTTCGGTAGGTGAACACGGTCAGAGAGGAGAGAGTTGTTCGGTAGGTGAACACGGTCAGAGAGGAGAGAGTTGTTCGGTAGGTGAACACGGTCAGAGAGGAGAGTTGTTCGGTAGGTGAACACGGTCAGAGAGGAGAGAGTTGTTCGGTAGGTGAACACGGTCAGAGAGGAGAGAGTTGTTCAGTAGGTGAACACGGTCAGAGAGGAGAGAGTTGTTCAGTAGGTGAACACGGTCAGAGAGGAGAGAGTTGTTCGGTAGGTGAACACGGTCAGAGAGGAGAGAGTTGTTCGGTAGGTGAACACGGTCAGAGAGGAGAGAGTTGTTCAGTAGGTGAACACGGTCAGAGAGGAGAGAGTTGTTCAGTAGGTGAACACGGTCAGAGAGGAGAGAGTTGTTCGGTAGGTGAACACGGTCAGAGAGGAGAGAGTTGTTCAGTAGGTGAACACGGTCAGAGAGGAGAGTTAAGAAGGTAATGGAGTTGAATTCCACAGTCAACGATTGGTTAAACACTGATACACTCACCTTCTCTCTGTTCCTTGTTGTTTTCAGAAACTTCATCTGTTTACACAATACACACGTCTGACACAACACACACCTCTCACACAACACACACCTCACAGTACAAAAACTACACACACCTCTCACACAACACACACCTCACAGTACAAAAACTACACACACCTCTCACACAACACACACCTCACAGTACAAAAACTACACACACCTCTCACACAACACACACCTCACAGTACAAAAACTACACACACCTCTCACACAACACACACCTCACAGTACAAAAACTACACACACCTCTCACACAACACACACCTCACAGTACAAAAACTACACACAGCTCTCACACAACACACACCTCACAGTACAAAAACTACACACACCTCTCACACAACACACACCTCACAGTACAAAAACTACACACACCTCTCACACAACACACACCTCACAGTACAAAAACTACACACACCTCTCACACAACACACACCTCACAGTACAAAAACTACACACACCTCTCACACAACACACACCTCACAGTACAAAAACTACACACACCTCTCACACAACACACACCTCACAGTACAAAAACTACACACACCTCTCACACAACACACCTCACAGTACAAAAACTACACACACCTCTCACACAACACACACCTCACAGTACAAAAACTACACACACCTCTCACACAACACACACCTCACAGTACAAAAACTACACACACCTCTCACACAACACACACCTCACAGTACAAAAACTACACACACCTCTCACACACAATTCCTCCTTTGTGTGTGAAGTTTCCAGTTTCCACTTTAAGTGCTGTTGGCCCTCTGCTGGATTCCTAAACTTGTTAGACAATTACAGACGTAACCCTCATGCCAGACAACTCAACTCCCTCAAGTCTCCACTGCATTTGTTTTAAGCTCAATAAAATACTCTCAGGAAGTGACAGAAGCGTTAGTCCATTTAAGACAATTGCCCGTCTTCACGTTCCTGTCATCAACTGTTTTTCTTTCTTACTGCTCACAGATATTGCATACTTCAGTGAGCTCATTCAGTGAGCTCATTCAGCGAGCTCATTCAGTGAGCAAAACATTTATTTTCTTTAGAATTGAAGTATTTGCTTACATTATATTGATTTATTTGTAGTACTAGCATGAATCAGTACAGTACAACTATAGAAACCTGGACTGGCATAGTTGTGCAGTGACCTCATTTTGTAGTGATGTGCAGTTAGCCAATGATTCATTATTTTTGAACGACTCTTTTTTTTACTGACTCGAGAGTTCTGATTCATTTGTTTTTCATGCGTGCTTCTCCGGGCCAGCGGCTCCAGAGACGTGCTGCAACCGATGACTGTTTGTTATGTAGATCATGTTGCAGGCAGCATAGAGGACAAAACAGACACATTTACAGCTGCTAATGGATCTCGTGGTGCAAGAATGAATGTAATGAATTGATTTTATAGAATGTTATCGATGGACACAGCTTTGTAGAACCAAAACAGCTTACACAGCCTACCTCTTCTCAACAAACTCCAGAACCAATCACAAATGTAGATGGACTTTTCTCCCTTGAAGTCAAGTCGTTCACCATCTAGTCCCCAGCTACACCTCATTTCAAAGGTAGTGACAAATGATCTTATGTGTACGCCTAGCAATCACAAATGTAGATAGTTTGAAGCAGACTTTTTGTAAGGCTGTGACAGGTCCTATAACCCCCTATGGTGAACGAGAGGCTTGTAGAATCATGAGTCTTTTAAGTTTTTCACTTCATCGTTCTCCGTTAGGGAGTCCTGCACTCTCTGGGCATTACTGAAATCAAATGAACGAAATCAGTCGAAAGATTAGTTCTTTTGACTGAACAAGTTGAAATGAGTTGAAATTCCCATCACTACTCACCTGACACCCACACAGTGTAGGATAGAGATCAGAAGTTCTGTTTGTTTATCGATCAGAACAGAGATGTCTGCCATAACACCCTGCCCCCGCCACACACCCACCCTACCCCCATCAGACATGGTAACCTACTGACCCTTTACTTCCTGCCTGGTCAGCCAGACTAAAGCCCCTCTGGGTCAGAGACCTTGTAGCCCTGTAGGCTGTGTCCCAAATGACAGCCTTTTCCATAGGACAGTGGTTCACAACTCCAGTACCCCCAGCAATGGTTCACAACTCCAGTACCCCCAGCAGTGGTTCACAACTCCAGTACCCCCAGTAGTGGTTCACAACTCCAGTACCCCCAGCAGTGGTTCACAACTCCAGTACCCCCAGCAGTGGTTCACAACTCCAGTACCCCCAGTAGTGGTTCACAACTCCAGTACCCCCAGCAGTGGTTCACAACTCCAGTACCCCCAGCAGTGGTTCACAACTCCAGTACCCCCAGCAGTGGTTCACAACTCCAGTACCCCCAGCAGTGGTTCACAACTCCAGTACCCCCAGCAGTGGTTCACAACTCCAGTCCTCCAGCAGTGGTTCAGTCCTCCAGCAGTGGTTCACAACTCCAGTCCTCCAGCAGTGGTTCAGTCCTCCAGCAGTGGTTCACAACTCCAGTCCCCCCAGCAGTGGTTCACAACTCCAGTACCCCCAGCAGTGGTTCACAACTCCAGTACCCCCAGCAGTGGTTCACAACTCCAGTACCCCCAGCAGTGGTTCACAACTCCAGTACCCCCAGCAGTGGTTCACAACTCCAGTACCCCCAGCAGTGGTTCACAACTCCAGTACCCCCAGCAGTGGTTCACAACTCCAGTACCCCCAGCAGTGGTTCACAACTCCAGTACCCCCAGCAGTGGTTCACAACTCCAGTCCCCCAGCAGTGGTTCACAACTCCAGTCCCCCAGAAGTGGTTCACAACTCCAGTCCCCCAGCAGTGGTTCACAACTCCAGTCCCCCAGAAGTGGTTCACAACTCCAGTCCCCCAGAAGTGGTTCACAACTCCAGTCCTCCAGCAGTGGTTCACAACTCCAGTCCTCCATTACCCTCAACAGTGGTTCCCAACTCCAGTCCTCCAGTTTCCCCCTCAGTGCACATTGTTGTTGTATTCCTGGACGAACTCTGATTCAACTCATCAAGGGCTTGATGATTAGTTGAAAAGTTGAATCAGCTTACTCCTAATGAATGACTGAGTGAATATGCTAATGTAGAGATTGACTCCTAATGAATGACTGAGTGAATATGTTAATGTAGAGGTTGACTCCTAATGAATGACTGAGTGAATATGTTAATGTAGAGGTTGACTCCTAATGAATGACTGAGTGAATATGTTAATGTAGAGGTTGACTCCTAATGAATGACTGAGTGAATATGTTAATGTAGAGATTGACTCCTAATGAATGACTGAGTGAATATGCTAATGTAGAGGTTGACTCCTAATGAATGACTGAGTGAATATGCTAATGTAGAGGTTGACTCCTAATGAATGACTGAGTGAATATGCTAATGTGGAAGTGACTCCTAATGAATGACTGAGTGAATATGTTAATGTAGAGGTTGACTCCTAATGAATGACTGAGTGAATATGTTAATGTGGAGGTTGACTCCTAATGAATGACTGAGTGAATATGTTAATGTGGAGGTTGACTCCTAATGAATGACTGAGTGAATATGTTAACTCCTAGTGGGAGTGGTTAACTCCTAGTGGGAGTGGTTTCTGTGTAGGTGACAGTACAGGGTCACAACAGGCTAAGTACACTGTGACTGTGAAAGCATGTGTTTGAGTGTGTCATCGTAGGGTGTGTGTGTGTTCCTGACTGCGTGGGTGAGTGAAAGCAATTAGTGCGTGTGTGCGCATGCCATGGATGGGTGGGTGCATGATTATGCACTTTGTCTGTATGTGTGCTCAGTGTGTGTACCTGGTTGTGTGTGTGTGTGTGTGTGTGTGTGTGTGTGTGTGTGTGTGTGTGTACCTGGTTGTGTGTGTGTGTGTGTGTGTACCTGGTTGTGTGTGTACCTGGTTGTGTGTGTACCTGGTTGTGTGTGTGTGTACCTGGTTGTGTGTGTGTGTGTGTGTGTACCTGGTTGTGTGTGTGTGTGTGTGTGTACCTGGTTGTGTGTGTGCTCAGTGGTATGGCTCTCCTCTCCTCCTCACCCCCAGGCTGTGGTTATCAGCTCATCTTGATGATGGAATCTGGTCATCTGGAAGGCAGAGCAGTACAGGGCCCAGTGTGCGTGTGCGCGCGACACACACACACACACACACACACACACACACACACACACACACACACACACACACACAGTTAACCCAGGGCAGGAGCACAGCACTAGGCAGGGCAGGGAGAGGGCCAGGGAGCCCCTGGGAGTCACCTGACTGGCTACTGCAGAGTGCAGACAGACAGGTCATTAACAAATCATTGACAGGCTGCAAGGACTGTGTGACCTACCTACGCTATTTCACTGCTAAGGCTAGCTAAATCAAATCAAATCAAATCCAGCCAGATCACCTGTGATACAAGTCCGTATTGGACGTCCCATCCATGTCTGAGGACGTCAGGAGATGACGTGGAGAGAGACCGGTTACTAGGGGTAACGGGGAGCGCTGTTCCCTTCCAGAAGGTTTCAGTCAGCATCAGTCTCTGCTTCGTAAGGTTGCACGTTCCAATCCAGCGATAGAACGTTTATTTTGACATTTTTTCTTTCTTTCTTTGTTTATTTAACCCTTTTTTATTTAACTTTATTTAACTTGTTTCAAGCCGATACCTAACCTTAACCCTAAACATAACCGTTCAGAGTTGATGCCTAAATTGAACCTTAAACACTTTGTAATTTGACGTTTGAGAAACGTGGATGAAGGTCTATTTCTGAGAGCTAAATCAGTCCAACAAGGAAGGCTGTTTCAGAGGTTCACGTTTCTCTTCATCTTTAGGCCCTAAGTGGAAACCAAAGTGATTTTCTGTTTCCCTGTGTCGTGTACTCCTCTGCTTGGTACAATGATTCCTGACTGCACGTTAACAACAAGGACTGTGCATAACAACGACCAGCTAGGGACCCTTTTAATTCAAACTCATCCATCCAAGATGCATGTTTTATGTTTGAAATGTAGGGTAATGTCTCCTTGGCCTCTGCAGTATTAATGAACTGAACACGTGTATCAGAGTTTAGTTAAACCTCCTTTTAATGGATCAACGGGCCTGTTTTGTTCTAGATGTTGTTCTGTTACTGTAACGTCCAGTCTGGACCTCCCACTGTTCTGATGGGACATTTTATACATCACTGTAACGTCCAGTCTGGACCTCCCACTGTTCTGATGGGACATTTTATACATCACTGTAACGTCTGGACCTCCCACTGTTCTGATGGGACATTTTATACATCACTGTAACGTCCAGTCTGGACCTCCCACTGTTCTGATGGGACATTTTATACATCACTGTAACGTCCAGTCTGGACCTCCCACTGTTCTGATGGGACATTTTATACATCACTGTAACGTCCAGTCTGGACCTCCCACTGTTCTGATGGGACATTTTATACATCACTGTAACGTCCAGTCTGGACCTCCCACTGTTCTGATGGGACATTTTATACATCACTGTAACGTCTGGACCTCCCACTGTTCTGATGGGACATTTTATACATCACTGTAACGTCTGGACCTCCCACTGTTCTGATGGGACATTTTATACATCACTGTAACGTCAGTCTGGACCTCCCACTGTTCTGATGGGACATTTTATACATCACTGTAACGATCACAGTCTGGACCCTCCCCACTGTTCTGATGGGACATTTTATACATCACTGTAACTCAAGTCTGGACCTCCCACTGTTCTGATGGAGACATTTTATACATCACTGTAACGTCCAGTCTGGACCTCCCACTGTTCTGATGGGACATTTTATACATCACTGTAACGTCCAGTCTGGACCTCCCACTGTTCTGATGGGACATTTTATACATCACTGTAACGATCACAGTCTGGACCTCCCACTGTTCTGATGGGACATTTTATACATCACTGTAACATCAAGTCTGGACCTCCCACTGTTCTGATGGGACATTTTAAACATCACTGTAACGCCTGGACCTCCCACTGTTCTGATGGGACATTTTATACATCACTGTAACGTCAAGTCTGGACCTCCCACTGTTCTGATGGGACATTTTATACATCACTGTAACGTCTGGACCTCCCACTGTTCTGATGGGACATTTTATACATCACTGTAACGTCTGGACCTCCCACTGTTCTGATGGGACATTTTATACATCACTGTAACGTCAAGTCTGGACCTCCCACTGTTCTGATGGGACATTTTATACATCACTGTAACGTCTGGACCTCCCACTGTTCTTATGGGACATTTTAAACATCACTTTAACGTCCAGTCTGGACCTCCCACTGTTCTGATGGGACATTTTATACATCACTGTAACGTCTGGACCTCCCACTGTTCTGATGGGACATTTTATACATCACTAACGTCTGGACCTCCCACTGTTCTGATGGGACATTTTATACATCACTGTAACGTCTGGACCTCCCACTGTTCTGATGGGACATTTTATACATCACTGTAACGTCTGGACCTCCCACTGTTCTGATGGGACATTTTATACATCACTGTAACATCAAGTATGGACCTCCCACTGTTCTGATGGGACATTTTATACATCACTGTAACGTCAAGTCTGGACCTCCCACTGTTCTGATGGGACATTTTATACGTCACTGTAACGTCAAGTCTGGACCTCCCACTGTTCTGATGGGACATTTTATACATCACTGTAACGTCTGGACCTCCCACTGTTCTGATGGGACATTTTATACATCACTGTAACGTCCAGTCTGGACCTCCCACTGTTCTGATGGGACATTTTATACATCACTGTAACTCCAGTCTGGACCTCCCACTGTTCTGATGGGACATTTTATACATCACTGTAACGTCTGGACCTGCCCACTGTTCTGATGGGACATTTTATACATCACTGTAACGTCCAGTCTGGACCTCCCACTGTTCTGATGGGACATTTTATACATCACTGTAACGTCTGGACCTCCCACTGTTCTGATGGGACATTTTATACATCACTGTAACAGTCACAGTCTGGACCTCCCACTGTTCTGATGGGACATTTTATACATCACTGTAACGTCCAGTCTGGACCTCCCACTGTTCTGATGGGACATTTTATACATCACTGTAACGTCAAGTCTGGACCTCCCACTGTTCTGATGGGACATTTTATACATCACTGTAACGTCCAGTCTGGACCTCCCACTGTTCTGATGGGACATTTTATACATCACTGTAACGTCTGGACCGCCCACTGTTCTGATGGGACATTTTATACATCACTAACGTCCAGTCTGGACCTCCCACTGTTCTGATGGGACATTTTATACATCACTGTAACGTCCAGTCTGGACCTCCCACTGTTCTGATGGGACATTTTATACATCACTGTAACGTCAAGTCTGGACCTCCCACTGTTCTGATGGGACATTTTATACATCACTGTAACATCAAGTCTGGACCCCCCACTGTTCTGATGGGACATTTTAAACATCACTGTAACGTCTGGACCTCCCACTGTTCTGATGGGACATTTTATACATCACTGTAACGTCTGGACCTCCCACTGTTCTGATGGGACATTTTAAACATCACTGTAACGTCCAGTCTGGACCTCCCACTGTTCTGATGGGACATTTTATACATCACTGTAACGTCTGGACCTCCCACTGTTCTGATGGGACATTTTATACATCACTGTAACGTCTGGACCTCCCACTGTTCTGATGGGACATTTTATACATCACTGTAACGTCTGGACCTCCCACTGTTCTGATGGGACATTTTATACATCACTGTAACGTCTGGACCTCCCACTGTTCTGATGGGACATTTTATACATCACTGTAACATCAAGTCATGGACCTCCCACTGTTCTGATGGGACATTTTATACATCACTGTAACATCAAGTCTGGACCTCCCACTGTTCTGATGGGACATTTTATACATCACTGTAACGTCAAGTCTGGACCTCCCACTGTTCTGATGGGACATTTTATACATCACTGTAACATCAAGTCTGGACCTCCCACTGTTCTGATGGGACATTTTATACATCACTGTAACGTCCAGTCTGGACCTCCCACTGTTCTGATGGGACATTTTATACATCACTGTAACGTCAAGTCTGGACCTCCCACTGTTCTGATGGGACATTTTATACATCACTGTAACTCAAGTCTGGACCTCCCACTGTTCTGATGGGACATTTTATACATCACTGTAACGTCCAGTCTGGACCTCCCACTGTTCTGATGGGACATTTTATACATCACTGTAACGTCTGGACCTCCCACTGTTCTGATGGGACATTTTATACATCACTGTAACGTCCAGTCTGGACCCCCCACTGTTCTGATGGGACATTTTATACATCACTGTAACGTCCAGTCTGGACCTCCCACTGTTCTGATGGGACATTTTATACATCACTGTAACGTCCAGTCTGGACCTCCCACTGTTCTGATGGGACATTTTATACATCACTGTAACGTCCAGTCTGGACCTCCCACTGTTCTGATGGGACATTTTATACATCACTGTAACGTCTGGACCTCCCACTGTTCTGATGGGACATTTTATACATCACTGTAACGTCCAGTCTGGACCTCCCACTGTTCTGATGGGACATTTTATACATCACTGTAACGTCCAGTCTGGACCTCCCACTGTTCTGATGGGACATTTTAAACATCACCTACTGTTTTAAAGGGTTCATCTGGGATTGGTATATCCATTTTTCTAAACATTTAAATTAATTATATATTGGGTGCCGTTGATTCTTGAAGAATGTAACTTATAAATGCCCGATCACTCAGCTGTTTGCAAGTGGCGGGGTGACCTGTTGTTATTTTTCAAATCCTAGATTGCCCCTTTTTAAATGATCAAGTGTTATTTTTAGTCTTGTAGTGCAGACATGAATCCCTAATGGCCTTTAAATGAGTTGTAACTTGTTCTGTCTCGTCTCTGGCAGCAGAACAGATCTATTATAGTCGGCCAGTCAGGATCAGAGGAGAGAACTAACTAGTCCTGATGGTGACTGAAACTCTCTCCATTTGTTTTCACTGTGTACCTCCCTGATGGGATGGCCTAACTCAGAGGGCTTTAGATTGTGTGTGAGTGTATAATCTGCACGTGTGTGTGTGTGTGTGACAGGAAGCCTGCTCCTGTGTGTGTGAAGGGAGGGCAGGGGCCCCAGTAAGGGCAGGAATAATATTCATAAGCAGTCACTACACACACACACTCTCCTCTGCCCTCAGGATAATCTACCCTCTCTGTTTGTTTTTCCAAAAATGTTTTACTCAGACAAGATCTATCTGCTACATCTCTTTCTCTCTGCTACATCTCTCTGCTACATCTCGCTGCTACATCTCGCTGCTACATCTCTCTCTCTCTTTCTCTCTCTTTCTCTCTGCTACATCTCTCTGCTACATCTCGCTGCTACATCTCTCTCTCTTTCTCCCTCTCTCTCTCTGCTACATCTCTCTCTCTCTCTCTCTCTCTCTCTCTCTCTCTCTCTCTCTCTCTCTCTCTCTGCTACATCTCTCTCTCTTTCCCTCTCCCTTTCTCATTCTCTCAGCCAGCACTCTTCTCTTCTTTACCACAAGGTCAGTGGAGTGGGTGAAAATGTGTTTTTTTTAACCACTCATTTTCCGTCCAGGGAGTCAACATCAGGCTGGTGTAGCGTAGGCCTAGTTCAGGTTGTGATGCTGCGGGTGTTTGACGGGGTTGGAATGAGGGGGTTGTGTTCATAACGGTACAGGGTACAGAACACTACCAGTACACTCACAGCTACAGCTCTCTCTAGTTCCTCCTCCCCTTCACCTCTCTCACTTGGTACTCTCATATTTTCTCCCACGTTCTCTTGGCTGTCGTCCACAGAAATGGAGCTGGTAGTAGATGGTGTTCAGAAGCTGTGTTACTTGCTAACATTCTTCAACAGTAGCCTATATTGGTATTAGTACTAACTCCCCCACTATCCTTCAGTTGTCTTTTGGTTTGGCCATCCTACCTGGCTGTGTGCCATCCTGCCTGCCTGCTGCTGATGACGTGGAGGTGTGCTGGGCAGGGCGACTCGTCCAGGGGCCCGGCTAAGAATAGGCCAGGAAGGAATGTGAGAGAGCCATGAAGATCCTTCATCTTAGGGAGACGGTGGGGGGAGAGAGGGAGAGAGAGGGGGAGAGAGAAAGAACGGTCAGATAAGGTAGGGGTCTATCTGAGGGTGAACAGCCTCCAGGGAACTTCAGACACACACAGCAAGCTGAACTGACCGTCCACACTCTCTCTATCTCTCTCTATCTCTGTCTCTCTGCCTCTGTGTGTGGTTCTCTCTCTGTCTCTCTCTCTCTCTCTCTCTCTCTCTGTACGGTTCTCCCTCTTGGTGTCTGCGTACAGTTCTCTCTGTCGCTGTGTGTGGTTCTCTGTCTCCGTGTGTGGTTCTCTGTCTCTGTGTGGTTCTCTGTCTCTGTGTGTGGTTCTCTGTCTCTGTGTGTGGTTCTCTGTCTCTGTGTGTGGTTCTCTGTCTCTGTGTGTGGTTCTCTGTCTCTGTGTGTGGTTCTCTGTCTCTGTGTGTGGTTCTCTGTCTCTGTGTGTGGTTCTCTGTCTCTGTCTCTGTGTGTGGTTCTCTGTCTCTGTGTGTGGTTCTCTGTCTCTGTGTGTGGTTCTCTGTCTCTTGTGTGTGGTTCTCTCTGTCTGTGTGTGGTTCTGTCTCCTCCATCCATCCCCTCTGCCCATGGAGAGTAGAACTCAGAACAAAGCACCGTCCGTCAGCCCCTTGCCTTGCTGGGTAAAAAGCAGAGGCCAGAGATGGTTCACATGTGTCAGACAGAGAGACTAACCATGATGTTTATGTTTGATCTCTTTCTAGAGAAAGAGAGGAAGGGAGGGGGGGTAGAGAGAGAGAAGTAGAGAGGGAAATGGAAAGAGAAGGAGAGAGGACTAAGGAGGGACAGAGAGAGGAGAGAGGACTAAGGAGGGACAGAGAGAGGAGAGAGGACTAAGGAGGGACAGAGAGAGGAGGAGAGAGGACTAAGGAGGGACAGAGAGAGGACTAAGGAGGGACAGAGAGAGGACTAAGGAGGGACAGAGAGAGGACTAAGGAGGGACAGAGAGAGGACTAAGGAGGGACAGAGAGAGGACTAAGGAGGGACAGAGAGAGGACTAAGGAGGGACAGAGAGAGGACTAAGGAGGGACAGAGAGAGGACTAAGGAGGGACAGAGAGAGGAAGGAGGGACAGAGAGAGGACTAAGGAGGGACAGGAGAGAAGGAGAGATGACTAGGAGGAACAGAGAGAATGAGAGAGGACTAAGGAGGGACAGAGGAGGACTAAGGAGGAACAGAGAGAGGAGAGGGGACTAAGGAGGAACAGAGAGAGGACTGAGGAGGGACAGAGAGAGGACTGAGGAGGGACAGAGAGAGGACTAAGGAGGGACAGAGAGAGGACTAAGGAGGGACAGGGAGAGAAGGAGAGATGACTAAGGAGGAACAGAGAGAATGAGAGAGGACTAAGGAGGGACAGAGGAGGACTAAGGAGGAACAGAGAGAGGAGAGGGGACTAAGGAGGAACAGAGAGAGGACTGAGGAGGAACAGAGAGAGGACTGAGGAGGGACAGAGAGAGGACTAAGGAGGACAGAGGAGGACTAAGGAGGGAAGAGAGAGGACTAAGGAGGGACAGAGAGAGGACTAGGAGGGACAGAGAGAGGACTAAGGAGGGACAGGGAGAGAAGGAGAGATGACTAAGGAGGAACAGAGAGAATGAGAGAGGACTAAGGAGGGACAGAGGAGGACTAAGGAGGAACAGAGAGAGGAGAGGGGACTAAGGAGGAACAGAGAGAGGACTGAGGAGGAACAGAGAGAGGACTGAGGAGGGACAGAGAGAGGACTGAGGAGGGACAGAGAGAGGACTAAGGAGGGACAGAGAGAGGACTAAGGAGGGACAGAGAATGAGAGAGGACTAAGGAGGGACAGAGAGAATGAGAGAGGACTAAGGAGGAGGAGAGAGGACTAAGGATGGACAGAGAGAGGACTAAGGATGGACAGAGAGAATGAGAGAGGACTAAGGAGGAGGAGAGAGGACTAAGGAGGGACAGAGAGAGGACTAAGGAGGGACAGAGAGAGGACTAAGGAGGGACAGAGAGAGGACTGAGGAGGGACGGAGAGAGGACTAAGGAGGGACAGAGGACTGAGGAGGGACAGAGGGAAGGAGAGAGGACTAAGGAGGGCCAGAGAGAGGACTAAGGAGGGCCAGAGAGAGGAGGAGAGAGTAGAGGGAAATTGAAAGAGAAGGTGAGGGGACTGAGGGACAGAGAGAGAAAAGAGGTAGATGGAGAATGAGAGAGGACAGGGGAGATGGAGAATAGACAGAGAAGTATAAAGCAGCTGTATGAGGCGTGCTTTCTCTTAGCATGGCCAGTGTCTCTACATTCATTATGGAAGTATGTACTGTAGCTTGGAGACTGTGGGAAAATGGTATTTGTCACATGCTTCCTAAACAACCGGTGTAGACTAACAGTGAAATGCTTACTGACGGGTCCTTTTCCAACAATGCAGAGTTAAAGATAAAATACAAATAAAAAATAGAAATGGTGACACAGGGAATAAATACACAGAAAATAACAAATAATAACGAGTAGAAATAACATGACTATATACTGGAAGTACCAGTACTGAGTCAATGTGCTGGGATATGAGGTAATAACATGGCTATATACAGGAAGTACCAGTACTGAGTCAATGTGCTGGGGTATGAGGTAATAACATGGCTATATACAGGAAGTGCCAGTACTGAGTTGATGTTCAGGGATATGAGGTAATTGAGGTAGATATGTACATATAGGTAGGGGGTGAAGTGACTAGGCAACAGGATAGATAATAGACGGTACCAGCTGTGTGTGTGTGTGTGTGTGTGTGTGTGTGTGTGTGTGTGTGTGTGTGTGTGTGTGTGTGTGTGTGTGTGTGTGTGTGTGTTGGGGTGTGAGCATGTAGGTAGAGTCCAGTGTGTGAGCATGTGGGTAGAGTCCAGTGTGCAAGAGAGTTATTGTAAAAAAGGGTCAGTGATGGAAGTCCAGGTAGCCACTTGATTAGCTGCTTAGCAGTCTTGTTTAGCAGTCTTGATGAGCTATTTAGCCGTTTTGATTAGCTATTTAGCGGTTTTGTTTAGCAGACTTGTTTATCAGTCTTGTGGTTTGGTGATAGAAGCTGTTCAGAGTCCTGTTGGTTCCAGACTTGGTGCATCGGTGCCGTGTGGTAGCACGGGTGCAGCTGTATAATTTTTTTAGGATCTGAGGGCCCATGCCAAATCTTTTCAACCACCTGGGGGTGGGGGAAAGAGAGCTGTCGTGTCCTCTTCACAACTGTGTGTGTGTGTGTGTGTGTGTGTGTGTGTGTGTGTGTGTGTGTGTGTGTGTGTGTGTGGACGGTTGTTGAGGTTCTTGTTGAGGTTGTTATCCTGGCACCACACTGCCAGGTGACTGACCTCCTCCCTATAGGCTTGCACCATGTGGTTTCTCTAGTCTGTTTGCACCATGTGGTTTCTCTAGTCTGTTTGCACCATGTGGTTTCTCTAGTCTATTTGCACCATGTGGTTTCTCTAGTCTGTTTGCACCATGTGTTTCTCTAGTCTGTTTGCACCATGTGGTTTCTCTAGTCTGTTTGCACCATGTGGTTTCTCTAGTCTGTTTGCACCATGTGGTTTCTCTAGTCTGTTTGCACCATGTGGTTTCTCTAGTCTGTTTGCACCATGTGGTTTCTCTAGTCTGTTTGCACCATGTGGTTTCTCTAGTCTGTTTGCACCATGTGGTTTCTCTAGTCTGTTTGCACCATGTGGTTTCTCTAGTCTGTTTGCACCATGTGGTTTCTCTAGTCTGTTTGCACCATGTGGTTTCTCTAGTCTGTTTGCACCATGTGGTTTCTCTAGTCTGTTTGCACCATGTGGTTTCTCTAGTCTGTTTGCACCATGTGGTTTCTCTAGTCTGTTTGCACCATGTGGTTTCTCTAGTCTGTTTGCACCATGTGGTTTCTCTAGTCTGTTTGCACCATGTGGTTTCTCTAGTCTGTTTGCACCATGTGGTTTCTCTAGTCTGTTTGCACCATGTGGTTTCTCTAGTCTGTTTGCACCATGTGGTTTCTCTAGTCTGTTTGCACCATGTGGTTTCTCTAGTCTGTTTGCACCATGTGGTTTCTCTAGTCTGTTTGCACCATGTGGTTTCTCTAGTCTGTTTGCACCATGTGGTTTCTCTAGTCTATTTGCACCATGTGGTTTCTCTAGTCTGTTTGCACCATGTGTTTCTCTAGTCTGTTTGCACCATGTGGTTTCTCTAGTCTGTTTGCACCATGTGGTTTCTCTAGTCTGTTTGCACCATGTGGTTTCTCTAGTCTGTTTGCACCATGTGGTTTCTCTAGTCTGTTTGCACCATGTGGTTTCTCTAGTCTGTTTGCACCATGTGGTTTCTCTAGTCTGTTTGCACCATGTGGTTTCTCTAGTCTGTTTGCACCATGTGGTTTCTCTAGTCTGTTTGCACCATGTGGTTTCTCTAGTCTATTTGCACCATGTGGTTTCTCACCATGTGGTTTCTCTAGTCTATTTGCACCATGTGGATTCTCTAGTCTATTTGCACCATGTGGTTTCTCTAGTCTATTTGCACCATGTGGTTTCTCTAGTCTATTTGCGTTAGGGCTGTGATTTAAAGAGAGGATTGTAACAGGCTTTCTGCTCTCCTATCTACAGACAAGGCCAACGCGCCATTGGTTGTAAATTTTGATGCATTTTACATTCCTGTCAGTTGGAGGGTTAGATTAGCCTTTCCAGCCAGAGGAGCGGGGTGTTAGGTTTTCTCTAGGTACAGGTCTAGGATCAGCTCCCCCTCCCCCAATCCTAACCTTAACCATTAGTGGGGAAAATGCTAGACTGACCCAGGATTAGTGTCTAGAGGTAATTTCACCTACCAGCCAGACGAGCCAGGACTTTCCCTCAGTCAGGTGACAGCCTGTTGGTTGGAGGGAGCGCCTGGTGGTATGGCACAGAGCTGTGTGTGACGGTGTGTGTGTGACTGTGTGTGTGACTGTGTGTACGCACGCGCATGTAGATTTGGTGTGTCCCGCCCCCCTCTACATGTGGGGGCGTCAAGGTTCATGGAGGATTTGTTTTCATTTCTCAGTCAGCCTACAGGAAGCCTTCTAAACTGTTGATCATTTATCCTGTTCTCTCTCTCACACACACACACACACACACACACACACACACACACACACACACACTGTTAACACTCTCTGGTTCTACAATCACTCATTGTTTACTACGTAGTGGAAACCACCCACCCAGAGTATTTGGTTGTTGTGATGGTGAGACTTTAAATGGTGATAGTCTGTCTGGCTGCTTTGTCTGGGTAACCTGAGACCTTGATGGAACCGGGTTACCTGATAGCTGGGCGGAGCTAGGCTGGGTAACCTGAGACCTTGATGGAACCTGGTTACCTGATAGCTGGGCGGAGCTAGGCTGGGTAACCTGAGACCTTGATGGAAACTGGTTACCTGATAGCTGGGCGGAGCTAGGCTGGGTAACCTGAGACCTTGATGGAACCGGGTTACCTGATAGCTGGGCGGAGCTAGGCTGGGTAACCTGAGACCTTGATGGAACCGGGTTACCTGATAGCTGGGCGGAGCTAGGCTGGGTAACCTGAGACCTTGATGGAACCGGGTTACCTGATAGCTGGGCGGAGCTAGGCTGGGTAACCTGAGACCTTGATGGAACCTGGTTACCTGATAGCTGGGCGGAGCTAGGCTGGGTAACCTGAGACCTTGATGGAAACTGGTTACCTGATAGCTGGGCGGAGCTAGGCTGGGTAACCTGAGACCTTGATGGAACCGGGTTACCTGATAGCTGGGCGGAGCTAGGCTGGGTAACCTGAGACCTTGATGGAACCGGGTTACCTGATAGCTGGGCGGAGCTAGGCTGGGTAACCTGAGACCTTGATGGAACCGGGTTACCTGATAGCTGGGCGGAGCTAGGCTGGGTAACCTGAGACCTTGATGGAACCGGGTTACCTGATAGCTGGGCGGAGCTAGGCTGGGTAACCTGAGACCTTGATGGAACCGGGTTACCTGATAGCTGGGCGGAGCTAGGCTGGGTAACCTGAGACCTTGATGGAACCGGGTTACCTGATAGCTGGGCGGAGCTAGGCTGGGTAACCTGAGACCTTGATGGAACCGGGTTACCTGATAGCTGGGCGGAGCTAGGCTGGGTAACCTGAGACCTTGATGGAACCGGGTTACCTGATAGCTGGGCGGAGCTAGGCTGGGTAACCTGAGACCTTGATGGAACCTGGTTACCTGATAGCTGGGCGGAGCTAGGCTGGGTAACCTGAGACCTTGATGGAACCGGGTTACCTGATAGCTGGGCGGAGCTAGGCTGGGTAACCTGAGACCTTGATGGAACCTGGTTACCTGATAGCTGGGCGGAGCTAGGCTGGGTAACCTGAGACCTTGATGGAACCTGGTTACCTGATAGCTGGGCGGAGCTAGGCTGCATCATGTAGCTAGTCACTCATTTCACTGTGTTCCAGTAAATCATATCCTAAATCATCTTGTTGTATCATATCAAATAAACAGATTTTTAACTGTCCATTGTTGGGTTGTGTGGAATTAGATATTTTTTTGTGTGTATGTATTATCAATCCCTAATGTGTCCAAGGCCTTTCTGTAAGCAGAGAGACTGCCTCTACAACCTATTTCTGAAAGAAGTTTCCTTTCAAATGTAGGTTCTAATATGGAGCTAGAGGTTCTCTGTGTGTAGGTTCTAATATGGAGCTAGAGGTTCTCCTTCCGTGTG
>NC_138307.1:79291618-79336618 GCF_965601325.2 Salmo salar | reverse complement strand
TGACTGTATGTTTGTTTTACTCCATGTGAAACTCTGTGTTGTTGTATGTGTCGAACTGCTTTGCTTTATCTTGGCCAGGTCGCAGTTGTAAATGAGAACTTGTTCTCAACTTGCCTACCTGGTTAAATAAATATAAGATACAGGGGACTAGTAGTGGTTAGATATAAGGGACTAGAGAGAGACAAGTAGTGGTTAGATATAGGGGACTAGAGAGAGACTAGTAGTGGTTAGATATAGGGGACTAGTAGTGGTTAGATATAGGGGACTAGAGAGAGACAAGTAGTGGTTAGATATAGGGGACTAGTAGTGGTTAGATATAGGGGACTAGTAGTGGTTAGTTATAGGGGACTAGAGAGAGACTAGTAGTGGTTAGATATAGGGGACTAGTAGTGGTTAGATATAGGGGACTAGAGAGAGACTAGTAGTGGTTAGATATAGGGGACTAGTAGTGGTTAGATATAGGGGACTAGTAGTGGTTAGATATAGGGGACTAGAGAGAGACTAGTAGTGGTTAGATATAGGGGACTAGTAGTGGTTAGATATAGGGGACTAGTAGTGGTTAGATATAGGGGACTAGAGAGGGACTAGTAGTGGTTAGATATAGGGGACTAGTAGTGGTTAGATATAAGGGACTAGAGAGAGACTAGTAGTGGTTAGATATAGGGGACTAGTAGTGGTTAGATATAGGGGACTAGAGAGAGACTAGTAGTGGTTAGATATAGGGGACTAGTAGTGGTTAGATATAGGGGACTAGTAGTGGTTAGATATAGGGGACTAGAGAGAGACTAGTAGTGGTTAGATATATGGGACTAGTAGTGGTTAGATATAGGGGACTAGAGAGAGACTAGTAGTGGTTAGATATAGGGGACTAGTAGTGGTTAGATATAGGGGACTAGTAGTGGTTAGATATAGGGGACTAGAGAGAGACTAGTAGTGGTTAGATATAGGGGACTAGTAGTGGTTAGATATAGGGGACTAGAGAGAGACTAGTGGTTAGATATAGGGGACTAGTAGTGGTTAGATATAGGGGACTAGTAGTGGTTAGATATAGGGGACTAGTAGTGGTTAGATATAGGGGACTAGTAGTGGTTAGATATAGGGGACTAGAGAGAGACTAGTAGTGGTTAGATATAGGGGACTAGTAGTGGTTAGATATAGGGGACTAGAGAGAGACTAGTAGTGGTTAGATATAGGGGACTAGTAGTGGTTAGATATAGGGGACTAGAGAGAGACTAGTAGTGGTTAGATATAGGGGACTAGTAGTGGTTAGATATAGGGGACTAGAGAGAGACTAGTAGTGGTTAGATATAGGGGACTAGTAGTGGTTAGATATAGGGGACTAGTAGTGGTTAGATATAGGGGACTAGTAGTGGTTAGATATAGGGGACTAGTAGTGGTTAGATATAGGGGACTAGTAGTGGTTAGATATAGGGGACTAGTAGTGGTTAGATATAGGGGACTAGTAGTGGTTAGATATAGGGGACTAGTAGTGGTTAGATATAGGGGACTAGTAGTGGTTAGATATAGGGGACTAGTTGTGGTTAGATACAGGGGACTAGAGAGAGACTGGTGGATAGATCCTGGATAGAAGGGAGTTAGTGTGGTGGTGTTACTACAGCCTGCCCTCTGCTGGCCGTTATGGGGAAGTACAGCATCATCCAAAGGCAAATGTGTAAAAAAAAAAGTCATTTACTTACAGTAGTGAGTTCATACATTTTCCAACTTTTCCCCGTACTGGTCCCCCATGGGAATCGAACCCACAACCCTGGCATTGCAAGTACCATGCTGTTAATTTGTCTTGATATCTGTTTGATCTGAAATGCAGCCACGTGATGGTAAAGGTTCCAGTGCTGGTCAGTGTCAGCTTGTCCAGGTTGCCGGTCCAGTCTGAGTGATAATGTGTTGTCTCTCCTCTGTCCTGTAGAGATCAGATGGTGTTCTGAACGAGCCATGGGAAGCTACTGTAGCTGTCCTGACAAAGACTCCATCCCTGATAAGCATCAGAGCAAATTCAAGGTGAGTTCCCTTCTCTTTTTCCTCTCTGTCACTCTCTCTCCCTCCCTCCCGCCCCTCCCTCCCTCTGCCTCCTCCCTCCCTCTGCCTCCTCCCTCCCTCTGCCTCCTCCCTCCCTCTGCCTCCTCCCTCCCTCTGCCTCCTCCCTCCCTCCCTCTGCCTCCTCCCTCCCTCCCGCCCCTCCCTCCCTCTGCCTCCTCCCTCCCGCCCCTCTCTCCCTCTGCCTCCTCCCTCCCTCTGCCTCCTCCCTCCCTCTGCCTCCTCCCTCCCTCCCTCCTCCCTCCCTCCCTCCCTCCCTCCCTCCCTCCCTCCCTCCGTCTCCTCCCTCCGTCTCCTCCCTCTGTCTCCTCCCTCCATCCCTCTGCCTCCTCCCTCCCGCCCCTCCCTCCCGCTGCCTCCTCTCTCCCTCTGCCTCCTCTCTCCCTCTGCCTCCTCCCTCCCTCTGCCTCCTCCCTCTGCCTCCTCCCTCCCTCTGCCTCCTCCCTCCCTCCCTCTGCCTCCTCCCTCCCGCCCCTCCCTCCCTCTGCCTCCTCCCTCCCGCCCCTCTCTCCCGCTGCCTCCTCCCTCCCTCTGCCTCCTCCCTCCCTCCCTCCCTCCCTCCCTCCCTCCCTCCCTCCCTCCCTCCCTCCCTCCCTCCGTCTCCTCCCTCTGTCTCCTCCCTCCATCCCTCTGCCTCCTCCCTCCCGCCCCTCCCTCCCGCTGCCTCCTCTCTCCCTCTGCCTCCTCCCTCCCTCTGCCCCCTCTCGCTGCCTCCTCCCTCAATCTGTTAAAGTACAAAAGGGGAAATGAATCAACATAAATATGGGTTGTATTTACAATGGTGTTTGTTCTTCACTGGTTGACCTTTTCTTGTGGCAACAGGTCACACATCTTGCTGCTGTGATGGCACACTGTGGTTTTTCACCCAGTAGATATGGGAGTTTATCAAAATTGGGGTTTGTTTTCAAATTCTTTGTGGATCTGTGTAATCTGAGGGAAATATGTGTCTCTAATATGGTCATACATTTGGCAGGAGGTTAGGAAGTGCAGCTCAGTTTTCACATTATTTTGTGGGCAGTGTGCACATAGACTGTCTCTGTCTCTGTCTGTCTCCCCCCTCCATCTCTCCCTCCCTCCCACCTCTCTGTGTCTCCCTCCCTCCCACCTCTCTGTGTCTCCCTCCCTCCCACCTCTCTGTCTCTCCCCTCCCCTCCTCTCTCTCCCTCCCCTCCTCTCTCTCCCTCCCCTCCTCTCTCTCTCTCCCTCCCCTCCTCTCTCTCTCTCCCTCCCCTCCTCTCTCTCTCTCCCTCCCTTCCCTCCTCTCTCTCCCTCCCTCCCCCCTCTCTGTCTCTCCCTCCCCTCCTCTCCCTCCCCCTCCCCTCCTCTCCCTCCCCTCTGTCTCTCCCTCTCTGTCTCTCTCTCTCCCTCTCTCTCTCTCCCTCTCTCTCTCCCTCTCCTCTCTCCTCCGCCTCTCTCTCTCTCCCTCTCTCTCTCCCTCCCTCCCCCTCCTCTGTCACTCCCTCCCTCCCCCTCCTCTGTCACTCCCTCCCTCCCCCTCCTCTCTGTCTCTCCCTCCCCTCCTCTCTGTCTCTCCCTCCCCTCCTCTCTGTCTCTCCCTCCCCCTCCTCTCTGTCTCTCCCTCCCCCTCCTCTCTGTCTCTCCCTCCCCCTCCTCTCTGTCTCTCCCTCCCTCTCCTCCTCTCAGTCTCTCCCTCCCTCTCCTCCTCTCTGTCTCTCCCTCCCCTCCTCTCTCCCCCTCCCTCCTCTCTGTCACCCTCCCTCCCCTCCCTCTCACTCCCTCCCCTCCTCGCTCCTCCCTCCCCTCCTCTCTGTCTCCCTCCCCTCTCTCGCTCTCCCTCCCCTCCTCTCTCTCCCTCCCCTCCTCTCTGTCTCTCCCTCCCCCTCCTCTCTGTCACTCCCTCCCCTCCTCTGTCTCTCCCTCCCCTCCTCTCTGTCACTCCCTCCCCTCCTCTCGCTCTCCCTCCCCTCCTCTGTCTCTCCCTCCCCCTCCTCTCTGTCTCTCCCTCCCCCCTCTCTGTCTCTCCCTCCCCTCCTCTCTGTCCTCCCTCCCCTCCTCTCTGTCTCTCCCTCCCCTCCTCTCTGTCTCTCCCTCCCCTCCTCTCTGTCTCTCCCTCCCCTCCTCTCTGTCTCTCCCTCCCCTCCTCTCTGTCCTCCCTCCCCTCCTCTCTGTCTCTCCCTCCCCTCCTCTCTGTCTCTCCCTCCCCTCCTCTCTGTCTCTCCCTCCCCTCCTCTCTGTCTCTCCCTCCCCTCCTCTCTGTCTCTCCCTCCCCTCCTCTCTGTCTCTCCCTCCCTCCTCTCTGTCTCTCCCTCCCCTCCTCTCTGTCTCTCCCTCCCCCTCCTCTCTGTCTCTCCCTCCCCTCCTCTCTGTCTCTCCCTCCCCCTCCTCTCTGTCTCTCCCTCCCCTCCTCTCTGTCTCTCCCTCCCCTCCTCTCTGTCTCTCCCTCCCCTCCTCTCTGTCTCTCCCTCCCCCTCCTCTCTGTCTCTCCCTCCCCCTCCTCTCTGTCTCTCCCTCCCTCCCCCTCTCTGTCTCTCCCTCCCCTCCTCTCTGTCACTCCCTCCCCCTCCTCTCTGTCTCTCCCTCCCCTCCTCTCTGTCTCTCCCTCCCCTCTCTCTGTCTCTCCCTCCCCTCCTCTCTGTCTCTCCCTCCCCTCCTCTCTGTCTCTCCCTCCCCCTCCTCTCTGTCTCTCCCTCCCCTCCTCTCTGTCACTCCCTCCTCTCCTCTCTGTCTCTCCCTCCCCCTCTCTGTCTCTCCCTCCCCTCCTCTCTGTCTCTCCCTCCCCTCCTCTCTGTCTCTCCTCCCCTCCTCTCTGTCTCTCCCTCCCCCTCCTCTCTGTCTCTCCCTCCCCCTCCTCTCTGTCTCTCCCTCCCCCTCCTCTCTGTCTCTCCCTCCCCCTCCTCTCTGTCTCTCCCTCCCCCTCCTCTCTGTCTCTCCCTCCCCTCCTCTCTCTCTCCCTCCCCTCCTCTCTGTCACTCCCTCCCCTCCTCTCTGTCTCTCCCTCCCCCTCCTCTCTGTCTCTCCCTCCCTCCCCCTCTGTCTCCTCCCTCCCTCCCCCTCTGTCTCTCCCTCCCTCCTCCCTCTCTGTCTCTCCCTCCCTCCCCCTCTCTGTCTCTCCCTCCCTCCCCCTCTCTGTCTCTCCTCTCCCTCCCCCTCCTCTCTGTCTCTCCCTCCCCCTCCTCCCTCCCCCTCCTCTCTCTCTCTCCCTCTCTCCCTCCCCCTCTCCCTCCCTCTCTCTCTCTCTCCCCCGCCTCTCTCTCCCTCCTCTCTGTCTCTCTCCCTCTCTCCCTCCTCCTCTGTTTCTCCCTCCCTCCCTCCCTCCCTCCCTCCCTCCCTCCCTCCCTCCCTCCCTCCCTCCCTCCCTCCCCTCCCTCCCTCCCTCCCCTCCTCCTCTGTCTCTCCCCCTCTCTCTCCCTCCCACTCTCACTCTCCCTCCCCTCTCTCTCTCTCCCCCGCCTCTCTCTCCCTCCTCCTCTGTCTCTCCCTCTCCCTCTCACTCTCCCTCCCCTCTCTCTCTCTCCCCCGCCTCTCTCTCCCTCCTCCTCCCTCTCTCTCTCCCTCTCACCCTCCCTCCCTCCCTCCCTCCCTCCCTCTCTCTCTCCCCCCTCTCTCTCTGTCTGTCCCTCCCTCCTCCTCCCTGTGGTAAAGGATCATTTCTACCTCGGGGTATAGGGTGGTAGTGTTCTATCCAGGGCTTCCACCAGGACAGCTAGACAGACTGTGTCTGCAGTATAGTATGTGTACAGACAGGTACTGTACTGTTAGTCAGACCAGACACAGCTTGGCTTTAATGGCCAGCTAGGTAGGGTCATGTGATACCAGTAATATAACAACAGATGACTGGTCTGGTTGTTTCTGATATGTCAAATCATTAACCAGTCAGCCTGACTCTGGCCCTCTGCCTGCGACATAGCTGCTTTTGTCTAGACCTGATGCTAGTGCTACTGCTAACACTGCTGTAGACCTGATGCTAGTGCTACTGCTAACACTGCTGTAGACCTGATGCTAGTGCTACTGCTAACACTGTGCTGTAGACCTGATGCTAGTGCTACTGCTAACACTGTGCTGTAGACCTGATGCTAGTGCTACTGCTAACACTGTGCTGTAGACCTGATGCTAGTGCTACTGCTAACACTGTGCTGTAGACCTGATGCTACTGCTACTGCTAACACTGTGCTGTAGACCTGATGCTACTGCTACTGCTAACACCTGTGCTGTAGACCTGATGCTACTGCTACTGCTAACACTGTGCTGTAGACCTGATGCTAGTGCTACTGCTAACACTGTGCTGTAGACCTGATGCTACTGCTACTGCTAACACTGTGCTGTAGACCTGATGCTAGTGCTACTGCTAACACTGTGCTGTAGACCTGGTGCTACTGCTACTGCTAACACTGTGCTGTAGACCTGATGCTAGTGCTACTGCTAACACTGTGCTGTAGACCTGGTGCTACTGCTAACACTGTTCTGTACATGGCTGTGTAGAGGGTCAACTGTCAGTAGAAGCTACAGTAGTAATTCTGATAATCCAGTGAATTGGGTCGTTCTATCTCTCTCTCTTTCTCTCTCTCTCTTTCTCTCTTTCTCTCCCTCTTTCTCTCTGTCTCTCTTTCTCTGTCTCTCTGTCTCGCTCTTTCTTTCTCTTTTTCTCTCTCTTTCTCTCTCTTTCTCTTTCTCTCTCTCTTTCTCTCTTTCTTTCTCTCTCTTTCTCTCTCTTTTTCTCTCTTTCTCTCTTTTTCTCTCTTTCTCTCTCTTTTTCTCTTTCTCTTTCTCTCTCTCTTTCTCCCTCTCTCCTCTCTCTCTCTCTCAGGTCCACACCTACGTCAACACTCCTGGTATACAGGATGACCGGCGCACTCGCCCCAGCAGCCACACCCCCTTGGAACTGCGGCTGTCCAATCCGGAGACGACCTCCTCGCTAGCCACCGCCCCTCCGTCTCCCACGGAGACAGACATGGATACGGTGCCTCAGGTGCTGCTGGAGCCAGAAGGGGTTAAATTCATCCTGGGTCCCACCCCGGCTCAGAGGAGGCAGAAGCAGACCTCTGGGGATGAGGACGGGGAGGCTGGGTCCAGAGAGATGGCGCTTGGGGTGTCTGGGTCTAACGGTGAGCCCAGCTTGACAGCTCCCTCTGGGGGTCTGAACGGGAGTGGGAACGGCTGTGTGGTGGGCGCCACCCTGGGTCTCCAGGCAGGAGACTGTGATACGGGCTATGACAGTGATGAACGCAAAGACGGCCCCCCTCCCCCTCTTCCTCCTAACCCAAACCCTCCACCTCACCCAGGGCCCAAACCCAGCACCATCTCCAGCTATGAGCACCACAACGGCAACACCACCCATCCTTATGTCTCCACCCCTGTTCCAGCCCCCAACCCCCGGCGTAACCGCCCCGCCATCCCCCTCCCTGACTCCTCCCACAATGCCAACAACTCCGCCCAGCGGCGCACGGCGCTCCTTAACTACGAGAACCTCCCGGCGCTGCCGCCGGTGTGGGAGACCGCCAGGCGCTTCTCCGAGGGAGACGAGGAGGATGAAGAGGAGGTATATCACGGATATGAACCAAAGACGCCCTCCCTTAACGGCTACCACCACCACCATCATCATCACCTTCATCACCACGGTCTGGGTCTGGACCCCATGCACAACTACGTCAACACAGAGAATGTAAATGTCTCGCTCAGCGCCAAACTGGACTCTGCGCGGATCCTTCCGCGGGGGCGGGACTCTAGCGGCGTCTGTTTGACTCCCACCGTCTTTAACTTTGACTTCCGGTCGGGGCGATTGGCGGGTGGACCGTGTGGTTTGGGGTTGGATCCCCTGAGGCAGCTGAACTACATTGAGTTGGAGATGGAGAAGGGTTCAGACTCCAGTGGGCCACAGACACCCAAGACCCCCACCACTCCCTGTGGAGTCGGCCTGGGCAGTCTCCTCCTCCCCCCCTCAACCCCCACACGGCGGACCGAACTGTATGCCATGATCGACATTGAGCGCACGGCGGCCATGTCGAGTCTTCAGAAAGCACTGCCCCGTGACGATGGTACCTCTAGGAAAACCAGACACAACAGTACTGACCTTCCTATGTGAACTTCTCCACGCCCTACCATACCTAGCCTACCAAGCACTGTCTGGATCTCAAATGGAACCCTATTCCCTATATAGTCCACTACTTTTGACCAGGACTATTCATAAAGTGTCTCAGAGTAGGAGTGCTAATCTAAGATCAGTTTGACCTTTTTAGACAATAAGGAATCAGATGACCTGGACGGGGGGGGGATCTGATCCTAAATCAGCCCTTCTACTCTGAGATGCTGAGTGCATAACGACCCAGGGCCCATAGGGTTCTGGTCAAAATGAGTGCATAACGACCCAGGGCCCAGAGGGTTCTGGTCAGAATGAGTGCATAACGACCCAGGGCCCAGAGGGTTCTGGTCAAAATGAGTGCATAACGACCCAGGGCCCAGAGGGTTCTGGTCAGAATGAGTGTATAACGACCCAGGGCCCAGAGGGTTCTGGTCAGAATGAGTGCATAACGACCCAGGGCCCATAGGGTTCTGGTCAGAATGAGTGCATAACGACCCAGGGCCCAGAGGGTTCTGGTCAAAATGAGTGCATAACGACCCAGGGCACAGAGGGTTCTGGTCAGAATGAGTGCATAACGACCCAGGGCCCAGAGGGTTCTGGTCAGAATGAGTGCACTACGTAGGGAATAGTGTTCCATTTGGGACGCAACCACTGTGGTCGTCTTCAGTTTCACCTTCAATCTGACCCTTGTTGATGTTGTCATACTTTGTTATACCTCCAAACTGAATGAAAAAAACAACAACATTTGAAGACAGAAGGGCTGTAGATTTGTTGCAATACATTTCAAAAACTGATTTTAAAATGTCTTATTACTTCACAAGGAGTTACACTGTGTACTGAAAGTAGCCTGGGCCCACATCTGTTTGTGCAGTCTTTGTCATGACAAGGAGTGGCATGATGGCACAAGCAGACTGGTACCCAGGCTATACTGAAAGCTTACCTGAAAGGGGAGCGACGGTAGACCAGGTACACACCAATATAACACTATTTTATTCCTGAGGTCATTTGATACCTAATTAAAGAAGGAGTGAAACACCTTGACTTCTAGCCTGGTCCCAGATCAGTCTGTGCTCTTGTCTACTCCTTTGCTGTCATTGTCAGGCCAAACAATGAGTGACAGGGCGTTGGCATGACGCCACAAACAGACTGGTACCCAGGCTACCTTTTATTCCAAGTGCCTGTGTAAGTTTAGCTTGCGGTGATGTGCCAAACAGCGACAATCTCTCTTGGTACGAATCCTTTATAGTGCTGATCATAAACTGAAATGGTGTTAAAGTCAACATTCATGTCGGTATTTGAAGCTACCAGGGTTGGGCTCAATTCCATTTCAATCCCAGTCAATTCAGGAAGTACACTGAAATTCCAATTCTAGTCAATGCTTTTCAATGAGGAAAATGTGGAATTTGGTTTACTTTCTGAATTGACGGAATGGAATTGACCCTAAGCCTGGAGTCTTCAGCCGTGTCTCGGGGTCGACGTCTTGGTACCACAGTCACTTTAGCCACTACTAAGTACAGACAGATGGTGTGTATCTATAAATGACAAATGATGATGGCCACAATGAAGCTGTAATAATGTGTTTGTTCGTGCTGGCTGTACTGAAAGTACCCAAATCATACCGTTGGTATTCTTGTGTGACATCATCATGTTCCAGGTTCCTTCCATCAGGGTTGGGGTCCAATTTACTTTACTATTCAGTCAATTCACAAAGTCAATTGGAATTTCAGTTTTGCTTCCTGGATTGACAGAACTGAGAGGGAATTGACCACCACCCTGCAAACAATAGTCAATTTGTACAGGGCTCCCTGGTGGTGGTTGTAGAATGTCTTAGTTCAGTCTGAATTTTCCTTCCAAACGTTGTTGTGAACGAGGAAAACAGAAAAGCACAGTGTTTACCACACGATGCTGTCCGTCAGCCATGTTTGATAGGAGGACTGTGGGATCCAACGGTTCATCTTCTGTTACCTGTTCTCTCATTGTATCATATTGTACAAATCATTATTATTGTGTTCTAACTTGCATTATATTTTTTTCTACCTACATTTTAAAAGAGTTCATAAACTATAGGAATTGTACAAAAAGTAGTTTAATAGATATTGTTTATTAAAGAAAGGAACTGTTAGTGGAAAAAATGTATTATTTGCCAAACTCCTTTTTTCAATTCTAGAATGTAAGGATTTTCCCAGAGTTCTAGAATGTGATGATTTTCCCAGAGTTCTAGAATGTGATGATTTTCCCGGAGTTCTAGAATATGATGATTTTCCCAGAGTTCTAGAATGGGTTCCATTGGTTCCATTTACGATGTAAACATTCCTTATTTCCTCTGTTTTGGTCTCAGACCACCAGACACTATAAAGAACTATGCAGTGAGTGAAACAATTCATTACTCACTGGGCACAGACGTCAATTCAACATCTATTCCACGTTGGTTGAACGTCATTTTGTTGATTCAACCAGTGAGAGCCCATTGGGTCTTCTGTTTAAAACATAATGACTTCATATTGTATGGACTTTACATTGGTGGGGGGGAAACATAATGACTTCATATTGTATGGACTTTACATTGGTGGGGGGGGAAACATAATGACTTCATATTGTATGGACTTTACATTGGTGGGGGGGGAAACATAATGACTTCATATTGTATGGACTTTACATTGGTGGGGGGGGAAACATAATGACTTCATATTGTATGGACTTTACATTGGTGGGGGGGAAACATAATGACTTCATATTGTATGGACTTTACATTGGTGGGGGGGGGGCGATTTTGATATTTGCATTTTTCTGTTCTGGAAATATGTGTTTACCAGAATGTTAGTATATTTTGACCAGAGGAAAAACCATACTGTGTATTTAGATGTCTTCAACATTGTTCATACATATTCCATCACTGCCAACAACCCCCTATGTTTTGTAGCATGGCAAAATAATAATAAAAAAAATGGAACTAAGTGTTGTCTCTGCTGGTTTGTTTTTCTATTTGTGTCATAATTATCATTGATGGCTTATTGCTTCGGTTTATCTTGTATTTTAGCCCTCACACACTGTACTGAAGTAAGGAGAGGGACACCTGGTGGTAATGGAAGGGACATGCAGTGCAACTGTCTACCTAGTGACGCAATAAGTGTGTGGCAATCATTTATATGGACAGACTTAATTCTGAGTAATAAAGTGCAATGAGGAAGAATTGTCTGAAACAAAATGCTTTAGGGAGAGCCCCGCAGGACTGGCTGGTCTTACCGTACATAAGGAGGACATTGTTAAGAGGTAGTCTTAGCTCGTCTCTAATCCCTGCAGGAGAGAACTCTTCACTGGACCAGGATAAGGTGAGGAGAGAACTCTTCATTGGACCAGGATAAGGTGCAGGAGAGAACTCTTCATTGGACCAGGATAAGGTGAGGAGAGAACTCTTCATTGGACCAGGATAAGGTGAGGAGAGAACTCTTCATTGGACCAGGATAAGGTGCAGGAGAGAACTCTTCATTGGACCAGGATAAGGTGCAGGAGAGAACTCTTCATTGGACCAGGATAAGGTGAGGAGAGAACTCTTCATTGGACCAGGATAAGGTGAGGAGAGAACTCTTCATTGGACCAGGATAAGGTGCAGGAGAGAACTCTTCATTGGACCAGGATAAGGTGAGGAGAGAACTCTTCATTGGACCAGGATAAGGTGCAGGAGAGAACTCTTCATTGGACCAGGATAAGGTGAGAGATGATTCCCAGTCAGGTTGCACATATCTGATATCTGCATTAGAACGTTTTATAGACATGCATAGATGTGTGTTCATTTTGAGGGGTTCAGTTTTAGTTATGTTTTCTATAGTTATATCTTACTAATACCACATATGTTAGTATTGATATATCATTGGTATAACGGGAAGCTTGAATCATGTTCAATGTTCAAATCAATTGATTTATTGTAATCCATTTGAAGTTTTCAAAATGAATTAATCATATTTACACAGCATCTGTGAATCAATCCATTGTGGTTGGGTGATATGAGTAATTGCCCTTTGAACTCCAGGAAAAAGTTTTCACACAAGGTGAGACTTACCTAAGTTATAAGGAAACTGGTAGCAAGTTTACAGGAACAATAAGAAACAGTTGTTGGCCCAGATTATATTATAGGCTAGCAAATGGTTAAGTGACCTCTATTGTTGCTATCTTGCATGACTTTATACAGTGAGGGAAAAAAGTATTTGATCCCCTGCTCATTAAAATGCAAATCAATTTATAACATTTTTGACATGCGTTTTTCTGGATATTTTTGTTGTTATTCTGTCTCTCACTGTTCAAATAAACCCACCATTAAAATTATAGACTGATCATTTCTTTGTCCGTGGGCAAACGTACAAAATCAGCAGAGGATCAAATACTTTTTTTCCCCTCACTGTAGAACAATTATCTTATGCGTCCAATTTCCTGGTATGGGTTTTCAGCTCTACATTTATGCAGCACCTGTCTGAAAAATCTGTGCAGTTGACTCACAGAACTTCTGTCAAGAGATATAGCACCAGAACAACTGCAGAACTTGATGTTGTGTCCTACACAGACCAGAGGAACAGGGACGAGGCCATGGCAGAGCAGGGGGAAGCCCAGGGGACAGGAGAGGAACCACGACCACCCAACACGCCATCCCTGGACCACCGGGGGACAGGGGGGACGTTCCGGGAGGGTCAAGATGTGGAGAAGGGAGAAGTCATAACCAGATCCACGAGGGAGAAGAACGGTCGCTTCACCAACCCCTGGCCCACATGGCACTACCCCTCCTCTGCCTCCCTGCTCCGGTTCTACCTACTAGATAAGGACCACAGTAACGTACCCCGCTCCAAAGTGGTACGAATCCCATCTTTAACATACTGGCTTTTTGCCTTGTTGTTGCTTGTTCATTCTACATCCTATTAGTAATTTGCATAGAAATGTATCCTAGTAGATGATGCATGACAACCCCATGAAATGATATTTATTTAGACATCAGATGAATTTCAACCTCAGACAAGGAGTTGAAGTGCTTTCATTAAAGGTGTGCTGAATCCTTTTCAGCCAGGTATTTGTTGTTACTTACCAAGCGTTTGTGTGTCCCTGTGTTGAGGAGTTGGACTGTGAACTTCCCCTGTTGGATCCTTACTTCATCCAGAGCCCCGAGGTTTGATTTCATGTTGTTGTTTCTTGTTGATCTCTTTTAGTCTTCAATACTGTTCCCAGGGGTCCATGAAAACAATAGAACAATTTAACAATAATATAACCTACACATATAAAATATATTTTGATATGTTTAACACTTTTTTTTGGTTACTACATGACTCCATATGTGTTATTTCATAGTGTTGATGTCTTGTAGAAAATAGTAAATATATAACATAACACCACAGGTGTCAGGAGCCGTGGGGTCTGGTCTCAGGGTGACCTGGCTGGGCCACGCTTCAGTCCTGGTAGAGATGGACGGCCTGGTCATCCTCACTGACCCCATCTTCAGCCAGAGGGCATCTCCCTTCCAGTTCATGGGGCCCAAGAGGTTCAGGGGCCCGCCGTGTACAGTAGATCAACTACCCAAGGTGAGGTGCCTCCAAACACTTGAGGGTGTGTGTGTGTGTGTGTGTGTGTCTCTCAAGGGTTAAAAAAAGATGAAAACACATTTCCGTGGACCTTTCCAGTTGATAAATAAAGTGTTCTTCTTCCAGGTGGATGCTGTGCTCATCAGCCACACACACTACGACCACCTGGACGTAGGTTCAGTTAGCAGCCTCAATAAGCGCTTCGGCGCCGAGCTGCGTTGGTTTGTCCCTCTGGGACTCCAGGGCTGGATGCAGAGCTGTGGCTGTAAGAACGTGATAGAGTTGGACTGGTGGGAGGAGAGCTGTGTCCCTGTCCCCAGCCCTGTCGCTGTCCCCAGCCCTGTCGCTGTCCCCAGCCCTGTCCCCAGCCCTGTCGCTGTCCCCAGCCCTGTCGCTGTCCCCAGTGGTGTCAGCCAGGATACAGTGATGTTCGTATTCACCCCAGCCCAGCACTGGTGCAAGCGCACCCCAACAGACGATAACAGGTTGCTTTCCTTACTTTACAGATAGCTGCTTTATTGAGGAGAGTTTTACTTTCAATGACTGTGATATGTGGTTGTCTTACCTACCTTAGTTGAAAGCACATACTGTAAGTCGTTCTGGGTAAGAGCATCCACTAAAATGGCCTAAATGTGAACAGTTTCGTGTGAATAACAGGGTGCTGTGGGGTAGCTGGTCTGTCCTGGGGCCCTGCAACCGCTTCTTCTTTGCTGGAGACACCGGCTACTGCTCGTCCTTCCAGGAGATAGGGAGGAGATTTGGTCCATTCGACCTGGCTGCCATACCCATCGGTGCATACCTGCCCAGGTATGAAACTAGTGTAGAGCTGTCCTGCCCAGGTATGAAACTAGTGTAGAGCTGTCCTGCCCAGGTATGAAACTAGTGTAGAGCTGACCTGCCCAGGTATGAAACTAGTGTAGAGCTGTCCTGCCCAGGTATGAAACTAGTGTAGAGCTGTCCTGCCCAGGTATGAAACTAGTGTAGAGCTGTCCTGCCCAGGTATGAAACTAGTGTAGAGCTGTCCTGCCCAGGTATGAAACTAGTGTAGAGCTGTCCTGCCCAGGTATGAAACTAGTGTAGAGCTGTCCTGCCCAGGTATGGATGGACACTGTTAACCATCCAGATCCAAATTCATCCATCCATATATTGTTATTTCTCTTTAGAGATGTAATGAAGTCACTGCATGTGGACCCAGAGGAGGCTGTGGAGATTCATAAGGACGTTAAGGCCAAACACTCCCTGGCTATTCATTGGGGGACCTTCGCATTAGCTCATGAGGTGAGCATTCTATATATTCAGCCATTATATAAGCCTACATCCACAATATATGTTGGCCTCCAAAATTCATCATCTCCCCCCTCTCCTTCTCCCCCCTCTCCATCTCCTCCCTCTCCCCCCTCTCCGTTTCCCCCCTCTCCATTTCCCCCCTCTCCTTCTCCCCCCTATCCATCTCCTCCCTCTCCGTTTCTCCCTCTACTTCTCCCCCCTCTCCATCTCCCCCCTCTCCTCCATCTCCTTCCTCTTCGTTTCCCCCCTCTCCTTCTCCCCCCTCTCCATCTCCTCCCTCTCCTCCATCTCCTTCCTCTCCGTTTCCCCCCTCTCCTTCTCCCCCCTTTCCATCTCCTCCCTCTCCATTTTTTCCCTCTCTGTTTCCTCCCTCTCCGTTTCCTCCCTCTCCAGCTCCTCCCTTTCCAACTCCTCTCTCTCCACTCCTCTCTCTTCCCTCTTCAACTCCTCCCTCTCCATCCTCTCTAACTCCTCTCTCTCCTCCCTCTCATCCTCTCCAACTCCCCCATCTCATCCTCTCCATCTCCTCCCTCCATCTCCAACTCTTCTGCTCTCTCTCTTTCTCTATAATCTTCTTTCAACTCATTTTTTTACCCAATGCAAAGGAAAGCGCCTAGTTAATATTGTTCATATTTCCCTTTGTATCCCTCTCTCTCTCTCAGTATTACTTAGAGCCTCCAGTGAGACTCAGGGAGACCATGGAGAAGAATGGGTTGAATGTGGAGCACTTCTTTGTCCTGAACCATGGAGAATCCAGAGTGTTGGGGGGAGAAAGAGAAGGAGGGGCATTTGAATGACCAGTGTGGGCTACATTGCCAGAAGCTGCAATATGAAAGAGTTTGGATTTCTGACAAAGAAATCTAAGCTTTGCATTATAGCATTTGCCTGGTAAAAGGGCACTGATGTACATATTTGCAACTTAAAAAAATAAATCTATGTTTTTAATGCCAAGTGATATTGATTGCACTATTAAATTCATTTTACCAACATGGCTGTTTCTTTAAATGCGTGACCAAGGAAGTAAGGAAGTAGCTAATTTACTGTACACCAACTGTCAAGAGTTCCTGTTGTAAACACAATAACGTTACTAGTTTGATGTTTCTATAATTGTAATCTAAGCAATTATGGTTAGGCCAACTAGACCAAGTCAACTAACTAACGCATTCCGACTATGGCTGCTTCCAAGTGCATCTTCACTCCACGAGTTTGGAAAACTCCACTTTCCAGGTGTATTCACCGAGCCGCAAGTGTTCTGAACACAGCGAAGGGAACTTTATCAAGGTGATTATTTGTCAGCGTACAAAACAACTTTTAAATAAGGTTTCAATGTGTATTCTTTTAAGTGCACATCTCATTCAACAGAAGACGAACTACTCGGTACTTCTAGTCCGGTGGCTTCACTTACTACAATGTATCCACTTGTGGCTCACTTACGTAAACACGCCAAATTGGTTAAACAGGGCCATGTTCGGTTGCCAAACGTTCTCGAACGTTGCAGATAGAAATGTCCGGATAGAGCTGATGTGATTCCTTATTCTACATGTCAGGCGCATGTTTGTTTTTACATAGAAATAGGCTATCTGAACGTTCCAAAACGTTGCGTCATGCTGAACGCGCCCCAGTGCACTGTTGTGCTGACGTGTTACATTCACTTTGTACTGTAACTTGTCAACTTGGGCCTTGTCAATAAATATTTATGTTTGGAGCTTTCAGCTGCTAGTTGGTGTCTTCGCTCACTTGGGTAAAGCTCTCCAGTCTGTAAGTGCATTATTATAGGATTAATACGTGCACCATTGACCAACGGTCTAGTTTAGATATTCCGCCAAATAATGTTTTAAGCTATTTTTAAACGTATTTCATAATCATATTTTCATTGCAATTGCAAATGAATGGGCAGTTTCGGCACGTAGTTACTTGCATCGAAAATAGGAGGATTTTAATAGGCTAGGCTGCTGAAATTTCGTCACATGGTAGGGTTTTTCACCGACGTCAGAAGCCTTGCCTGGTAGGCTCGTACCAGTGCGTTGTGGAACATTGGCCGTACTTGCAGGGCACTTTTCCCACACAGTTCTGCGGATATCTCGCTGTAACAATATCAGAAGAAATGTCGCGCCACTGACGGATTTACAAGTCGCCCTTGACTTATTCCAGACGTTTTCAGGTAGTATTTTATTGACTGCGTTGTTGTGACTGTGACGTAGGCTGTCCGTTCAAGCTGCGAATGATCGATTGTCTCCGTTCTGCTTAGTTCACCACATTCCTTCTTCTCTCTTTTAGGTTAGTCAATAGAAAGAACCCTATCTGTTTTTATTATCGCGATAAATCTTCTCGATATAGCAGCAATTCTTTCTAGTGATCCGTTTGTTTTGTTCTTGGTCGGATCAACAAAGAAACATTTGTTGTACTTCTCTGGTGGTTTATTATGGGTCCATTCAAGCCATTCAATAGGCCAATACGTGCAACAGAGCTCCACAGTAGGCAACGTGAAATGTATAGAGTGCGGACGTTGTAAGGGGACTCCGTAAATAGGACTAGTGGCCAACTACACAGCGCTTCTACTCTACATTTGTCACTATAGGGCCTAGGTGACAGCTATACAGTAGCCTCTTCAGTCTGTATTTACACCTTCAAACAGAAACTACTGTGAACAGGGTTGACACAGGAATTGGGTTATTTCACCTTTATTTAACCAGGTAGGCTAGTTGAGAACAAGTTCTCATTTACAACTGAGACCTGGTCAAGATAAATCAAAGCAGCGCGACAAAGACAACACAGAGTTACACATGGAGTAAAACAAACATACAGTCAATAATACAATAGAAAAATCTATGCCTTCCCTGTAGCTCAGTTGGTAGCGCATGGTGTTTGCAACACCAGGGTTGTGGGTTCGATTCCCACGGGGGGCCAGCATAGAAAAAAATGTATGAAATGAAATGTATGCATTCACTACTGTAAGTCGCTCTGGATAAGAGCGTCTGCTAAATGACTAAAAATGTAAATCTATGTACAGTGTGTGCAAATCTAGTACGTTTAGGGACGTAAGGCAATAAATAGGCGATAGTAGCAAAATAATTACAATTTAGCATTAACACTGGAGTGAAAGATGTGCAGATGATGATGTGCAAGAAGAGATACTGGGGTGCAAAAGAGCAACAACAAAAAAATAACAATATGAGGTAGTTGGGTGGGCTATTTACAGATGGGCTGTGTACAGGTACAGTGATCGGTAAGCTGCTCTGATAGCTGATGCTTAAAGTTAGTGAGGAAGATGAGTCTCCAGCTTGTAATTTTTGCAATTTGTTCCAGTCATTGGCAGCAGAGATCTGGAAGGAAAGGCGGCCAAAGTAGGTGTTCGCTTTGGGGATGACCAGTGAAATATACCTGCTGGAGCGTGTTGCTATGGAGACCAGTGAGCTGAGATAAGGCGGGGTTTTACCTAGCAGAGACTTGTAGATGACCTGGAGCCAGTGGGTTTGGCGAAAATGTAGCGAGGGCCAGCCAACGAGAGCGTACAGGTCGCAGTGGTGGGTAGTATATGGGGCTTTGGTGACAAAACGGATGGCACTGTGATAGATTACATCCAGTTTGTTGAGTAGAGTGTTGGAGGCTATTTTGTAAATGACATCGTTCACCTGTACTGTATTGTAGGCTTCATAGTTCCTGGTAGCAGTGAAGGCCCCATGGAGGGCCCATTCAGTAGCTCAGAGAGATGGATTGGCAGGAGGCACATATACACTGATTATACCAGACATTAGGAACACATTCCTAATATTGAGTTGCCCCCCCCAGAACAGCCTCAACTCGTTGGGTCAAGGACTCGGTGTCGAAAGCGTTCCACAGGGATGCTTGCCCACGTTGACTCCAATGCTTCTCACAGCTGTGTCAAGTTGGCTGGATGTTCTTTTGGTGGTGGACCATTCTTCATACACATGGCAAAACTGTTGAGTGTGGAAAAACCCAGCAGCGTTGCAGTTCTTGACACAAACCGGTGCACCTACTACCATACCCCGTTCAAAGGCACTTAAATATTTTGTATTCACCCTCTGAATGGCACACATACACAATCCATGTCTCAAGGCTTAAAACTCCTTTAACCTGTCTCTTCCCCTTCATCTACACTGACTGAAGTGGATTTAACAAGTGACATACAATAAGGGATCATAACTTTCACCTGGATTATCCAGACTTGTCTGCTGTATTGTGTATGTGTCAGTTAGCATTTGGCAGGCCAGTAACTTCCTCTTCATTTGACTGAGCTGATGCCTTTCCATCTGTCCAGAGATAAGATACAGCTGAAACAATGGACTCAGGCAGTTGTATAGTAAAGGTGCGGTCCACTGTGAGCTAGTCTTGACGGACACTGTGTCTTTATTCAAAGTAGGAACCAGTAAAAAGTAATGTTGTTGACCACGTTATACTATAGGTGCCAGTGAAAGTCATGTTGCTGACATCTCACATACAGTCGGCCTGGTGATGGCTGTTGAGGAGGATTGTTTTGGAACTGTTGCACAGGGTTACACCGTGTCACAATAAACATGCTTTCACATCTGGGATTTCACAAGACGCTGTCGGCCATCCAGGGACAAACCACAGAAATAGACACTAACTGTACTGTGTGCAGGCTTTTATTCATGAATTAATATCTGTGTATTTCCCCCCCAGCATATTTGTAAGCTTTTATTTGTATTTCTTGTTTTATTAACCTCCCTATAGACCAGGAGCCCAACACTGTCCCCCCATGGAGGAGAGCGGAGGAGCAGGAGGAGAGGTGGATGAGAACCAGGTGTTGATGGAGGAGAGGGGTGTCTCTCCAGGAGATTCCCCAGGGACGGAGGAGGGTTCCCCAGCCGTGGTCCGGCCCCGTGACCCTCCCACCTCCACCCTGCAGGATGCAGGGCCTCGGTAGGTATAGACAATGAACATCTTTGCAGTTTTCACATGCACCTTAATGCCATCCAGCTCCTGAAGTTGCAGAATAATATTTCAGTGTTTTTTTGTCTTTATCTTTTGTGATCATCTGTTTCTAACTGTATCGACTCTTTGTGTGTGTGTGTATATGTGTGTGTGTGTGTGTGTATATATATATGTGTGTGTGTGTGTGTGTGTGTATATGTATGTTTGCACACCAAATTTCCTGTCTGGACACAATAGGCAGTAAAAATGTTTGATTGATTGACTCCTCCAGGAAGAGCAGCTCCTCCCGGTCCTCCAGGAAGAGCTTCCGTCTGGATTACCGGTTGGAGGAGGAGGTGACTGGGTCGAGCCGGGACAAACATGGCCGCTTTACTAACCCCTGGTCCACGTGGAAGTTCCCTTCCTGGTCCACCCTGCTGCGCTTCTTCCTGCTGGAGAAGAACCACAGTAATGTACCCAGCTCTAAAGAGGTGAGACATTCTGACGTTGGACGTAGATAATAGGTCTTTCTCACTCATTTCAGCTGCCATTTCTAGCACCCACAGCCGTTGTCAAAACGCTTTGCAAAACAAGCCCAGCTCTGATGGAGACCACCACACCTGATAGGGTTCATTGTCAGTCCAACTGTCCACTCTTTATTATAAGGAACTTATTACACATATGCCTAGACCTGTACTCCAACTCCACAGGTTGAATAATCCGTTTTTACTGTACACAGTTCACACCCAACAATTACCTCCTGTCCTGACTGAGCTTGTTCTGTCTGTCCTAACTCCTGAGGTCTGTCATTAAATATCTCCTGAGCACGTCAGAGTTTATCAACTGTGATTTGTAACGCTGCACCTCATGTCCACAGTTAGGTTAGCTGTTAGTTCTGGAGGATGCCTCCCATTCCATCGACACTGCACTGTGCTCTGGTAACAACCCAGGGTATTTTTAGATGGTTGTAAATCAATCTCACCTCACGACTCACACTGGCTCTGTTTTCTAGACATGTAGTGGTCAGGAAGGAAGGGCCTAATATTTTAAAGGAAAATGGAACGTCGACTCGACTCTATTTCCAATCATCTTTCTGATAAAGAGGAAAGACGTATTAGTGTTTAATCATCTGTGTTTTGAATTGTTATGCTGATATAACTTCATCAAATGAACCTCAAACAAATCATACAACCAGTGTCATATCCAAACGGAAAAACAAAAATGAGCGTTTTTTTTTAATTGGTTATTTTGTTTGGTGACTTGAAAATGACCGAAGCAGTAGTGAAATGTTGAAAAGAGGAAGAGCTTCCAGTGATGGAGCCTTTCTTACCCTCCTCCTCCTCCTCCTCTGTCTCAGCTGGTGAATGAATCTGAATGAATTGATACCAACAAGCCATATTAAAGTCTGTGTTCTTGTGCTACTCAGGTCTTAGACGAAGAGCTTCCAATAGTGGAGCCTTGGTTCCTCCGTGTCCCTGAGGCAGCAGACGGCGCCGTGGGGTCTGGTCTCAGGGTGACCTGGCTGGGCCACGCATCAGTCCTGGTAGAGATGGATGGCCTGGTCATCCTCACTGACCCCATCTTCAGCCAGAGGGCATCTCCCTTCCAGTTCATGGGCCCCAAGAGGTACCGGGGTCCCCCTTGTACGGTTGATCAACTCCCCCGGATCGACGCCGTTGTCATCAGCCACTCCCACTACGACCACCTGGACGCGGGCACCGTGACCCAGTTGAACGAGCGGTTCGGTGGGGATCTGCGATGGTTTGTGCCGTTGGGACTCATGGACTGGATGCAGAAGAGCGGGTGTGAGAATGTGATAGAGTTAGACTGGTGGGAGGAGAACTGTGTGCCAGGTCACGATGAAGTCACGTTTGTGTGTACGCCGGCGCAGCACTGGTGCAAGCGCACCCCCACGGACGATAACCAGGTGCTGTGGGGTAGCTGGTCTGTCCTGGGGCCCTGCAACCGCTTCTTCTTTGCTGGAGACACCGGCTACTGCTCGTCCTTCCAGGAGATAGGGAGGAGATTTGGTCCATTCGACCTGGCTGCCATACCCATCGGCGCATACCTGCCCAGGTATGAAACTAGTGTAGAGCTGTCCTGCCCAGGTATGAAACTAGTGCACACCTGTCCTGCCCAGGTATGAAACTAGTGTAGAGCTGTCCTGCCCAGGTATGAAACTATTGTAGAGCTGTCCTGCCCAGGTATGAAACTAGTGTAGAGCTGTCCTGCCCAGGTATGAAACTAGTGTAGAGCTGTCCTGCCCAGGTATGAAACTAGTGTAGAGCTGTCCTGCCCAGGTATGAAACTAGTGTAGAGCTGTCCTGCCCAGGTATGAAACTAGTGTAGAGCTGTCCTGCCCAGGTATGAAACTAGTGTAGAGCTGTCCTGCCCAGGTATGAAACTAGTGTAGAGCTGTCCTGCCCAGGTATGAAACTAGTGGAGAGCTGTCCTGCCCAGGTATGAAACTAGTGTAGAGCTGTCCTGCCCAGGTATGAAACTAGTGTAGAGCTGTCCTGCCCAGGTATGAAACTAGTGTAGAGCTGTCCTGCCCAGGTATGAAACTAGTGTAGAGCTGTCCTGCCCAGGTATGAAACTAGTGTAGAGCTGTCCTGCCCAGGTATGAAACTAGTGTAGAGCTGTCCTGCCCAGGTATGAAACTAGTGTAGAGCTGTCCTGCCCAGGTATGAAACTAGTGTAGAGCTGTCCTGCCCAGGTATGAAACCAGTGTAGAGCTGTCCTGCCCAGGTATGAAACTAGTGTAGAGCTGTCCTGCCCAGGTATGAAACTAGTGGAGAGCTGTCCTGCCCAGGTATGAAACTAGTGTAGAGCTGTCCTGCCCAGGTATGAAACTAGTGTAGAGCTGTCCTGCCCAGGTATGAAACTAGTGGAGAGCTGTCCTGCCCAGGTATGAAACTAGTGTAGAGCTGTCCTGCCCAGGTATGAAACTAGTGTAGAGCTGTCCTGCCCAGGTATGGAACTAGTGTAGAGCTGTCCTGCCCAGGTATGAAACTAGTGTAGAGCTGTCCTGCCCAGGTATGAAACTAGTGTACACCAGTCCTGCACAGCTGTGATTGCTTTTGTACAAGGGTGCCCATACCTCCCCCTGGAAAGCCACTGGGAGTGCAGGTTTTTGTTCCAATCCTGCTCTAACACCTGCTTTATCTAATCAGCTGTTCATCAGGACCTTGATGAACTGAATCAGGTTTAGAACAGGGTTGGAGTAAAAGCCTGCACACCCAGTAGTATTCTAGAAAGAGGGTTGGATCATGGACTGTAGTATTAGATTCCCCTCAACTGTATATTCACTTAGAATTTATTAAAGTCAACTGAATATTCACTTAGAATTTATTAAAGTTAACTGTATATTCACTTAGAATTTATTAAAGTTAACTGTATATTCACTTAGAATTTATTAAAGTCAACTGAAGTTCCCTAAGTTTGTTAAGCCTTCATTAGGCCAAACCCAGAAAACCCAAGTTTGTCCTCCCTCAGAGATGTAATGCGTGGACAGCATGTGGACCCGGAGGAGGCTGTGGAGATCCACAAAGACATCCAGGCCAGACACTCCCTGGCTATTCACTGGGGAACCTTCGCTTTAGCTTACGAGGTGAGCATTAACAGTTCTGAATGGGTGATCGACTGGATCTCTTTTTATAAGGCATTCTGTATGTACCTGCTGTAAAAAGGGGTTTTGGTGTCAATTATCAGTTGTTGGCATCACTCCAAGTGGGTTTTATTTTTGCCTTAATACTAAGTCATGTCACATCAGAGATGTATGGCCTATCTAATGATCAGGAAGAAGACATTTGCTCTGCCTCCCAGCTGAAACTAGAGACCGAAGGTCAGGAAAACTAGGTGTACGCCTTCCCTTCTAAAACTGAGGTTAGGTCCATGGTAATAAATCAACCCTGTCACAACACGTCAACCGCGGATCTGACCTCTGCATTTTTAGACTAGACTCGGTTTAGAGAAACACATATTTTCCATTGTGTCCTTTTGTGTGATGAGAACAAACACGCTGTCAGACACCCCTTCAACCATTCAGCCTAAAGACAAAGGTGGGATTGTTCAGCGTCCCACAATAGATGTGAAAACTCATATTAGGTTGCTTGCTGCTGCGTTGAGTTGAAATCGGCACGTGTTGGGGAATGCAGAGGAATGTGTTTGGTGTTTGCATTAGAAGAACCGTTGATTATCTGTGACATCGTTCAACTTTCCCCTGATGCTTTGGCCTTAGCAGATGGCTTTGTTGGTACAACCGTTCTCCTAAATCCGTGCAGAAAGCAACACACAGGGACATACGAGTTTACTTGTTTATGGAGTCCAAGTAAAGTCTTTGATTACTTTATTTAGTTCATACACATCGCCTCTGTGATGTTGAAACAAGTAGTTTGGTTCCCAGCAGCAGTCATCCTGTTGGCAGGCTTTGAGAGAGAACCTTTTGTCTGTCTGACGTTTCTGCTTAGGGAGGCAGCTCAAAAAGCCTCTCTAGCCTGACATGTACTGTCCACTCCTAAACCCTGGAGTATCTCGCTATCAAGCAAGTGAAATACACTACCGGTCAAACGTTTTAGAACACCTACTCATTCAAGAGTTTTTCTTTATTTTTACTATTTTCTACATTGTAGAATAATAGTGAAGACATCAAAACTATGAAATAACACATATGGAATAATGTAGTAACCAAAAAAGTGTTAAACAAATCAAAATATATTTGAGACTCTTTGCCTTGTTGACAGCTATGCACACTCTTGGCATTCTCTCAACCAGCTTCACCTGGAATGCTTTTCCAACAGTCTTGAAGGAGTTCACACATATGCTGAGCACTTGTTGGCTGATTTTCCTTCACTCTGCGGTCCAACTCATCCCAAACCATCTCAGTTTGCTTGAGGTCGGGGGATTGTGGAGGCCAGGTCATCTGATGCAGTACTCCATCACTCTCCTTCTTGGTTAAATAGCCCTTACACAGCCTGGAGGTGTGTTGGGTCATTGTCCTGTTGAAAAACAAATGATAGTCCCACTTAGCCCAAACCAGATGGGATAGTGTATTGCTGCAGAATGCTGTGGTAGCCATCCTGGTTAAGTGTGCCTTGAATTCTAAATAAATCACAGACAGTGTCACCAGCAAAGCACCCCACACTATAACACCTCCTCCTCCATGCTTCATGGTGGGAAATACACATGCGGAGATCAACCGTTCACCCACACCACGTCTCACAAAGACACGGAGGTTGGAACCAAAAATCTCCAATTTGGAATCCAGACCAAAGGACAAATTTCCTCGGGTCTAATGTCCATTGCTCGTTCTTCTTATTGGTGTCCTTTAGTCGTGGTTTCTTTGCAGCTATTCAACCATGAAGGCCTGATTTACACAGCTTCTTCTTGATGTTGATGTTGAGATGTGTCTGTTACTTGAGCTCTGTGATGCATTTATTTGGGCTGCAATTTCTGAGGCTGGTAACTCTAGTGAACTTATCCTCTGCAGCAGAGGTAACTCTGGGTCTTCCTTTCCTGTGACGGTCCTCATGAGAGCCAGTTTCTTCATAGTGCTTGATGGTTTTTGTGTATGCACTTGAAGAAACTTTAAAAGTTCTTGAAATGTTCCATATTGACTGACCTTCATGTCTTAAAGTAATGATGGACTGTTGTTTCTCTTTGCTTATTTGAGCTGTTTTTGCCATAATATGGACTTGGTCTTTTACCAAATAGGGTTACCTTCTGTATACCCCCCTACCTTGTCACAACACAACTGATTGGCTCAAACGCATTAAAAAGGAAATAAATTCCACAAATTAACTTTTAAGAAGTCCCACCTGTTAATTGAAATGCATTCCGAGTGACTACCTCATGAAGCTGGTTGAGAGAATCCCAAGAGTGTGCAAAGCTGTCATCAAGGCAAAGGGTGGCTATTTGAAGAATCTCAAATATAAAATTTTATATTAAAACACTTTTTTTGGTTACTACATGATTCCATATGTGTTATTTCATAGTTTTGATGTCTTCACTATTATTCTACAATGTAGAAAATGGTAAAAATAAAGAAAAACCCTTGAATGAGTAGGTGTTCTAAAACGTTTGACCGGTAGTGTAGATAATAGATGACTGTTTCTGTCTGTGTCTCTCTCAGTATTACTTAGAGCCTCCAGTGAGACTCAGGGAGGCCATGGAGAAGAATGGGTTGAATGTGGAGCACTTCTTTGTCCTGAACCATGGAGAATCCAGAGTGCTGAACGCAGACCAGGAAGTCTTTGAATGATTGGACCAAAATGGTGCCTAAGCCCCTCCCACAAGCTGGAGAAGACTAAACAGCACTGTGGCTTAAAGCATACAGCTGAATCAATGGATCAGCTCTCATCGTCAGCAGTCTGGTTGGTGGTGTACTAGAGAGTTGAATGATGGCCACTATGAAATGAACACCCTGTCCATTTATCCAATGATTGTTTTTCTATGCCAAATGTCTGACGCCAGAACTGTCAACAAGAAACATTTCTGAAAATGTTTTGCTGATGTGTTATCGTATAGCTGCAGTGTCATCAGTCGTGTCAAAGTGATGAATGTGTATATTTTACACACTGGACACAATACACGTCATTCTGCTCCAACTTGCACATTGTTTCTGTGCACAACTACAATTGTATGGCTTCATAGTCCAGCACATTCACCAATCACATTTTGTAGAGTTATGTAACCAAATCTTCTGTAGTCATCGAATGCTGAACAGTTCATGTGTACTACTATATGCTGTGTAATATACTGTATGTACTTGGATGTTACAATAATGTTTTAGTAGGTCTGGAAACACGCTGTTGTCTGTGGGGATTTCACCCTCCTCCGTGTTACAGCTGTCATTAAAACTGTGCTCTCTGATGTACAGACTTGTCTTGTGAGAGGGGGACACTCTTAGGTCATTAGGTAGGGCCAGAGTCATTCCTCAACTTCAACACTTGGTTCTGCAATACTGACCACTTTGGAGTTATATGTTTTTATTTAACGTTAAATGACTGGATTCAATCCATATCGCGTAAGATCTGTATTGTAGCGTCATTTAAATGGGAATTTCTGAATTTCCGGTGACAGATGCAGCGTTTAACCATGAATGCAGTCTCCCGAGAACACGGGAACAGTGCCTTTAATTCTCTGTTGCGCCGGATCTTCCCAGATGGGTTGACAAACCTTACCCACCTTAGGTTATGTGTTCACTACTTGTCTTTTGTACAACTCTCAACGTCAAACATACAAAGAGGTGTGTTTTGAAGTGTGAATAGCCTGTGGCTGAAGGATCTCACCCCTGATTCACAGGGTTGTTGGTTCAAACCAAGACAGAGCCCATGAGTGTGGTTGGGCTGATAGTTGAAAGACAGAGCTCATGAGTGTGGTTGGGCTGATAGTTGAAAGACAGAGCCCATGAGTGTGGTTGGGCTGATAGTTGAAAGACAGAGCCCATGAGTGTGGTTGGGCTGATAGTTGAAAGACAGAGCCCATGAGTGTGGTTGGGCTGATAGTTGAAAGACAGAGCTCATGAGTGTGGTTGGGCTGATAGTTGAAAGACAGAGCTCATGAGTGTGGTTGGGCTGATAGTTGAAAGACAGAGCCCATGAGTGTGGTTGGGCTGATAGTTGAAAGACAGAGCCCATGAGTGTGGTTGGGCTGATAGTTGAAAGACAGAGCCCATGAGTGTGGTTGGGCTGATAGTTGAAAGACAGAGCTCATGAGTGTGGTTGGGCTGATAGTTGAAAGACAGAGCTCATGAGTGTGGTTGGGCTGATAGTTGAAAGACAGAGCCCATGAGTGTGGTTGGGCTGATAGTTGAAAGACAGAGCTCATGAGTGTGGTTGGGCTGATAGTTGAAAGACAGAGCTCATGGGGGTGAATACTTGGGGTCCCTCCTGTGAACAGCAGTGGTTATAGAGAATATCCTCTATTTAAAAACAGTTTTCTTCCATAAACACATCAGGTTACAGTTCAGGAACACAAGGATGGAACCGCCCCCTTCCAGCCAACACCACTCAGACCCCTTCACACTCAGACCCCTTCTCACTCAGACCCCTTCACACTCAGACCGCTTCTCACTCAGACCGCTTCTCACTCAGACCGCTTCTCACTCTGCCCCCTTCTCACTCTGCCCCCTTCACACTCAGACCCCTTCACACTCAGACCCCTTCACAGTCAGACCGCTTCTCACTCAGACCGCTTCTCACTCAGACCCCTTCACACTCTGCCCTTTCACACTCGGACCCCTTCACCCTCAGACCCCTTCACCCTCAGACCCCTTCACCCTCAGACCCCTTCACCCTCAGACCCCTTCACACTCAGACCCCTTCACACTCAGACCCCTTCACACTCAGACCTCTTCTCACTCAGACCCCTTCACACTCAGACCCCTTCACACACGGACCCCTTCACACTCGGACCCCTTCACACTCGGACCCCTTCACACTCGGACCCCTTCACACTCGGACCCCTTCACCCTCGGACCCCTTCACCCTCAGACCCCTTCACACTCAGACCCCTTCACACTCAGACCCCTTCACACACAGACCCCTTCACACTCAGACCCCTTCACACTCAGACCCCTTCACACTCAGACCCCTTCACACTCAGACCCCTTCACACTCAGACCTCTTCACACTCTGCCCCCTTCACACTCTGCCCCCTTCACACTCTGCCCCCTTCACACTCTGCCCCCTTCACACTCAGACCCCTTCACACTCAGACCCCTTCACACTCAGACCTCTTCACACTCTGCCCCCTTCACACTCTGCCCCCTTCACACTCTGCCCCCTTCACACTCTGCCCCCTTCACACTCTGCCCCCTTCACACTCTGCTCCCTTCACACTCTGCTCCCTTCACACTCTGCCCCCTTCACACTCTGCTCCCTTCACACTCAGATCTCTTTTCATTGTGTTTTTGACATTGAGAGTTGCAGAAATCCACACTGAAGTGTAAGAGTTAAGGTTTGAACACATCATCTGTGGTGCAAGGCAGGAGTTCAACCCCAGAGCCACAGACTAACACTTTTGAGTGCTTCTCGTTGTATATTTGACATTGAGAGATGTAGAGTTGTATGCAAAAGTACAAGAGCTAAGATTTAAACTTTGAACCTCTGGGTTTCAGGGCAATGGTTTAACCCCAGAGCCACAGAGTCCCCAGTGCCTGCATAGCCCCAAGCTGGAGCTCTGGATTAATACTGTACCTCAAGGAAAATGTTTCTGTTCAAGGCTTATATAAAGGTCTTTTAACTGATTGTACAATGTGGGGCCAGTTTTGGAGCCTGTAACTGTTGCACCCAGTGGCCAAGGGCTTTATGTCCTACTAACACAACAGTGACTACATGTATGTGTGTGTTTTACCTGGCAGCAGGTCAGTCATTCCCAGTGCCATTTCAGACCGTGGCATCGGCAGAGCTGAGTTTATCTACAGGATATGTTGTCATCCTCTCCTGGAAATTCCAGAATGGAACAGAATCACTGGAACAGGGATGCAGTGTTCTAAATTCTCCCACTGACAACAGAAAGATCATCGTAACCACAGGTGGAATACACTTTTTGGGGGAACCATTCAAAAAATAGGTGCTTTAAAATGTTGGCTATACTTATACAAAGTATTGGATTTACGCTTCTGCTTTGTGATGCCTCCCAAACCTCTAGAATAGATAGAGAATCCAAAAAGGAGCTGTAGGAAATGCAATTTATTAGCAATTTTTTAATAACATAATTCCTCAGATAAAAATGCAATGTTACAGGAATATACATCAGATTAATTTAAAACTTGCTTTCAAGGACCGTACAGTCTAAATATATTTTTCATGTTTTATTTACTCGTAGCGTGCGTTATAAGCAAGACAGACTCTGTCACCAAAGACAGACTGACATTAACAGATACAAACTGTACATCACTTATATACAAATCAACTTTTTATTTAGTTTTTTCAGTTATTTTGAAAATAGAAGTAGAAAAAGTGATTGAATATTCAGATTTTTATTTATTGTATTCTTTCTCTTTAAAAATTGGTTTAAATGAAAGAATGAAACAAGAAATGAAAAATAAAGTAATAGAATTGTTTATCTTTTTATAGAAAATAAGAATAGAGGGAATGGGTGGAAATGTCTGGTGAGACCATGCAGACTTGTCATTCAAAGGAGAAAAGGGGGTTTGGATTTGGGCAAGTCCACTCAACAACTCCCCAAAAACTAGTCGAACCCCTCACATGAAGTGAGTGACTGTCTCTGAGCATGAGGAAATTGATACAAAACAAGATGGCTGCCTCCAAAGCTACCATAATGCACAATACACATTCTAGTTCATTTTAATGACCATAAATAGTGCTGTTCTTCTTAAAATACTACATTTAACAGTAGTGCCACTACTAATATCACAAAAAAATACTTTTGTTGTTTTTTGGGAATGGTTCTTTCACATATAAACGCGATAAAGACAGACGACTTTGCCAAAAAGTGGTCTATACTTCCACCAGTCAGTCTTCTGATTCTGTGCATGATTGACTAAATCATGATTTGGGGTATTACTGAAGTATTTAAATGTATTACAGACTTGGTTAAACCTGATGGGTACAACGTTCTACTACTGCCTTACCAAAGTGAGACGCGGACCAATAAAACAACGTCTTTAACTCAACATTAACCAACCCCTAACTATTTATGACTTTGATAGTCACACAAACCCCTCTTCATCACCAATAGTCAACTACTGGTCCTCGGTGTTCTGTTATCCATACTAGGTAAACAATAATCTCTCTCCCACGTGGCTTTAGGAAGGTCAAATCAAACCAGAAAATCAACTTATGTTGGAAAAGACGAACAACAATCAAACCTCAATAAAGTGATCATATAATATGTTTGTCTGAATCTTTTATATCAAAATACTGTGTTTGCTCCATGTGGAATCTGGAACCGTACTGTGGAATGCTACAGTATAACGGTGCAATATTTATCTTAACCTACCTGGAAGAAACAGAGGGAGAGAAACATTCATGATTCAACCAACTGACACTTACTAACTGGACAGTAAGGCCTCTTGAAAACGAGCCATAGTCTGCTTCTCAAATAGGGCACTACTTTAGACCAGTGGCCTTCAGTGGTCAAAAGTAGTGCACTATAAAGGGAATGGGTGCTATTTCAGACAGTCATATTCATGCTCTCTTTTAAATGGAGACATAACTTCTTAGCTCTTTCCTCTCAACGCCTCTGTGTATATTCTTAGAAAAAATTGTTCCACAAGGGGTTCTTCGGCTGTCCCCATAGGAGAACTCTTTTTGGTTCCATTTAGAACCCTCCATAGAAAGGGTTCTACATGGAACCCAAAAGGGTTCTCCTATGGAGACAGCCGAAGAACCCTTTAAGGTTCTAGATAGCGCCTTTTATTGTGTAAGAGCAGTCATTGTCAAACTAGATAGTGGTTTATGTGCAACATAGTGATCTCCTCTAGAAATGTTGTCTCCAACATGTCTGCATAATATTGATGATTACAATAATGAGTATTAATATACTAACAGTCTTTTAAGAAGAGGACTTTAAAAGAAAGGTGCTCCTGATTTTGCTACTCTGGGGAGGTGTTTGTTGACGTCAACCTTTTGTAGGGTTGTTCTGGGTCAGTTAAGTCATGTCTATCAAGGTTCATATGGAAGTTATAACCTATGCAGCTCAAAGTGGATGCTGTCAGTCAAAGTGGAGGTCAAGAGTCAAAAGTGAGAGGTCAAAACAGCATACTTCCATTCCACTACTAGAGCATGCCGTTTGACCTGTCCCGGTCTTCTACCCATGCCACATGGATGGATGGATGGATGGATGGATGCACAAGCAGCACACAACATGTTTGTAATAAAGGCTTGGCTTGCTAGCATGATGTGGGATTGGGGAAACCTTACATCTTTAAATCGTGGGGAAGCATTTTGTTCAAACGTAAATCCTCAACAAGACAGTTAGTTTCCTCTCTGATAACCACAGCCCATACATTGTGAGTTGTCTCAGCAGTATGAGGTGTTTCTATACTGGAGCTTCCTGTATCATCTTAAAGGTTTCAATTCAGCCTAACTCGTTACTCCAGTTAGCTTCCTATAACATATGCTATCCCCAATATAATGAATTACTCTAGATATATGTTTCATTCAGGATATATAAAATAGTGTTTTTAATTCAGAAACATTTTTGTGTTTTCTTCCCCCATTACATAATGTATAATGGTTGTACAACAAAACTGAAAAAGGGAAGAGAGAGGTTGTTTAATTAGTAAACACTAACTAGAGCTTGACTTTACCTAGAAAAGGAAAATAAAGTCTATATTTAAAATAGTTCTTAAAATATTTATGTCTCGATCAAAATGATCAACAACAATTAATTTACAAGAAAATATAAGATCCATCTGTAATACTGTGGTACAGAGTCACATCTTAATAAAGGAATCTGTAGTACTGTGGTACAGAGTCACATCTTAATAAAGGAATCTGTAATACTGTGGTACAGAGTCACATCTTAATAAAGGAATCTGTAATACTGTGGTACAGAGTCACATCTTAATAAAGGAATCTGTAGTACTGTGGTACAGAGTCACATCTTAATAAAGGAATCTGTAATACTGTGGTACAGAGTCACATCTTAATAAAGGAATCTGTAGTACTGTGGTACAGAGTCACATCTTAATAAAGGAATCTGTGAAAACTGTGACAAATACAGCTGGTTACTGTTAACATCACAACAAGAGGATCAGCCATTTCAACCAAGCCTGTTTAGATTAGGAGATGAGCTCTCTAGTACGTCTCTATGGTCATCTCTCAGTCGAGGATATGTGACAAGCCTGTTTAGATAGATGAGCTCTCTAGTACATCTCTATGGTCATCTCTCAGTCGAGGATACGTGACAAGACTGTTTAGATAGATGAGCTCTCTAGTACATCTCTATGGTCATCTCTCAGTCGAGGATACGTGACAAGCCTGTTTAGATAGATGAGCTCTCTAGTACGTCTCTATGGTCATCCCTCAGTCGAGGATATGTGACAAACTGACCTGAACAGCAGTCCATGGTGAACTATCAATGTCTTTGGCCAGTGTCACCCAGATACTGTCCCCCCAGCTAGTAATCATGTAGTGGCCCACTGGCGGTCCACATCCAGCATAGTTAGCAGTCCACAGCTGGTAAACCACTTGTCAGTGTCCGAACATGTTCTTCAGAAAGTCCTTAACACTTTTCCTTCAGACAAAGTGACTGACTGACTGATCCTAAAGGTTCTCTAAAAGAGAACAAAATGAGCTCCATATTTATGATCTTTCAACATCACTGAGGGAAACGGAGAATATTTTTTGGCAAATTAGATTTTTTGGTGAAATGTCTATAAATATCATTGTATTGTATGTATAGCTATTTGTTAATATAAGCCTATATAACTAGTCAACAAGAGGAGGTCTTTCCAGTGCTACAAATTGCACCTCATCCACCTTGATAATTAATTGATAATTAAAAGCCTCAACTTTCATATAATCACCTATGTTTCTATGAGTAGCAGTACCTTTTCTGTCAACAACTTCCCCAGCATGCCACAGCCACAACGCTACAGAGACAACAGCGAAGACATCTCAGCCGGCCTGACAAGACATCCATGGCTTTCAACAATTGCACTATCATCCGAGACGCGTAGCGGTGCCACACAAACACTGCAGCACAAGAGTTTAGCACACAGCACCCTGAATGAACATGGGGAAATTCACAGGACACAATCTAAAAACAGGACGACGTAGCTAAATGTTTAGAGGGGACTCTAAACCAAACACACTCGATGACAGCACTGACTGAAGCAGGGGTGCAAATACAGCAACACAAAGGCTTTGGAAGAGATACTGTAGGTAGATTATGTACATTGGCCTAACCTCAGACCTTTATATGGAAATTATTACATATACTTATGTCCTAAATGGCACCATATTCCCTATATACTATATAGTACACTACATTTTACCAGAGCCCTATTCCCTATATAGTGCACTACATTTGACCAGAGCCCTATTGCCTATATAGTACACTACATTTGACCAGAGCCCTATTCCCTATATAGTGCACTACATTTGACCAGAGCCCTATTCCCTATATAGTACACTACATTTGACCAGGGCCTATAGCCTAAGCCTCCTTCAGAAAGCCCTTTTAATGCTAAAATACAATCCATTGTCTCATCATTGTCCCTTTATCAATAAAAGTCCCCGAAAATGATATGACATTGTTGTAGGAGTAAACGTACCTTACCCTTTGTTCAATCAAAATACAAACAAGGGGTCAAAGTCGGCTAAGGAGGACGTGCAGTTCAACAACGACGTCATATAGTTCTGTTGCAACACCACCTGGACATTTCACTCAATACATTCTCAAATATCAATCTTTCCTTTATACCCTGACATTCAGAGGAGTAATATATGGTATTTATAAACGAAGCTATGATAATATATAGTTTATAAAAAAATATACAATCGTGGACCAGTGAAATGATGTGTCATTCCATCATGACCAGTGCTATGCCTTTTGGACAAGTCCATGCACGTTATACAATAATACTTTGATGTTTCCTCCTGTTAATAAACTCTCTTCCAAAACTATGTATACCTTCAATAAATATCCTTATTCGTCAGATGGATTGTCAATGTGATAAAATCAAATTTGTCTACTGGGTTTATCTTGTGGGGAATACGCTCTCAAAGAGACCACATGTAAAACTATTTCACATCATGCATGTAAAAACAATAACGCAATGATGATGTCAGACAGGCAACCGGTCTTATATTCAACAGCTCTTTTCCCCTCTGTCTTATAGCAACTATTTACCCTCACCATCAGATAAAGGATGAACACAGTCACCTTGTCCCCCCCCTAAAAAATGTCCTCTGAAATGAGGTTGGGGTCAGAGTTAAGGGCTGGGGATAAAGGATAGTTCCTATTTGGTATAGTCGTCAAAACCTTCTTTTCATCATACATACAGTAATCTGTGACATGAAATGGTTGCTCAGTTATCAACAGAATAAGACAGTAAGAAAGAGTGTTATGCCCTGCTTCAGATAAAGTACAGCCACTTTTCAACACTTGGATAAACACAAGATATGCAAAATCAGTTTTTAACAAAGCATGTCCTCTCCTGTCGGTCTGTCCAACACAGTAGCTGCAATATGTATTGACCCTAAGTTGATATTTACAAAACAAATATATTGAAAATAGCAACCCTTTTCTTTGTAGTTATAATACGGAACTTTGCCTGTTAAAAAATCAACACATTTCAAAACTTGGCACACTGAAATGCTGAACTGAAATCTCATGCAATAATGTACATCTAGTAGTTTTTCAATTCATGAACGTTTATGACAACTAATAAAAAGAGAAAATAGATGGAAATCAAGAATTAAATACATCTTATTATATACTGAAATGAACCTGATTTCAAGTATAACAGGTTTCTTCCTCAATTTAAAATAACGCTGTAACCCAACAAAACAAAAAAAACATAAATATATTATATCTATAATACAATTTGTTCTCTTTATCACTTCTTTTGTACAACTGTATTTTTAAAAATGTTTTATAATTAATAATATGAATCTTCTTGTTTAAGTTAGTGCATTGTTTTTGCATATCTTGTGGAATGCAAGCACGCACCCACTCACTCCTTACTATACCAACATACTGTGTTAGCGTCCAACAAACAACATAGATGTCATGACTGATGTACCAACTCCTCACAGGGATTGTACCAGCCTCTGGCATTCTCTCACAAACTCACAGCCACAAACAATGGGTCTCAGGCCTCCCAATTCAAAAATACTATGAAGTACCCTTGAAGTACTCTTGAAGTACTGTATGTATATGAATATATGTATGGCACAGTTTGTTGGGGATATATAGAAACCAAAATAATCTATACTGTAGAAATAGGATGGTGGGGGAAGGGGTGGGTGAGTGGAAGTCTCTACTTAAACGTTCACAAGCTTTGCATTATTTTGGAGTGGAGTGTCATCGTTTCAAGTAAACATTCATCAGGCTATATGGCTATAAGTGTGAGCCTTCAGAGAGGAGCTTAGTTACCCTGCAGCTAGCTATACAACATGGATGGTAAAGTGGTAGGATGGTAACATGGTAGGATGATAAAGTGGTAGAATGGTAACGTGGTAGGATGGTAACTTGGTAGGATGGTAAAGTGGTAAGATGGTAAAGTGGTAGGATAGTAAAGTGGTAGGATGGTAACGTGGTAGGATGGTAAAGTGGTAGGATGGTAAAGTGGTAGGATGGTAACTTGGTAGGATGGTAACTTGGTAGGATGGTAACGTGGTAGGATGGTAAAGTGGTAAGATGGTAAAGTGGCAGGATGGTCACGTGGTAGGATGGTAACTTGGTAGGATGGTAACGTGGTAGGATGGTAAAGTGGTAAGATGGTAAAGTGGTAGGATGGTAACGTGGTACGATGGTAAAGTGGTAAGATGGTAAATTGGTAGGATGGTAACGTGGTACGATGGTAAAGTGGTAAGATGGTAAAGTGGTAGGATGGTAACGTGGTAGGATGGTAAAGTGGTAGGATAGTAACGTGGTAGGATGGTAAAGTGGTAGGATGTAAAGTGGTAGGATGGTAACGTGGTAGGATGGTAACTTGGTAGGATGGTAACGTGGTAGAATGGTAAAGTGGTAAGATGGTAAAGTGGTAGGATGGTAACGTGGTACGATGGTAAAGTGGTAGGATGGTAACTTGGTAGGATGGTAACGTGGTAGGATGGTAAAGTGGTAGGATGGTAATGTGGTAGGATGGTAACTTGGTAGGATGGTAACGTGGTAGGATGGTAAAGTGGTAGGATGGTAATGTGGTAGGATGGGAACTTGGTAGGATGGTAAAGTGGTAGGATGGTAAAATGGTAAGATGGTAAAGTGGTAGGATGGTAACTTGGTAGGATAGTAACGTGGTAGGATGGTAAAGTGGTAGGATGTAAAGTGGTAGAATGGTAGATTTGGATTACTGTAACTAACAACAACTCTGGGATATATAGGGAATGGGAAAGACCGTCATCAACATTACAATCTGTCCTGCAAGACTGAAAGCCCAAAGACCTCCTCAACCTTGATGTTCAGACCCATGATAAAAAAAAGGATTTTGGACGGCGGAAAAAGCATTGAAAATCTATATTTTATAAATGTTTTAAGCTTGACACGTGTGCACTGTACAGACAACGTAGTGACATCCTAGCCAGTCCTTACTGTACCACAGAGATTCATACTGTATCATCAGGACAGATTTATCACACTACAATATCATTGATACGGTGAACACTTTGAACATCATATTTGCATAATTAGGTTGATAATAATACACGAGTCAGTCTGAGTCATGCTTACGGTCAGTCGCTCCACAAGGCAGAGACATCCAACAGGAGAGGTACAATCACAATCCCACTAATCATGTATGTCTCCCTGTAAAGTGTTTACTGGAAAAAGGATCCTAACGCCAATGTCCTGCTATTACGTGGCATTCCTTCTTTACGCACCGAATATTATCTTTGTCTCTTTGTCTACGAGTACCGTCTGGCTGCAGTCTGTGAGTTAGGGTCATTTATTCCGTCTGTCGGCGATGATGTAATGGACAGGAGCACAGAGCTTGTTCAGATGCATCTCATTAGGCCTGGCAGGCCCATAGAGTTGGATAGAGGGCACATTTGGCCAGTTTTAACATAGAGATGAGCTCTCTACTACATATCTATGGGAGTGCCTAACAGGGTGAAATATAGTAATCATCATGTCACAGCTCAGGTGTCGAAGGTCACAGATCCCCTGTCTGATTGGCTTATCCTGTTCTGTTCTCTGATTGGTCTATCCCGTCCTGCCCTCTGATAGGCTCCTTGATGAGATCTGATGAAAACCTCTGTAGTTCAATATTCAGAACAACAAACAACCATGAAATAATTAAAGCAGCGATAGGAGTAAAAACACAGCTTTGGAAGCATGCCTGTCAAATGGTTTTCTGTTCAGGTGGTAGGGTGATAGATACAAGTGAAACATGACACCATACTTAGTTAATGCTACCTTAATTTAACCGTTTAGGTATAGTGTTGCTTTTAAGAAACAGCGATACATATTTCACCCCCTCACCTCCAAATACAGCTTTCACCTCAGGGACAAAATAAATAAATAAATAAATACAATGTGTTTAAAAGATGCATACTAATAGGTACACATTTTACTACGTCCTGCCGCTGCACCCCACACACACAGGTTTCAATACTTCTTAACTTCCTAAAATCTCCTAAAAAATAAATCAAGCAAAATCCACAGTTAGGGCCAGCACCCCGATTTGGGCAAAAATAAGGATAAATAACATCATGAAAAATAACAAATGAAGAAATCAAGTCTGGCCAGTTTTGCACAATACTGTTTGTGTGTGTGTGTAAAATACATGAAGTGGATTGGATTCTGATCTGTGTGTTGTGGTGATTATAGCAACTTGGCACCAACACCTAGCCACTGTATTGTCACAGACAAGAAAGGCCATATCTTACCTCAGCCCTGCCCAGTTTCTCCTCCTTTCCTACACTCATCCCCCAAAATATCCTACAGCGAGGATAGCAGGATGAACGGACCACTGAGGAGTTTAAAACTATAACTGATAAACGACTACAACCAAAACAATGCAGATTTAATAACTGAACTGAGAGAGAGAGAGAGAGAGAGAGAGAGAGAGAGAGAGAGAGAGAGAGAGAGAGAGAGAGAGAGAGAGAGAGAGAACGGACGGAGGATGGGAGGTTGAGGTAACCATGGCAGCTAGGTGGCGCTGTCCCTGTTTAGGACGGCTGCATGTGATGAGGAAGTGGCGGCATTATGACAGAGAGGGAGGTGTGCGAGTGGTGGAGGGAGGAAAGAGGGATGGAGGAGAGGAGGAGGGCGTAGGCTGTTGGTGGACAGTACGACAGCTGAGCATGATAAAGATAAACACATCCTGGATGTTGGTGTCTCTCTGTGTCGCTCCCTGTCGTTGGCTCCTCCTTCAGATCCTGGATGTTGGTGTCTCTCTGTGTCGCTCCCTGTCGTTGGCTCCTCCTTCAGATCCTGGATGTTGGTGTCTCTCTGTGTCGCTCCCTGTCGTTGGCTCCTCCTTCAGATCCTGGATGTTGGTGTCTCTCTGTGTCGCTCCCTGTCGTTGGCTCCTCCTTCAGATCCTGGATGTTGGTGTCTCTCTGTGTCGCTCCCTGTCGTTGGCTCCTCCTTCAGATCCTGGATGTTGGTGTCTCTCTGTGTCGCTCCCTGTCGTTGGCTCCTCCTTCAGATCCTGGATGTTGGTGTCTCTCTGTGTCGCTCCCTGTCGTTGGCTCCTCCTTCAGATCCTGGATGTTGGTGTCTCTCTGTGTCGCTCCCTGTCGTTGGCTCCTCCGCACAGTCCAGTGTCTATGTTTAATGTTAATATAGAAATCCTGGGTGAGGGTCCGTCCCTTAAACACGTCCCCCTTGCTGGCAGTTCCCTCTTCCAAAGGTTCCCTGTGTTTGGTAGCCAGCAGAATGCAGCAGTCTTACAGTAGGTGGCCCAGCTCTGAAGGGCAATGCAGCGCGAGGAGGGATAGGAAGAAGACCTTTGAACCTCAACAGCACGACCTCTAACCTCTGACTCTAACCTCTAACTCCGTTATTTATTATCCCAGAATGCATCTGCCTGGTGGCCACAGCGTTGAAAACGACGCACTTGAAGAACGAAGGGAAGACAGAAACAACACATGGAATACAAACATACAGTTCTTCCTCCTCTATTCTCCTGACTGCTCTCCTTTTCATTTAGGCTTCCCTACTCTGTGAGGCACTTTTGAAACACACACACACACACACACACACACACACACACACACACACACACACACACACACACACACACACACACACACACACACACACACACACACACACACACACACACACATACACACACACACACACATACACACACACATACACACACACACACACACACACACACACACGAAAACACAAATCAATCAAATAAAATGGCTTCCATAAAACTAAATAAATATGTTTAGAAGTAATCGTCCGTGCCGTGGACCGCCAACGTCAGGTCTCATCCAGCAGACAGAGAGAGAGAGAGATAGAGGGGGGTCCAGACCGAGGTCCACTGTTGCTGCTGTGTGTGTGAGGGTCCAACCCTACAAACTGGTTACACACTCCATGTCCTCATCCTCCAACAGGCCGCTGTTCCTCTGCCCCACCTCCACCACCACCTCCACACCCCCGGTGTGCTCTTCCTCCCCTCCCACCACCTCCAACCCCTCCTCATCCTCCGGATCCCCATGCTGCCCTAGGTGAGTGGCCCCTAGTAGCTCCTCAATCTCCCCAGGGGCCGTGGCCCCCCGAACGGCCCCAGGCCCATCGCTGAGGCCTGGCTCCTGGGAAGCAGCATGGTCCCTGTTGCAGTGCATGTAGGGTAAAAGGTTGCCGTTGGGACTGGGCTGGCTGTTGCCGTTGAGGATGTTGTCGGCTGCGTTCTCCATCTCCTCGATGGTCATGTCGCACGCGTCCGCCAGCTCCTGCTTGGTCACCTCGATGAAGGACGGGTCCTGAGCGAAATGGCCCAGGCCCTCTGATATCAACACCTGTATAGAGAGAGAGAGAGTTAAATGAGGAGATTGACTTTGAGCTGAAGATCTAGAGGAGATGTAAGGGGAGATGCTGTGTGAGGTATGAACTTCTACTAACTTGACCTCTGGGTCGTTTTTCAGCCCAGAGAAAAGTCAGATATGAGGAGAATATGTCATGTTGAGAGAGAGAGAGATATGGAGAGCAGAGATGAAACATCCATCATTCACTCACCGCTTCCACTAGGCTGCCGGCGCTACCGTGGGACAACGGTGTGGCGTCCTTGTGCACCGTGCTAGGCACAGTGAGGGAGACCGGCCGCGGCGGCCGCTGGCTAGCCGTACCCACCCCAGGGCTGATAGCGGGACTGTTCCCGTTGCTGTCGCTGTACCACGGCCCACAGTTGACCGAGGGCAGGCTGGAGTTGAGCTCGTAGGAGCCGGTGCCAGGGCCCGTGCCCTGGAGGCGGAGGGTGGGCACACGCTGGTAGGAGGCCTGGCTACCCCGGCCTGTGGGACTGGTAGGAGACGTAGAGCAGAGCTGCGTGAAGAGGGTCGGGGAGTGGCTCCGTCGAAGCAGGGGGCTCAAACCTGCTACTGCTAGTGCCTGGGAGGGTGGGTGGTGGGGGAAGGAGTTATGTTTAGGAATGCATATATGAAAAATAAACGTGTGTGTGTGTGTGTGTGTGTGTGTGTGTGTGTGTGTGTGTGTGTGTGTGTGTGTGTGTGTGTGTGTGTGTGTGTGTGTGTGTGTGTAGTGACATGAATAAAGAGAATAAGGAGAGATAATTAGGCATAAAATCATGATATACTGTATAGTGGGTGCATATGTGTAAAACTGATCTAGCTGTAAAATTATCAGGTGTGTAAAACTGATCTAGCTGTAAAATGATCAGGTGTGTAAAACTGATCTAGCTGTAAAATGATCAGGTGTGTAAAACTGATCTAGCTGTAAAATGATCAGGTGTGTAAAACTGATCAAGCTGTAAAATGATCAGGTATGTAAAACTGATCTAGGTGTAAAATGGCAGGTGTGTAAAACTGATCTAGGTGTAAAATGATCAGGTGTGTAAAACTGATCTAGGTGTAAAATGATCAGGTGTGTAAAACTGATCTAGCTGTAGAATGATCAGGTGTGTAAAACTGATCTAGGTATAAAATGATCAGGTGTGTAAAACTGATCTAGGTGTAAAATGATCAGGTGTGTAAAACTGATCTAGGTGTAAAATGATCAGGTATGTAAAACTGATCTAGGTGTAAAATGATCAGGTGTGTAAAACTGATATAGGTGTAAAATGATCAGGTGTGTAAAACTGATCTAGCTGTAAAATGATCAGGTGTGTAAAACTGATCTAGCTGTAAAATGATCAGGTGTGTAAAACTGATCAAGCTGTAAAATGATCAGGTATGTAAAACTGATCTAGGTGTAAAATGGCAGGTGTGTAAAACTGATCTAGGTGTAAAATGATCAGGTGTGTAAAACTGATCTAGGTGTAAAATGATCAGGTGTGTAAAACTGATCTAGCTGTAAAATGATCAGGTGTGTAAAACTGATCTAGGTGTAAAATGATCAGGTGTGTAAAAGTGATCTAGGTGTAAAATGATCAGGTGTGTAAAAGTGATCTAGCTGTAAAATGATCAGGTGTGTAAAACCATCCCTACTCACCTGATGGTGTACCAGGTGCAGCGGTAGTGCTGTCTTCTGGGAGACGTCTGCTCTCGTCTGTCTCCTCAGACACTCCAGATGGAAGGACGACCGCCGACCTGAACCAAGGGGAGAGAAGGACTGAGAGACTGCATGTACATAGGATATCAATTAACCAGAAATATTACCCAATTAATAATTAACCAGAACAATTAGCCATTTAACAAGTAACCAGACATATGAACCAATTAACAAGTAACCAGCGAGGGAGAGGCTGCATAGAATAACAATTACTAGAATGGACTTTCCCATTTCAAGTCAACAGACTGTGGGAGGGAGGTGTGGGAGGGGGGTTGAGTGGGGAGTTAAGTAGAGTAGGGGTAAGGGGTATTTTGTTACCCCGTGCTTTAGGCAGACAGGTCTAACTCTGGGGATTAGGTATGGGATAGGGGTGTTTGGTTTGGGTGAGGATTTGAGGTTAGTGGGGGTTGAAGTGAGGTCTAAGGGCCGTTGTAGTAGTGTGGTCTTAGACAGGCAGGTCTTACCCAGAGCTGTGGGACAGAGGAAGGCTCGTCTGGGAGAGTGCCAGGGTCTCCTGTCCTCCCCACCCTCTCCTTCCTCCATAGGAGTCAGCTGCTTGTTCTCCTCATCCTGATACACCAGCCTGAAAACACACAGACGCAAGGTCACACACACACACACACACACACACACACACACACACACACACACACACACACACACACACACACACACACACACACACACACACACACACACACACACACACACACACACACACACACACACACACGTACACACACGTACACGTTAATGTGGGGCATACAGAGACCATGAAAGGAACATCTTTTCATGGTGAAAGAGAAAGAGAGAGAGCGAGAGAGAGGGGGGGGGGGGGGAGGGACAGTGAGAAAACACAGCAAAAAAGACAGAGGGAAATATCGAGAGCGAGAGAAGCAGAGAAGAAGAGAGGGAAGGATAGAAGAGAGAGAGGTGGAGAGAAGCAGAGAAGAAGAAAGGGGAGGATAGAAGAGAGAGAGGTGGAGAGAAACAGAGAAGAAGAAAGGGGAGGATAGAAGAGAGAGAGGTGGAGAGAAACAGAGAAGAAGAGAGGGGAGGATAGAAGAGAGAGAGAGGTGGAGAGAAACAGAGAAGAAGAAAGGGGAGGATAGAAGAGAGAGAGGTGGAGAGAAACAGAGAAGAAGAAAGGGGAGGATAGAAGAGAGAGAGGTGAGAGAAACAGAGAAGAAGAAAGGGGAGGATAGAAGAGAGAGAGGTGGAGAGAAACAGAGAAGAAGAAAGGGGAGGATAGAAGAGAGAGAGGTGGAGAGAAACAGAGAAGCAGAAAGGGGAGGATAGAAGAGAGAGAGGTGGAGAGAAACAGAGAAGCAGAAAGGGGAGGATAGAAGAGAGAGAGGTGGAGAGAAACAGAGAAGAAGAAAGGGGAGGATAGAAGAGAGAGAGGTGGAGAGAAACAGAGAAGAGAGAGGGGAGGATAGAAGAGAGAGAGGTGGAGAGAACAGAGAAGAAGAGAGGGAGGATAGAAGAGAGAGAGTGGAGAGAACAGAGAAGAAGAAGGGGAGGATAGAAGAGAGAGAGGTGGAGAGAAACAGAGAAGAAGAGAGGGGGAGGTAGAAGAGAGAGAGGTGGAGAGAAACAGAGAAGAAGAGAGGGGAGGATAGAAGAGAGAGAGAGGTGGAGAGAAACAGAGAAGAAGAGAGGGGAGGATAGAAGAGAGAGAGAGGTGGAGAGAAACAGAGAAGAAGAGAGGGGAGGATAGAGAGAGAGAGGTGGAGAGAAACAGTACATGTCTGAGGTGAGAATGTTCTGGTCGCTTCGGTGGTATTCTCTCTCGTCCGCGTAACTCTCATCGTACGTCTCGTCCGTCGACGCCTCCTCTCGCCTGATGAACGGCAGACGGCTGTCAGTGGAGTCCGAGCTGCAGAGGAGAAAAACAACAACAACACCCCTCTCACTAACCAGCTCACAAGAAACAATAGAAAGACAGGAGGATTATCCCCAACAGCAGCAGGGAGAGAGGGGAGGAAGCACGGTGGTTAGAAGCAAGATGGCGGCGAGAAGCAGAATGAACAGAGAATCAACACATGGGAGAGATAGTGACAGTGGTCCAGCCGCGTGTTGTATTATACTCTACACAGCTGAATGAAAGCTTTAGGAGGATCCAACCAGGTTGAATCACTAGGCTGTGTTGAGGAGGAAGTAAGCCACTCACATGTCACCACAGGAGGCTGCTGAGAGGAGGACAGCTCATAATAATGGCTGGAACGGAGCCAATGGAATGGCATCAAACACCTGGAAACCATGGAAACCATGTGTTTGACGTATTTCATACCATTCCACCTATTCCGCTCCAGTCATTAACATGAGCCATGTCCTCATCAATTAAGATGCCACCAACCTCCTGTGATGTCCCTCCTGTCAGGGTGGATCCAACCAGAGCTACATGAGCTAAAAACACTGTAGAGGATGCATAACCTCATCCCTGTTCTGTACAATATACATCCCCTCTTCCTCCTCTGGTTAAAATCTACCAAGATCACACCAGAAGAGTAAAAACAGGTTCAATATTGACTGAAGTCCAGACACTTGTCTGTCCCTAAGTATCTTTAGCTCACTGTAGCAAGGATCCAGCCATGGACTGTATGGACAACAGGGTTGGCAGAACCCTTCCATACTGATGCCTCCTGGGCATTACAACTCTCTCTCTCTCTCCTCCTGAGAGAGCAACATACCGCATGAGGGAGTCATAGAAACACATCCTGTGCTCAGCGTCAGTCAGTGTGGAGAGGAAGAGAGAAGGAGAGAGAGAGACAGACAGACAGAAGAAGTTACCGTTGACTACCAATCAGAATTAGCAACAGATCCACAGGTGGCCTAGAGAGG
>NC_138307.1:79199118-79286618 GCF_965601325.2 Salmo salar | reverse complement strand
TAGTGGGATTGTCCCTCCCCGCTCTATGTAGCGAATTGGATTGTCCCTCCCTGATCTCTGTAGCTAGTGGGATTGTCCCTTCCCGCTCTATGTAGCGAATTGGATTGTCCCTCCCTGATCTCTGTAGCTAGTGGGATTGTCCCTCCCTGCTATCTGTAGCTAGTGGGATTGTCCCTCCTGGCTCTCTGTAGCTAGTGGGATTGTCCCTCCCCGCTCTCTGTAGCTAGTGGGATTGTCCCTCCCCGCTCTCTGTAGCTAGTGGGATTGTCCCTCCCTGCTCTCTGTAGCTAGTGGGATTGTCCCTCCCTGCTCTCTGTAGCTAGTGGGATTGTCCCTCTTGGCTCTCTGTAGCTAGTGGGATTGTCCCTCTTGGCTCTCTGTAGCTAGTGGGATTGTCCCTCTTGGCTCTCTGTAGCTAGTGGGATTGTCCCTCCTGGCTCTCTGTAGCTAGTGGGATTGCCCCTCCTGGCTCTCTGTAGCTAGTGGGATTGTCCCTCCCCGCTATCTGTAGCTAGTGGGATTGCCCCTCCTGGCTCTCTGTAGCTAGTGGGATTGTCCCTCCCCGCTATCTGTAGCTAGTGGGATTGTCCCTCTTGGCTCTCTGTAGCTAGTGGGATTGTCCCTCCCCGCTCTCTGTAGCTAGTGGGATTGTCCCTCCCCGCTCTCTGTAGCTAGTGGGATTGTCCCTCCCCGCTCTCTGTAGCTAGTGGGATTGTCCCTCCTGGCTCTCTGTAGCTAGTGGGATTGTCCCTCCTGGTTCTCTGTAGCTAGTGGGATTGTCCCTCTTGGCTCTCTGTAGCTAGTGGGATTGTCCCTCCCCGCTCTCTGTAGCTAGTGGGATTGTCCTTCCCGCTCTCTGTAGCTAGTGGGATTGTCCTTCCCGCTCTCTGTAGCTAGTGGGATTGTCCCTCCCCGCTCTCTGTAGCTAGTGGGATTGTCCCTCCCCGCTCTCTGTAGCTAGTGGGATTGTCCCTCCCCGCTCTCTGTAGCTAGTGGGATTGTCCCTCCCCGCTCCCTGTAGCTAGTGGGATTGTCCCTCCCCGCTCTCTGTAGCTAGTGGGATTGTCCCTCCCCGCTCTCTGTAGCTAGTGGGATTGTCCCTCCCCGCTCTTTGTAGCTAGTGGGATTGTCCCTCCCCGCTCTCTGTAGCTAGTGGGATTGTCCCTCCCCGCTCTTTGTAGCTAGTGGGATTGTCCCTCCCCGCTCTCTGTAGCTAGTGGGATTTTCCCTCCCCGCTCTCTGTAGCTAGTGGGATTGTCCCTCCCCGCTCTCTGTAGCTAGTGGGATTTTCCCTCCCCGCTCTCTGTAGCTAGTGGGATTGTCCCTCCCTGCTCTCTGTAGCTAGTGGGATTGTCCCTCCTGGTTCTCTGTAGCTAGTGGGATTGTCCCTCCTGACTCTCCGTAGCTAGTGGGATTGTCCCTCCCTGCTCTTCATAGCTAGTGGGATTGTCCCTCCCGCTCTCTGTAGCTAGTGGGATTGTCCCTCCCCGCTATCTGTAGCTAGTGGGATTGCCCCTCCTGGCTCTCTGTAGCTAGTGGGATTGTCCCTCCCCGCTATCTGTAGCTAGTGGGATTGCCCCTCCTGGCTCTCTGTAGCTAGTCGGATTGTCCCTCCCCGCTATCTGTAGCTAGTGGGATTGTCCCTCTTGGCTCTCTGTAGCTAGTGGGATTGTCCCTCCCCGCTCTCTGTAGCTAGTGGGATTGTCCCTCCCCGCTCTCTGTAGCTAGTGGGATTGTCCCTCCCCGCTCTCTGTAGCTAGTGGGATTGTCCCTCCTGGCTCTCTGTAGCTAGTGGGATTGTCCCTCCTGGTTCTCTGTAGCTAGTGGGATTGTCCCTCTTGGCTCTCTGTAGCTAGTGGGATTGTCCCTCCCCGCTCTCTGTAGCTAGTGGGATTGTCCTTCCCGCTCTCTGTAGCTAGTGGGATTGTCCTTCCCGCTCTCTGTAGCTAGTGGGATTGTCCCTCCCCGCTCTCTGTAGCTAGTGGGATTGTCCCTCCCCGCTCTCTGTAGCTAGTGGGATTGTCCCTCCCCGCTCTCTGTAGCTAGTGGGATTGTCCCTCCCCGCTCCCTGTAGCTAGTGGGATTGTCCCTCCCCGCTCTCTGTAGCTAGTGGGATTGTCCCTCCCCGCTCTCTGTAGCTAGTGGGATTGTCCCTCCCCGCTCTTTGTAGCTAGTGGGATTGTCCCTCCCCGCTCTCTGTAGCTAGTGGGATTTTCCCTCCCCGCTCTCTGTAGCTAGTGGGATTGTCCCTCCCCGCTCTCTGTAGCTAGTGGGATTGTCCCTCCTGGTTCTCTGTAGCTAGTGGGATTGTCCCTCCTGACTCTCCGTAGCTAGTGGGATTGTCCCTCCCTGCTCTTCATAGCTAGTGGGATTGTCCCTCCCGCTCTCTGTAGCTAGTGGGATTGTCCCTCCCCACTATCTGTAGCTAGTGGGATTGTCCCACCCCGCTCTCCGTAGCTAGTGGGATTGTCCCTCCCCGCTCTCCGTAGCTAGTGGGTTTGTCCCTCCCCGCTCTCTGTAGCTAGTGGGATTGTCCCTCCCCGCTCTCTGTAGCTAGTGGGATTTTCCCTCCCCGCTCTCTGTAGCTAGTGGGATTGTCCCTCCCTGCTCTCTGTAGCTAGTGGGATTGTCCCTCCTGGTTCTCTGTAGCTAGTGGGATTGTCCCTCCTGACTCTCCGTAGCTAGTGGGATTGTCCCTCCCTGCTCTTCATAGCTAGTGGGATTGTCCCTCCCGCTCTCTGTAGCTAGTGGGATTGTCCCTCCCCGCTATCTGTAGCTAGTGGGATTGCCCCTCCTGGCTCTCTGTAGCTAGTGGGATTGTCCCTCCCCGCTATCTGTAGCTAGTGGGATTGCCCCTCCTGGCTCTCTGTAGCTAGTGGGATTGTCCCTCCCCGCTATCTGTAGCTAGTGGGATTGTCCCTCTTGGCTCTCTGTAGCTAGTGGGATTGTCCCTCCCCGCTCTCTGTAGCTAGTGGGATTGTCCCTCCCCGCTCTCTGTAGCTAGTGGGATTGTCCCTCCCCGCTCTCTGTAGCTAGTGGGATTGTCCCTCCTGGCTCTCTGTAGCTAGTGGGATTGTCCCTCCTGGTTCTCTGTAGCTAGTGGGATTGTCCCTCTTGGCTCTCTGTAGCTAGTGGGATTGTCCCTCCCCGCTCTCTGTAGCTAGTGGGATTGTCCTTCCCGCTCTCTGTAGCTAGTGGGATTGTCCTTCCCGCTCTCTGTAGCTAGTGGGATTGTCCCTCCCCGCTCTCTGTAGCTAGTGGGATTGTCCCTCCCCGCTCTCTGTAGCTAGTGGGATTGTCCCTCCCCGCTCTCTGTAGCTAGTGGGATTGTCCCTCCCCGCTCCCTGTAGCTAGTGGGATTGTCCCTCCCCGCTCTCTGTAGCTAGTGGGATTGTCCCTCCCCGCTCTCTGTAGCTAGTGGGATTGTCCCTCCCCGCTCTTTGTAGCTAGTGGGATTGTCCCTCCCCGCTCTCTGTAGCTAGTGGGATTTTCCCTCCCCGCTCTCTGTAGCTAGTGGGATTGTCCCTCCCCGCTCTCTGTAGCTAGTGGGATTGTCCCTCCTGGTTCTCTGTAGCTAGTGGGATTGTCCCTCCTGACTCTCCGTAGCTAGTGGGATTGTCCCTCCCTGCTCTTCATAGCTAGTGGGATTGTCCCTCCCGCTCTCTGTAGCTAGTGGGATTGTCCCTCCCCACTATCTGTAGCTAGTGGGATTGTCCCACCCCGCTCTCCGTAGCTAGTGGGATTGTCCCTCCCCGCTCTCCGTAGCTAGTGGGTTTGTCCCTCCCCGCTCTCTGTAGCTAGTGGGATTGTCCCTCCCCGCTCTCTGTAGCTAGTGGGATTGTCCCTCCCCGCTCTCCGTAGCTACTTACCAGGAAGGCACAGAGCATGTAGAAGCTGACAAAGTAGAAGATAGCGAAGTGACTCCCACACTGGTCCTCGCTGGCTGGCCCCACCTCTGACCCCTTCTCACAGGGTCGCATGGGGGCGCATGCCAGCATGATCTCCTGCCACGCCTCGCCTGTGGCACACCTGGGCACAGGTAAACAACCAGGTGTCACACACAGAAGGCTCTACTGTACAGGAAGAATGGGTTCCATGAAGGGTCCACCTGGTGGTGAAATGCTGCATGGTTGTCCTACCTTCTAAGGTAGAGTTTTCAAACAAAAAATGGGAAAGGACATCACGGCTTGCAGAAGAGATGGAAAGGATGCGTAGGGGTTTGATAAAACACCCTTACTCTGAGATGGCAGTGCTTTCATGATCTCCAGATCTGTTGGGGCCTTTTAAATCAGGAATTTGTGTCGGTGGTTTACAGTCTGGAAAGAGAGGAGCAGAACAGACGAGTGGCTCACCTGAAGAGCAGGAGTGTAGCCTGGGGGAAGGTCTGGAAGTTGTTGTTCCTGTTGATCTGACTGTTGTCTCTCAGGGCTATCTTACCAAACATCTGCAGGGGGCAAGGTTGTTAGGAGACACAGGGCACGCCAGGCCAACATGGTGCAAGACAGCCACGCCACAGAGGACAGACGACATCATCAGGTCAGTGCCACAGAGGACAGACGACATCATCAGGTCAATGCCACAGAGGACAGACGACATCGTCAGGTCAGTGCCACAGAGGACAGACGACATCGTCAGGTCAGTGCCACAGAGGACAGACGACATCGTCAGGTCAATGCCACAGAGGACAGACGACATCGTCAGGTCAGTGCCACAGAGGACAGACGACATCGTCAGGTCAGTGCCACAGAGGACAGACGACATCGTCAGGTCAGTGCCACAGAGGACAGACGACATCGTCAGGTCAGTGCCACAGAGGACAGACGACATCGTCAGGTCAGTGCCACAGAGGACAGACGACATCGTCAGGTCAGTGCCACAGAGGACAGACGACATCGTCAGGTCAGTGCCAAAGAGGACAGGAGACATCGTCAGGTCAGTGCCACAGAGGACAGACGACATCGTCAGGTCAGTACCACAGAGGACAGGTGACATCGTCAGGTCAGTGCCACAGAGGACAGGTGACATCGTCAGGTCAGTGCCACAGAGGACAGACGACATCGTCAGGTCAGTGCCACAGAGGACAGGGGACATCATCAGGTCAGTGCCACAGAGGACAGACGACATCATCAGGTCAGTGCCACAGAGGACAGACGACATCATCAGGTCAGTGCCACAGAGGACAGGTGACATCGTCAGGTCAGTACCACAGAGGACAGGAGACATCGTCAGGTCAGTGCCACAGAGGACAGGGGACATCATCAGGTCAGTGCCACAGAGGACAGACGACATCGTCAGGTCAGTGCCACAGAGGACAGACGACATCGTCAGGTCAGTGCCACAGAGGACAGACGACATCGTCAGGTCAGTGCCACAGAGGACAGGAGACATCGTCAGGTCAGTGCCACAGAGGACAGACGACATCGTCAGGTCAGTACCACAGAGGACAGGTGACATCGTCAGGTCAGTGCCACAGAGGACAGGTGACATCGTCAGGTCAGTGCCACAGAGGACAGACGACATCGTCAGGTCAGTGCCACAGAGGACAGGGGACATCATCAGGTCAGTGCCACAGAGGACAGACGACATCGTCAGGTCAGTGCCACAGAGGACAGGGGACATCATCAGGTCAGTGCCACAGAGGACAGACGACATCATCAGGTCAGTGCCACAGAGGACAGACGACATCGTCAGGTCAGTACCACAGAGGACAGGAGACATCGTCAGGTCAGTGCCACAGAGGACAGACGACATCGTCAGGTCAGTGCCACAGAGGACAGACGACATCGTCAGGTCAGTGCCACAGAGGACAGGAGACATCGTCAGGTCAATGCCACAGAGGACAGACGACATCGTCAGGTCAGTGCCACAGAGGACAGGTGACATCGTCAGGTCAGTGCCACAGAGGACAGACGACATCGTCAGGTCAGTGCCACAGAGGACAGACGACATCGTCAGGTCAGTGCCACAGAGGACAGACGACATCGTCAGGTCAGTGCCACAGAGGACAGACGACATCGTCAGGTCAGTGCCACAGAGGACAGACGACATCGTCAGGTCAGTACCACAGAGGACAGGTGACATCGTCAGGTCAGTGCCACAGAGGACAGGTGACATCGTCAGGTCAGTGCCACAGAGGACAGACGACATCGTCAGGTCAGTGCCACAGAGGACAGACGACATCATCAGGTCAGTGCCACAGAGGACAGACGACATCATCAGGTCAGTACCACAGAGGACAGGGGACCGAGGAGACAGGACAATAACCACAAGGCTTCTCAACATGTATATAAGGTAACAACATCTAGAGCTGGATTCAGCCTAGTCCTGGTATTAAAATCACTTCCAATGGAGCATGCTTTTAATTCCTGGACTAGGCTTAAAGTGTGCCTGGGAAACCAGCCCCTACAGATACAACGTAGAGAGATGAAAGGTTATTATAGTGTGGAGGAGAAAACAGGACAGAACATACAGAACCTTGGGTTAGGGTTAGAACAGCTGGCAACACAGACAGGACAAGACTGGCTAGAGGAGAGAAACAGAGGGAGGGAGAGAAACAGAGGGAGGGGAGAGAAACAGAGGGAGGGGAGAGAAACAGAGGGAGGGAGAGAAACAGAGGGAGAGAGAGAAACAGAGGGAGGGGAGAGAAACAGAGGGAGAGAAACAGAGGGAGGGAGAGAAACAGAGGGAGGGGAGAGAAACAGAGGGAGGGGAGAGAAACAGAGGGAGGGAGAGAAACAGAGGGAGGGAGAGAAACAGAGGGAGGGGAGAGAAACAGAGGGAGAGAGAGAAACAGAGGGAGGGAGAGAAACAGAGGGAGGGAGAGAAACAGAGGGAGGGAGAGAAACAGAGGGAGGGAGAGAAACAGAGGGAGGGAGAGAAACAGAGGGAGGGGAGAGAAACAGAGGGAGGGGAGAGAAACAGAGGGAGAGAGAGAAACAGAGGGAGGGAGAGAAACAGAGGGAGGGAGAGAAACAGAGGGAGGGGAGAAAAACAGAGGGAGGGAGAGAAACAGAGGGAGGGGAGAGAAACAGAGGGAGGGGAGAGAAACAGAGGGAGGGAGAGAAACAGAGGGAGGGAGAGAAACAGAGGGAGGGGAGAGAAACAGAGGGAGGGGAGAGAAACAGAGGGAGGGGAGAGAAACAGAGGGAGAGAAACAGAGGGAGAGAGAGAAACAGAGGGAGGGGAGAGAAACAGAGGGAGGGAGAGAAACAGAGGGAGGGGAGAGAAACAGAGGGAGGGGAGAGAAACAGAGGGAGAGAAACAGAGGGAGGGAGAGAAACAGAGGGAGGGGAGAGAAACAGAGGGAGGGGAGAGAAACAGAGGGAGAGAAACAGGCGGGACCAATCCCAGATGCTCGGGGGCTGAGCAGCAGTTCTTACCTGCATCCCAATGACGGCGTAGATGAAAAAGAGCATCACTATGAGCAATGCTACGTAGGGGAGGGCCTGGGGGTGGAACAGAGAGAGATCAGTGACATGTCAACAACACTGTCTAGCACCACAGCACCAACAACACGTTACGGTAACACACTGCTGCACAAACAGTCACGCTCCTTTTCCCACTGTCCAACACAACAGAAATAACTCTTATCAGAACCCCTTTATCAAATGTTTTGGTGCTCCTAGAAAACCAGCTACATTTAAAATGTTCAGACACTCTTATTTAAAGAGACTGTAGTAAGCTCATACATTTCCCTACTGGTCCCCCCACGGGAATTGAACCCGCAACCCTAGAGTTGCAAGCACCATGCTCTACCAACTGAGCCACACGGGACCAATGATGGATAGCTTATCTTCACCCTAGAAATACCATCTCAACGTGGAAGCCTTATCATTAACCTATAGCATGGTGAGTAGGCTATGACAGCATGCATATGAAGGGCATTGGGGTTTTGAGAGACAGTTAGATGCTGACTGGTTAGCTGGACACATAATTCCTCCCTTCTACATTCCTCCCTCAAGCAGGGTCAGGGTCAAGCTGAATTTAAGACACTCAATTCAGGAAGTGATTTGAAATGAAAATTCTATTATGGAAAAACGTAAATAAATGGGCTATCTAAAAAAAAAAAATTAGTTTATTGATAATTCATTTAAAATAAATATATTTTTAAAATGATTGGCCAGGTACAGACCAGAACTAAAAGACATTGAGGTGTGGTCTTTCCTCCCAAACCTCAGTTATATCTAAGTCAGATTTATAGAATTTCCATTCCACTATACTTCCCTCCTGAATTGACTGACTTCAATTCGAATTGACCCCCGTGACCCACTTGCATCTCAATTGTCAATGGTCTTGACTTGAGTCTGAGTCTCCCCTCACTTGAAAGGACTTGATGAAGGTCCACAGCAGGGTCCGTATCCCTTCTCCCCGAGACAGCAGTTTGACCAGCCTCATCACTCTGAAGAGCCGGAAGAAGGTGATGGAGATCCTGGCGTTATCTTCAGAGTTTTGTAGTCCCTTTTGTTAGGCACCGGACGTCAACACACACATACACACACACACACACACACACACATACACACACACACACACACACACACACACACACACACACACACACACACACACACACACACACACACACACACACACACACACACACACACACACACACACACACACACAGACATGAACACACACACACACAGACATGAACACACGTACACACAGACATGAACACACACACACACAGACAGGAACACACGTACACACAGACAGGAACAGACACACACACAGACATGAACAGACATACACACAGACAGGAACACACATACACACAGACAGGAACACACATACACACAGACATGAACACACGTACACACAGACATGAACACACATACACACAGACATGAACACACATACACACAGACATGAACAGACACACACAGACATGAACAGACATACACACAGACAGGAACACACATACACACAGACAGGAACACACATACACACAGACATGAACACACGTACACACAGACATGAACACACGTACACACAGACATGAACACACGTACACACAGACATGAACACACGTACACACAGACATGAACACACGTACACACAGACATGAACACACGTACACACAGACATGAACACACGTACACACAGACATGAACACACGTACACACAGACATGAACACACGTACACACAGACATGAACACACGTACACACAGACATGAACACACGTACACACAGACATGAACACATGTACACACAGACATGAACAGACACACACACGATCATCCGAATGCAAGTGCACACCCACACGTAGTTGCAGACACACACACATACACAGACACACACACATACACACAAAGTTAATAAGTCAATCACTGTTGAGTCCTTCAAATAATCCCATCAAAAACAACCTACAAAAGAGTTTAGGAGAGAATTGGGCATCACCTGGTGGCTTTATGAGAAACGGGAATACAACTAACAGACACAATGCATTACACTTCCTGTTCTCCAGCAGAGGAAAACTAGCAAAGCTTTTCATGGTCCTATTAATATTTCAAAAGCCCACAAACAAAAAACTAGGCTATGAAATATTTACACAATCCTCTATAGGCAAAATGTTCCTTTCAATTTAAGTTCGGACAACATTTGATTATCTGGAGTACCTTGGGAGGCCCTTAAGAATTCATAAGCTAAGCCACAACTAGACAAAACAACCAAGTGATATTAAACTACACAATACACACTGACAAATCACAGCAGGTAATATCTCCCACCAAAAACAGAGACAACAAACTCCACAACACTACAACACAACTTTTACACAGTAGAAACTACTTCCACAACCTTCACCAGACTGAACAACAACAAACAACGTTTACAACAACAAGAACAAGGTAATGCATTGAACCATTGGTTATTAGGTATTATTCCTCATAGAGCCACCATCTGTGTTCTAGTGCAGGAGGTTAAACCACAGGAGGACAGTAGGGGGAGCAACTGTGCCACAGAGAGAGAGAGAGAACGACTGATAGAGATAAAGAGAGAGAAAGAAAGGTAGATGACCGCGTGACCATGGCTTGCACCAATGACAGAGCATCATTAATAGAGGCGACGGAGGAGGAGGAGGAAGAGGAAGAAGAGCGAGCCAAGTTTTTTAACATTTTGCCTGAGAGCGATGACAACACGACAGCGACTACAGAAGACTTATCCACAGTCTAAAACCCCAGTACGGGCATGGGCATCCCCTTTGTTTACGCACGCACGCACGCACGCACGCACGCACGCACGCACGCACGCACGCACACACACACACACACACACACACACACACACACACACACACACACATTTTGTGACGCTGACACAGCTGGCATGCTGCTGGTGATGGGGGTGGAGGGATGAAGGGCTGGTGGAGACGGAGGTTACCGTGGGTCCGTACCATTGTTCTTACCGCGGGGGGTTGGGAGGAGGAGGAGGAGGAGGAGGTGGTAGAAGAGTCAGCTGGCTTTAAAGAAAGACAGACAGATGAAAGCTATAGTAGCCCAGACCGCCCTGCTGCTGCTGCTGCTGGGACCGCTGGGGGGGTACAGTAAGATGATGCACCAAGCATTGTGTGTGTGTGTGTGTGTGTGTGTGTGTGTGTGTGTGTGTGTGTGTGTGTGTGTGTGTGTGTGTGTGTGTGTGTGTGTGTGTGTGTGTGTGTGTGTGTGTGTGTGTGTTGGATCCATGAGATAGCCCAGGGACTTGGGGAAGACGACACACCTGAGAGGTTAGATGTGGGACAGGAAGGACCCTAGGTGGCAGAGCCCTTGTTCCTGTTAGAATGAGGCATGTTGTTGTACTGAGTAGATCCCACTGTTAGGAGATACTGTAGCACATGTATGAGGGAGAGCTTCACTAGCTTTTATACAGTCCTTAAAGAGGTGGGGGTTAACTGGGCCTGAATATCAGACAGGGTTTAGAAGTCATTGTGGAATATTACCTCCAAAGTGCTGGAGGCAAATAGAATGAACGTCATTTGCGTGTGACTGTGACTGTGTGTGTGTGTCTGTCTGTGACCGTTGTGTGTGTCTGTCTGTGACTGTGTGTGTGTATCTATCTGTGACTCTGACTGTGTATGTGTGAGTGTGTGTGTGTGTGTGTGTGTGTGTGTGTGTGTGTGTGTGTGTGTGTGTGTGTGTGTGTGTGTGTGTGTGTGTGTGTGTGTGTGTGTGTTTTGAGGACCACGTAGAGGTCCTAGGTTGGCGTGGATCAGGGACGGGGGGGACGGGGACGGGGGACGGGGACGGGGACGGGGGGGGGAGGCTGGGGGGGGGTTGTGTATCTGGGGAGTAGGAGGTGCTCTACATGTTTAGGGTAATACACTAGAATTATGTTGGACTGTAAATCCACTACCATCAAACATTTCAACCAATGAAATTACACTGGATCATTGTCAAAATGCTCAACTGTTTTGAAGTTGAAAACGTGATGGTGCAGGATTGTATAGTCCTGCAGTGTTATCCTGCATGTTGTATTGTGAGGGGGGGGGGGGGAACACACAACACAATCACTTCACTAAAACCTCCAGTCCAACTGTGAAGATGTGAGTTGTGATTATTATACTGTCAAACAATCACTCCTCAAAGCAACTAACATTTTAAATAACTTTTAAAAATATGTTTTTTCTTCACATTGCACATAATCATTACAGTTGAAGTGAACTGTATAGGTAACCTAGGTCTCTGTATAAGAGTGTTATTTCATATCTGTGATAGCAGGGCTGGGTAGAATGGTTCCACATTGTAGAAGCTCCTAATGTCCTCTTTTTATTTGATTCACTTAGTTTAACTGACCTTTGTATATTTAAAGTCAATTGAATTCCTCCCTCGTATTGTTATTATGCTTGGCCCTGTTGGCAGATCGTTTCTGAAAACAACTCTAATCATTCTTAGATGCCTAGATGATATACACTCTTAGAAAAAAGGGTTCCAAATGGGTTCTGCTGTCCCCATAGGAGAACTGATTTTGGATCCAGTTAGAACACTTTCTGATTCCAGGTAGAACCCTCTGTGGAAAGGGATCTACATGGAACCCAAAAGGGTTCTACATGGAACTAAAAGGGTTCTACCTGGATCTAAAAGGGTTCTACCTGGATCTAAAAGGGTTCTATCTGGATCTAAAAGGGTTCTACCTGGATCTAAAAGGGTTCTACCTGGAACCAAAAGGGTTCTACCTGGAACTAAAAGGGTTCTACCTGGAACTAAAAGGGTTCTACCTGGAACTAAAAGGGTTCTACCTGGATCTAAAAGGGTTCTACCTGGAACCAAAAGGGTTCTACCTGGATCTAAAAGGGTTCTACCTGGAACCAAAAGGGTTCTATCTGGAAGCAAAAATTGTTCTTCAAAGGGTTCTACCTGGAACCAAAGATAGTTGTTGAAAGGGTTCTCCCATGGGGACAGCTGAAGAAGCCTTTTAGGTTGCAGATAGCACCTTTGTTTCTAAGAGTGTAGGTTCACCTGGATTAGTTAACGTTAGTTTGTTAAAGTCCTCTAACGTTAGTGAAGAGACCCAGGTTACCCAGCGTGCATTTCAGGGTGAGCAAGAGCACCACAAATCAACCAATGAGAGGAAAGATAGAAGTAAACATCCATAAGAAGATGAAGAGTGAGAGATCAGTTCAGACAGACATGATGGAGGGGAGGAGAGGCATTCCGAGGGGAGGGAGAAATGCAGCTGTGACATCACCGCCTGCAAGACACCATCACCATGGCAACAAAACGCAACTTCTTTTCAGAACCCTTCTAAACCACTTTTTGTTTAAAAACACACATCAAACCAACTGAAAAATAATTCAAAACACTCACATGAAATCAACTGTCAAATTAAAAACTAAACTGAAAATTGTTTTAAGAAGCACCTTCTGGTCAAAATAACTGGAGGGGGTAGCTATGTAGAGTAGAGTTGGGGAAATAGGATGGGAGGGGGAGGAAGGGTGGTCGGGGGCATCTAATCCGCTATCCTAATAACACCACTTTATCAAGGCCAATACACACTCACTTAAACAACACAAAAACAGTGAGTGTCTTTCTGATATTTTGGTGGCTATTAGGTTACCATTACCAGGAAGTACAAGTACAGAGGGTTTCTAAAAACAATCAAATACGATGCAAGAACAGTGAGGCTCGTCAATCAATCAGACTACCAGAGAAGAAGAAGACTAGGGTCATGCCTAGGTTAAAGATTCATCAAATCAAAATAAATGTCAAACGGCAAAACCAAACTGAGTGCAGGGTAAAGTGTGAGTGACTGGTATAGCAGAGGAGGGTATATATATCTGGCCGACAGATACTGGTAAAGTACTGGTCATTCTGGTCGTTCATAAAGACCTTGGTCAAACCTCTCGTGGTCAGATAGCTTCACTTTCAAAGAGAAGAAAACCACACTTGTCATCCATCCACAGGGCAGCCTAACACTATCGCTGCTTCTCAAAGAGTTAACTATTCAACTCAACTATAGGACACCAGCAGAACTAATAGTTACAAGTTGGTACTATAAGGAATTAGTCTCAAAGAAATTCTAGAAGGACTCGTGTATAGACATATAAAAGCACTAGTACTACACAATTACAACGCATATACACATATACAAGATATAACTAATATAATCAGCACAATCAAAGTAGCATTTTGAGTCCTTTTCTGTTCTTAGAAACATGCCTTTGTTAGTGATCTGAAGCCATGGATTGTTCTCATCTAAACTAGAGGAGTGGGTGAAGTGTCTTTCATGACTTGTGAAAGGAAAGCTGGCTATTCCGCTATGCTGTCCCAGAGAGATGAAAGGTTTATGAACTGACCATCAGACACAATGGACAGATAAGCCCAGATCAACTTGACACAGTTACAGACAGTATTGAGCTGCTATATGATTGAGCAATTGACCAAATAAGCTTCTGGGTCCATTTAATGCAATAGACTCAGGTATAAAAGGTATTGAGCTACTGTAGGATTCACCTGTCGGCTTGGTTTTAAAGGAAATGTCTAACATTTTTCAACTTCATATTCATCCTCTCCAGCATCACCCCAACATCAACATGGGTGAAAATGGTGTGTTTCTATGTTTTATAGTAAAAAATATAGAGGAAGATAAATGTTTCCAATGACATCATCGGTGTGCATCATGTGATTTTAAACAATTATGAGTAGGCATTTCTAATTGGTTGATGAGGTCATTGGAAACACCTATCTTCCTCTATGGTTTTTTACTACTTATCATAGAAACGCACCATTTGATGTCGGGGTGGTGCTGGAGATGATGGATATGAAGAAGCAACATTTTCACATTTGCCTTTAAGAGTGTAAATACTCATTCAATGGTTCTCATGTCTCATCATGGGATGTCTCAAAATACATATCTAGATTCACTAGGGACAAAATCCACTTTTTAAATTTAACGAGGCAAGTCAGTTAAGAACAAATTCTTATTTACAATGACGGCCAACCCTCGGCCAAACTCGGAGGACGCTGGGCCAATTGAGCGCCGCCCTATGGGACTCCCAATCATGGACAGATGTGATTCTGCCTGGATACGAACCAGGGACTGTAGTGGTGCCTCCATGCACTGCCTTAGACCGCTGCGCCACTCAGGATCCCCTCAATAGAGACGAAATGTCTTATATAGGAGATACATTTCTGTTTATATTCTGGTCACCTTTTGTTTACATTATGAACAAGGCCAGGAATTTCTCATGAAAGGTGACATCACTCACCAGTAAATATTCATGAACAAATGCACGTCTACCTACATAGTTTTGCATACAAGCTAAAGGCTTTATGTAAACAAATTGTTTACAATTACTTTTTCTTCAGGCCTGAATATATCACCCTTTTTTTCCAATCATGCTATACAGTGTCAGTCATGCCTTGGGGATTTCACATGTCCCCAATTGTGATGATAATATACATTGAAAGAAATGTACAAAAAACAAACCCAAAACAAGTGCTGAGACAATGCAATAGTCTACATTGTATTGATGCTCAGAGGTGAGAGTGAGAGGCAGGCAGGCAGACTGAAAGGTGGGCTACTTACGTTAACCTCAGTGATCGCTATGTCAACAACGCTACCCACAACTATTAAGGCATCAAATGTGTTCCATGCATCAACAAAATAATGCTGCGTTGGGTGGAAGAAACAAACAAACAAACAAACAAACAAACAAACAAACAAACAAAGAAAAGAAAATGGAAAGAAAAGAAGCAACAAAAGGAGAGAGGGAGGAGAAAGATAAGAAAGAAAACAGTTATATATGAACTTTTGTGATTAGCGGAAGGTAGAGAGGGAGGAAGGACATTGGTTGAAAATTAAATGACAGTTGAAGTTTGAAAACGGGAGGAAATAAAAGGAGCGAAATCCAAGATGATCGAGAGGAGAAGCGGCGACCAGTCATGCTTGTCCATGTGGGAAAACAACATCAATAAACAACAACAATAACAAAATCACAACCAAAACAATCGGTTTAAAAAAAGAATAGTTGAGTTTCTTTGGTTAGTTAGTGTGTCTTGTTAGTCAAAGTGAAAACCCTAGGACATGTCATAGTCTTGCTTTAGAGCCAGGTCTCTCTTCTGAGGCCTAACGAATAGAACCCTTTCAGTACGTACTCTAGAACACTTTCAGTACTCTAGAACTCTTTCAGTACTCTAAAACGCTCAACTGTTGTTCTGTGTACTGTGAAGAACGAGGAAGCACCTTTTTTTTCACCACGTGATGCCTTGGAAACCCCGAATGAGAGCGGCCATCTTGAAATGAATGATGGAGGAAGGAAGAGGGGAGAGGAAGGGAGGAGGGTGGTCTTTGGGGAAAGAAACCACACCAGAGAATGGTGCTATAGAAGACAGGATTGTCACAAAGAAAGAGAAGGAAAGAGAAAAGAGAGGGAGAGAGAGAGGGAGAGAGAGGGACAGAGCGAGTGGAGAGAGAGAGAGGGACAGAGCGAGTGGAGAGAGAGGGGTGGCGATGTACTTACGTTGATCTCACTCAGAATGACGTCTATTATGCTGCCAATTACGATGAGGAAGTCAAAAACATTCCAAGGATCACTAAAGTAACCCTACACAGGATGGGCGGAGGTGCAGGAGGAGGAGGGGGGGTAAGAGAGGCAAGTTAGACAGGCATTATTATAGGGAAAAGCCTTCCTTTTCAGCCCTTAACTCTTCCAACAATGTGTTTGGGGGGTGGCTCATCTCTTCTGAAACTATCTTCTTAGATCTTAAAAGCCAATAGAGCAACAAAATGCATGATTGGTATTAAATTCTGAAATATTATTGTGATTGTAATATTGTAAATATTAAAAGTGAATGTTCATGTCACGTTCTGCTGCTTGCTTGCTGTAGCCCACAGTACAGTTAAATCAACGCCACAACTTGTTAGCATGTAACCTATTACTACTGAAGCTCATCTTCCTGTAAACAGTGCGTAGAATAAAAGCTTACAGGGGTTGATAACATGGGTTGTTAAAGGTAAGCACTATTCAGTCAAATATTTTTGTGTGATTCTATATCAAGCCAGAAGATTATTTCTTAAACAAGACATTATTGCAGTTTTTTTCTGGCTCTTTTACTTCCTGTGAAAAGGAAATGAGGTCATAATGAAGGGTGGTGTTCTATGTACATTAGCGTAGCAGAGTGATACAGCAAGATTGATTTATCCAATGTATTATTATTATTACATTATTATTAACAGTAGGGATTATATTATTATTATTATTATTATTAACACTAGGGATTATATATTATATTACTTTTAACACTAGGGATTATATATTATTATTAACACTAGGGATTATATATTATTATAATATATTATTATTAACACTAATGATTATATAATATTATTCACACTAAGGATTATATATTATTATAATATATTATTATTAACACTAATGAGTATATATTATTATTAACACTAGGGATTATATATTATTATAATATATCATTATTAACACTAATGATTATATATTATTATTAACACTAGGGATTATATATTATTATAATATATTATTATTAACACTAATGATTATATACTATTATTAACACTAATGATTATATATTATTACTAACACTAGGGATTATATATTATTATCATTATTAACACCAGGGATTGTATATTATTATTAAAATGAGGGATTATATTTTATTATAATATTGTTATTAACGCTAAGGATTATATATTGTTATATTATATTATTATTATCACTAGGGATTATATATTATTATTAACACTAGCGATTATATATTATTATATTATATTATTATTAACACTAGGGATTATATATTATTATTAACACTAGGGATTATATAGTATTATTAACACTAGGGATTATATATTATTATATTATATTATTATTAACACTAGGGATTATATATTATTATTAACACTAGGGATTATATAGTATTATTAACACTAGGGATTATATATTATTATTAACACTAGGGACTATATATTATTATTAACACTAGGGATTATATATTAGTATATTATATTATTATTAACACTAGGGATTATATATTATTATTAACACTAGAGATTATATATTATTATTTACACTAGGAACTATATATTATTATTAACACTAGGGATTATATATTATTATTAACACTAGGGACTATATATTATTATTAACATGAGGGATTATATTTCATTATTAAATTATTATTATTATCACTAGGCATGATATATTATTATTGTTATTATATTATTATCACTAGGGATTATTATATTCTAACACAGTATGATGTTTTAACCAGTGAGAAGCAGTCAGTGGGTCAGTGGCAGAGGAATAGGTAACCTCATTTAACGGTGGTTTAACCAGGGTTAATGCAGTTGCCTTAGTGGGATGAATGGGGAGGGACTGAACACACTGAGGGAAGAGATGCAGGTTGCTCGATGTGACCTGGGAGAGTTGGAGGGTCTAGTGTGGTGAGAGATGAATCCAGATGAATCCAGATGACAGAACTCTTAAAAATACCAGCAATACTACCAAAAATACTACCAAAACACTTTCCTAAAAAAGTAGTTTACAATCATACAATATACAGAAATGAGAAAGACACAGTGGTAAAAATCCTTCAGTAGGCTTCCCTTTGACCCAACTGCAATGAAGTGATGTCTATTCTAACATGTGATTCCCTTCAAAGCTAGTGTCGGTGTTGTATACAGCAGTTGATGAGAGAGCTGGTTAGGACAGGATGAGGCTAAACGTGTCCTCTGCACCTATAGAAAAAGGTACTGATTAATATCATGACGGTCCTGTCTGTTGAAAGAGAAGGTCAGTAACACGAGTTAGAAAGTGACACAACGTTCTCTGGGTCTCTTTCAGAGAGGTGGGACGTGTCAATAGATAGTTTCAGACCAAGGCTAACCAATCAGGACTCAGTTTATTATTATATATATATTTTTTTAATTTAACCTTTATTTTACTAGGCAAGTCAGTCAAGAACAAATTCTTATTTACAATGACGGCCTACCCCGGCCAAATCTGGACGACGCTGGGCCAATTGTGCGCCGAATGTGATACAGCCTGGATTTGAACCAGGGACTGTAGTGATGCCTCTTGCACTAAGATGCAGTGCCTTAGACTGCTGCACCACTTAAACATCCTATTTCGACGTACTACTACCCTGCCAAGATAAGAACACAAAACCTTCACAATGTGAGATTAATTATATGAGAAACTAGGTTTGTTGACTGACAATTAAACAATATTTAGTCTCCTTTATGACCAAGAGTGATTTGCATCAATGGTTTATCCAGTTTATCATAGAAAGCAGGAATAAACCGATCTCCTCATAGCCACACAGAGAGATCAGCACCACAGTGAGCAGCAGCAGAGAGATATCACCGTAGAGTCACAGCAGTCAGCTCGTCAATCTATAATAAACATGGAGGCGTTGCTTAGTAACCTGATGAGAGGGCGGTTTGTTCTGTCCATCCATGTATTTACTCTGTCAGCGTCCCAAATGCCATGCTATCCCCTTTAAAGTGCACTACTTTTCACCAGGGCTCATAGGGCTCTGGTGAAAAGTGGTGAACTATATAGGGAATAGGATGCTGTTTGGGATGCAGACACTGTATCTGTTCTACAGAAGTAGCCATCTGTTGTTGTTTCAACAACGTAAGCGGCCGGCTGACGCAGTAGGTGGCATTTTGATTGGACTAATAAACTCACCAGGTTACCGAGCAACATGTAAAACAAGATATAAAAACCTAGACAACATCAGACACTGAACCAAATCATTAATGCATCTTTTCTTTTCTAATCTTTTACATTCTTTTTCATTAAAGTGGAAATCAGATCATAAAAGGCATAGTTTATAGGACAACTGATAACATATAATTATGTAATGACAGACTTGATTAACTTGATTACATTCATATCCAAATTACAGGTGATACTGATTTCCACTGATAGGCTAAGACTAATTTGGTAATGATAAGAATCGTCTCTGGGACAGAGAGAAGTGTTTTGGAGCGACAGACTCCTGAGAGGGGAGAGAGCGGGAAAGAGAGGAGAGAGAGGTGAAGAGAGAGGTGAAGAGAGAGGGGAACTGAGAGAGGGAGAGAGGGAGAGAGGGAGGGAGAGGAGAGAGAGGGGAAGAGAGAGGGGGAGAGAGAGGGGGAGAGAGAGAGGGAGGGAGAGGTGAAAAGAGAGTAGGAGAGAGGTGAAAAGAGAGGTGGAGAGAGATGAGAGAGAGATGGAGAGAGAGGGTGGAGAGAGGTGGAGAGAGGTGGAGAGAGAGGGAGAGAGAGAGGTAGAGAGGTGGAGAGAGGTGGAGAGAGGTGGAGAGAGGTGGAGAGAGGTGGAGAGAGAGGTGGAGAGAGAGGTGGAGAGAGGTGGAGAGAGGTGGAGAGAGGTGGAGAGAGAGAGGTGGAGAGAGGTGGAGAGAGGTGGAGAGAGAGGGTGGAGAGAGGTGTAGAGAGAGGTGTAGAGAGGTGTAGAGAGGTGGAGAGAGGTGTAGAGAGGTGGAGAGAGAGGTGGAGAGAGGGTGGAGAGAGAGGTGGAGAGAGGTGGAGAGAGAGGTGGAGAGAGGTGTAGAGAGAGGTGGAGAGAGAGGTGTAGAGAGGTGGAGAGAGAGGGTGGAGAGAGGTGGAGAGAGCGAGAGACGTACCCGTGGTTTGAAGGCGATGAGTTTAAGGATCATCTCCACAGTGAAGAGGCCGGTGAAGAGCATGTTGAGGATGTTCATAGCATCGTTGAAGGAGTGGGTCTGGCCGTGATGCTGCAACAAACAGACACTTAATCCCCGATCTGCATTTCCATGTAATCACATGGTGAACACACCTACCTCAGGCTACAGTAGAAGCCTTGAACGCAACGAGTAACGACATAAATACTGACGCTCCAAAATACAGATACAGCCTTTAAAAACACCAACTCCTTCTAGCATCTAGGAACCAATACCTGAGGCAATAGCATGCCTTTTAACTGATATAGATAGACTATCCTCCCCATAATGCACCGCTAGTGTCCAGGAGCACTATGTGGTTCACTGTGTTTAGGAAGTAGATTTACAAATGGATTGATGCTACCGTATTGGGCTGAGGGCATAAAGATGGTATAATTCAACGTTTTCCCTGACCAAGATGGACGATTTAAGTGATGCTCGGACGCCAATGTCTCTCACATGCACACACACGCACGCACGCACGCACGCACAAAAACACACACACACACATCTCTCTTACCTGCATGGCCAGACAGATGGTGTTCAGCAGGATGAGAGTAAACATCAGGTACTCAAAGTAGGTGGAGTTAACCACGTACCACACCTTGTACTGGTACTGGTTCTTAGGGATGTACCGACGTAGAGGACGGGCCTTCAGGGCATATTCCACACACTGTACGCTGTACACACACACACACACACACACACACACACACACACACACACACACACACAAACATGTGTTTAATCAACAGACGTTTCCAGTAATACATCAGTGGACATAGTATTGATGTGTAAATGTCCAGTTCATATAGGTAATATACCATTTACCATCCAGTTAACCACTGATACAACTTAATGACACTCCTCCTTTCAGTATGGCCCCGGCCCCCTCCTAAGCTGACTCTATGGTGACCTCGTGCTGACCCCTCTTGACCTCTCTCACCTGTTTGACCTGTGATCTTGAACACCCCTAATCTCTTCACCTGGTTCTGATGACCCCTAACCTCTCACCTGGTTCTGATGACCCCTAACCTCTCCTCACCTGGTTCTGATGACCCCTAATCTCTCCACCTGGTTCTGATGACCCCCTAACCTCTCACCTGGTTCTGATGACCCCTAACCTCTCACCTGGGTTCTGATGACCCCTAATCTCTCACATGGGTTCTGATGACCCCTAATCTCTCACCTGGTTCTGATGACCTCCTAACCTCTCACCTGGTTCTGATGACCCCTAACCTCTCACCTGGGTTCATGATGACCCCTAACCTCTCACCTGGGTTCTGATGACCCCTAACACTCTCCACCTGGGTTCTGATGACCCCTAATCTCTCTAACAGGATCTGATGACCCCTAACCTCTCACCTGGTTCTGATGACCCCTAATCTCTCAAGCAGGATCTGATGACCCCCTAATCTCTCACCTGGGTTCTGATGACACTTCTTCTCACACTGGGTTCTGATGACCCCTAACCTCTCACCTGGGTTCTGATGACCGCTAACTTCTCCACCTGGGTTCTGATGACCCCTAACCTCTCACCTGGTTCTTGTAACATCAATACACCCCCTCACACAACATTCTAACATCAATACACCCCCTCACACAACATTCTAACATCAACACACCCCCTCACACAACATTCTAACATCAACACCCCCTCACACAACATTCTAACATCAACACCCCCTCACACAACATTCTAACATCAATACACCCCCTCACACAACATTCTAACATCAACACACCCCCTCACACAACATTCTAACATCAATACACCCCCTCACACAACATTCTAACATCAATACACCCCCTCACACAACATTCTAACATCAATACACCCCCTCACACAACATTCTAACATCATACACCCCCTCACACAACATTCTAACATCAATACACCCCTCACACAACATTCTAACATCAACACCCCCTCACACAACATTCTAACATCAACACCCCCTCACACAACATTCTAACATCAACACCCCCCCTCATCACAACATTCTAACATCAACACACCCCTCACACAACATTCTAACATCAATACACCCCTCACACAACATTCTAACATCACACACCCCCTCACACAACATTCTAACATCAACACCCCCTCACACAACATTCTAACATCAATACACCCCCTCACACAACATTCTAACATCAACACACCCCCTCACACAACATTCTAACATCAACACACCCCTCACACAACATTCTAACATCAATACACCCCCTCACACAACATTCTAACATCAATACACCCCCTCACACAACATTCTAACATCAACACACCCCTCACACAACATTCTAACATCAACACACCCCTCACACAACATTCTAACATCAATACACCCCCTCACACAACATTCTAACATCAACACCCCCTCACACAACATTCTAACATCAATACACCCTCACACAACATTCTAACATCAATACACCCCCTCACACAACATTCTAACATCAATACACCCCCTCACACAACATTCTAACATCAACACACCCTCACACAACATTCTAACATCAATACACCCCCTCACACAACATTCTAACATCAATACACCCCCTCACACAACATTCTAACATCAACACCCCCTCACACAACATTCTAATATCAACACACCCCTCACACAACATTCTAACATCAACACCCCCTCACACAACATTCTAACATCACACCCCCTCACACAACATTCTAACATCAATACACCCCCTCACACAACATTCTAACATCAACACCCCCCCTCACACAACATTCTAGCATCAATACACCCCCTCACACAACATTCTAACATCAATACACCCCCTCACACAACATTCTAGCATCAATACACCCCCTCACACAACATTCTAGCATCAATACACCCCCTCACACAACATTCTAGCATCAATACACCCCCTCACACAACATTCTAACATCAACACACCCCTCACACAACATTCTAGCATCAACACCCCCTCACACAACATTCTAGCATCAACACACCCCCTCACACAACATTCTAACATCAATACACCCCCTCACACAACATTCTAACATCAACACTCCCTCACACACATTCTAATATCAATACACCCCTCACACAACATTCTAGCATCAACACCCCCTCACACAACATTCTAACATCAATACACCCCTCACACAACATTCTAGCATCAACACCCCCTCACACAACATTCTAGCATCAACACCCCCTCACACAACATTCTAACATCAATACACCCCCTCACACAAAATTCTAACATCAATACCCCCCCTCACACAACATTCTAATATCAACACCCCCTCACACAACATTCTAATATCAATACACTCCCTCACACAACATTCTAGCATCAATACACCCCCTCACACAACATTCTAACATCAACACCCCCTCACACAACATTTTAACATCAATACACCCCCTCACACAACATTCTAACATCAATACACCCCCTCACACAACATTCTAATATCAACACACCCCCTCACACAACATTCTAACATCAATACACCCCCTCACACAACATTCTAACATCAATACACCCCCTCACACAACATTCTAACATCAATACACCCCCTCACACAACATTCTAACATCAACACACCCCCTCACACAACATTCTAACATCAACACACCCCCTCACACAACATTCTAACATCAACACCCCCTCACACAACATTCTAACATCAATACACCCCCTCACACAACATTCTAACATCAATACACCCCTCACACAACATCTAATATCAACACCCCCTCACACAACATTCTAATATCAATACACCCCCTCACACAACATTCTAATATCAACACCCCCTCACACAACATTCTAGCATCAACACACCCTCACACAACATTCTAACATCAACACCCCCTCACACAACATTCTAACATCAATACACCCTCTCACACAACATTCTAACATCAATACACCCCCTCACACAACATTCTAACATCAACACCCCCTCACACAACATTCTAAAATCAACCCCCCCTCACACAACATTCTAACATCAATACACCCCCTCACACAACATTCTAACATCAACACCCCCTCACACAACATTCTAAAATCAACACCCCCTCACACAACATTCTAACATCAATACACCCCCTCACACAACATTCTAACATCAATACACCCCCTCACACAACATTCTAATATCAATACACCCCCTCACACAACATTCTAACATCAATACACCCCCTCACACAACATTCTAATATCAATACACCCCCTCACACAACATTCTAACATCAACACCCCCTCACACAACATTCTAACATCAATACACCCCCTCACACAACATTCTAACATCAACACCCCCTCACACAACATTCTAAAATCAACACCCCCTCACACAACATTCTAACATCAATACACCCCCTCACACAACATTCTAACATCAATACACCCCCTCACACAACATTCTAACATCAACACCCCCTCACACAACATTCTAACATCAATACACCCCCTCACACAACATTCTAACATCAACACCCCCTCACACAACATTCTAAAATCAACACCCCCTCACACAACATTCTAACATCAATACACCCCCTCACACAACATTCTAACATCAATACACCCCCTCACACAACATTCTAGCATCAACACCCCCTCACACAACATTCTAACATCAATACCTCCCTCACACAACATTCTAAAATCAACACACCCCCTCACAAAACATTCTAACATCAACACACCCTCACACAACATTCTAACATCAATACCCCCCTCACACAACATTCTAACATCAACACCCCCTCACACAACATTCTAACATCAACACACCCCCTCACACAACATTCTATCAATACACCCCCTCACACAACATTCTAACATCAATACACCCCCTCACACAACATTCTAATATCAACACACCCCCTCACACAACATTCTAACATCAACACCCCCTCACACAACATTCTAATATCAATACACCCCCTCACACAACATTCTAATATCAACACCCCCTCACACAACATTCTAACATCAATACACACCCTCACACAACATTCTAGCATCAATACACCCCCTCACACAACATTCTAATATCAATACACCCCCTCACACAACATTCTAATATCAATACACCCCCTCACACAACATTTTAACATCAATACACCCCCTCACACAACATTCTAACATCAATACACCCCCTCACACAACATTCTAATATCAATACACCCCCTCACACAACATTCTAACATCAATACACCCCCTCACACAACATTCTAATATCAATACACCCCCTCACACAACATTCTAACATCAACACCCCCTCACACAACATTCTAATATCAATACACCCCCTCACACAACATTCTAACATCAGTACACCCCCTCACACAACATTCTAATATCAACACACCCCCTCACACAACATTCTAACATCAATACACCCCCTCACACAATTCTAACATCAATACACCCCCTCACACAACATTCTAATATCAATACACCCCCTCACACAACATTCTAACATCAATACACCCCCTCACACAACATTCTAACATCAATACCCCCCCTCACACAACATTCTAGCATCAACACCCCCTCACACAACATTCTAACATCAATACACCCCATCACACAACATTCTAATATCAACACCCCCTCACACAACATTCTAGCATCAACACCCCCTCACACAACATTCTAATATCAATACACCCCCTCACACAACATTCTAACATCAACACCCCCTCACACAACATTCTAATATCAATACACCCCCTCACACAACATTCTAATATCAACACACCCCCTCACACAACATTCTAACATCAATACACCCCCTCACACAACATTCTAACATCAACACTCCCTCACACAACATTCTAATATCAATACACCCCCTCACACAACATTATAACATCAATACACCCCCTCACACAACATTCTAGCATCAATACACCCCCTCACACAACATTCTAACATCAATACACCCCCTCACACAACATTCTAGCATCAATACACCCCCTCACACAACATTCTAACATCAATACACCCCTCACACAACATTCTAGCATCAACACCCCCTCACACAACATTCTAGCATCAACACCCCTCACACAACATTCTAACATCAATACACCCCCTCACACAACATTCTAGCATCAACACCCCCTCACACAACATTCTAGCATCAACACCCCCTCACACAACATTCTAACATCAATACACCCCTCACACAACATTCTAGCATCAACACCCCCTCACACAACATTCTAGCATCAACACCCCCTCACACAACATTCTAACATCAATACACCCCCTCACACAAAATTCTAACATCAATACCCCCCCTCACACAACATTCTAATATCAACACCCCCTCACACAACATTCTAATATCAATACACTCCCTCACACAACATTCTAGCATCAATACACCCCCTCACACAACATTCTAACATCAACACCCCCTCACACAACATTTTAACATCAATACACCCCCTCACACAACATTCTAACATCAATACACCCCCTCACACAACATTCTAATATCAACACACCCCCTCACACAACATTCTAACATCAATACACCCCCTCACACAACATTCTAACATCAATACACCCCCTCACACAACATTCTAACATCAATACACCCCCTCACACAACATTCTAACATCAACACACCCCCTCACACAACATTCTAACATCAACACACCCCCTCACACAACATTCTAACATCAACACCCCCTCACACAACATTCTAACATCAATACACCCCCTCACACAACATCCTAATATCAACACCCCCTCACACAACATTCTAATATCAATACACCCCCTCACACAACATTCTAATATCAACACCCCCTCACACAACATTCTAGCATCAACACACCCTCACACAACATTCTAACATCAACACCCCCTCACACAACATTCTAACATCAATACACCCTCTCACACAACATTCTAACATCAATACACCCCCTCACACAACATTCTAACATCAACACCCCCTCACACAACATTCTAAAATCAACCCCCCCTCACACAACATTCTAACATCAATACACCCCCTCACACAACATTCTAACATCAACACCCCCTCACACAACATTCTAAAATCAACACCCCCTCACACAACATTCTAACATCAATACACCCCCTCACACAACATTCTAACATCAATACACCCCCTCACACAACATTCTAATATCAATACACCCCCTCACACAACATTCTAACATCAATACACCCCCTCACACAACATTCTAATATCAATACACCCCCTCACACAACATTCTAACATCAACACCCCCTCACACAACATTCTAATATCAATACACCCCCTCACACAACATTCTAACATCAGTACACCCCCTCACACAACATTCTAATATCAACACACCCCCTCACACAACATTCTAACATCAATACACCCCCTCACACAATTCTAACATCAATACACCCCCTCACACAACATTCTAATATCAATACACCCCCTCACACAACATTCTAACATCAATACCCCCCCTCAAACAATATTCTAGCATCAACACCCCCTCACACAACATTCTAACATCAATACACCCCCTCACACAACATTCTAATATTAACACCCCCTCACACAACATTCTAGCATCAACACCCCCTCACACAACATTCTAATATCAATACACCCCCTCACACAACATTCTAACATCAACACCCCCTCACACAACATTCTAATATCAATACACCCCCTCACACAACATTCTAATATCAACACACCCCCTCACACAACATTCTAACATCAATACACCCCCTCACACAACATTCTAACATCAACACTCCCTCACACAACATTCTAATATCAATACACCCCCTCACACAACATTCTAACATCAATACACCCCCTCACACAACATTCTAGCATCAATACACCCCCTCACACAACATTCTAACATCAATACACCCCCTCACACAACATTCTAGCATCAATACACCCCCTCACACAACATTCTAACATCAATACACCCCTCACACAACATTCTAGCATCAACACCCCCTCACACAACATTCTAGCATCAACACCCCCTCACACAACATTCTAACATCAATACACCCCCTCACACAACATTCTAGCATCAACACCCCCTCACACAACATTCTAGCATCAACACCCCCTCACACAACATTCTAACATCAATACACCCCTCACACAACATTCTAGCATCAACAACCCCTCACACAACATTCTAGCATCAACACCCCCTCACACAACATTCTAACATCAATACACCCCCTCACACAAAATTCTAACATCAATACCCCCCCTCACACAACATTGTAATATCAACACCCCCTCACACAACATTCTAATATCAATACACTCCCTCACACAACATTCTAGCATCAATACACCCCCTCACACAACATTCTAACATCAACACCCCCTCACACAACATTTTAACATCAATACACCCCCTCACACAACATTCTAACATCAATACACCCCCTCACACAACATTCTAATATCAACACACCCCCTCACACAACATTCTAACATCAATACACCCCCTCACACAACATTCTAACATCAATACACCCCCTCACACAACATTCTAACATCAATACACCCCCTCACACAACATTCTAACATCAACACACCCCCTCACACAACATTCTAACATCAACACACCCCCTCAAACAACATTCTAACATCAACACCCCCTCACACAACATTCTAACATCAATACACCCCCTCACACAACATCCTAATATCAACACCCCCTCACACAACATTCTAATATCAATACACCCCCTCACACAACATTCTAATATCAACACCCCCTCACACAACATTCTAGCATCAACACACCCTCACACAACATTCTAACATCAACACCCCCTCACACAACATTCTAACATCAATACACCCTCTCACACAACATTCTAACATCAATACACCCCCTCACACAACATTCTAACATCAACACCCCCTCACACAACATTCTAACATCAACCCCCCCTCACACAACATTCTAACATCAATACACCCCCTCACACAACATTCTAACATCAACACCCCCTCACACAACATTCTAAAATCAACACCCCCTCACACAACATTCTAACATCAATACACCCCCTCACACAACATTCTAACATCAATACACCCCCTCACACAACATTCTAACATCAACACCCCCTCACACAACATTCTAACATCAATACACCCCCTCACACAACATTCTAACATCAACACCCCCTCACACAACATTCTAAAATCAACACCCCCTCACACAACATTCTAACATCAATACACCCCCTCACACAACATTCTAACATCAATACACCCCCTCACACAACATTCTAGCATCAACACCCCCTCACACAACATTCTAACATCAATACCTCCCTCACACAACATTCTAATATCAACACACCCCCTCACACAACATTCTAACATCAACACACCCTCACACAACATTCTAACATCAATACCCCCCTCACACAACACTCTAACATCAACACCCCCTCACACAACATTCTAACATCAACACACCCCCTCACACAACATTCTAACATCAATACACCCCCTCACACAACATTCTAACATCAATACACCCCCTCACACAACATTCTAACATCAACACCCCCTCACACAACATTCTAATATCAACACACCCCCTCACACAACATTCTAATATCAACACCCCCTCACACAACATTCTAACATCAATACACCCCCTCACACAACATTCTAGCATCAATACACCCCCTCACACAACATTCTAATATCAATACACCCCCTCACACAACATTCTAATATCAATACACCCCCTCACACAACATTTTAACATCAATACACCCCCTCACACAACATTCTAACATCAATACACCCCCTCACACAACATTCTAATATCAATACACCCCCTCACACAACATTCTAACATCAATACACCCCCTCACACAACATTCTAATATCAATACACCCCCTCACACAACATTCTAACATTAACACCCCCTCACACAACATTCTAATATCAATACACCCCCTCACACAACATTCTAACATCAGTACACCCCCTCACACAACATTCTAATATCAACACACCCCCTCACACAACATTCTAACATCAATACACCCCCTCACACAATTCTAACATCAATACACCCCCTCACACAACATTCTAATATCAATACACCCCCTCACACAACATTCTAACATCAATACCCCCCCTCACACAACATTCTAGCATCAACACCCCCTCACACAACATTCTAACATCAATACACCCCTCACACAACATTCTAATATCAACACCCCCTCACACAACATTCTAGCATCAACACCCCCTCACACAACATTCTAATATCAATACACCCCCTCACACAACATTCTAACATCAACACCCCCTCACACACCATTCTAATATCAATACACCCCCTCACACAACATTCTAATATCAACACACCCCCTCACACAACATTCTAACATCAATACACCCCCTCACACAACATTCTAATATCAACACACCCCCTCACACAACATTCTAACATCAATACACCCCCTCACACAACATTCTAATATCAATACACCCCCTCACACAACATTCTAACATCAATACACCCCCTCACACAACATTCTAACATCAATACACCCCCTCACACAACATTCTAACATCAATACACCCCCTCACACAACATTCTAACATCAATACACCCCCTCACACAACATTCTAATATCAACATCCCCTCACACAACATTCTAGCATCAACACACCCTCACACAACATTCTAACATCAACACCCCCTCACACAACATTCTAACATCAATACACCCCCTCACACAACATTCTAACATCAATACACCCCCTCACACAACATTCTAACATCAACACCCCCTCACACAACATTCTAACATCAATACACCCCCTCACACAACATTCTAACATCAACACCCCCTCACACAACATTCTAAAATCAACACCCCCCCACACAACATTCTAATATCAACACCCCCTCACACAACATTCTAACATCAATACACCCCCTCACACAACATTCTAATATCAACACACCCCCTCACACAACATTCTAACATCAATACACCCCTTCACACAACATTCTTGCATCAACACCCCCTCACACAACATTCTAGCATCAACACCCCCTCACACAACATTCTAACATCAACACACCCCCTCACACAACATTCTAACATCAACACACCCCCTCACACAACATTCTAACATCAACACACCCCCTCACACAACATTCTAACATCAATACACCCCCTCACACAACATTCTAACATCAATACACCCCCTCACACAACATTCTAACATCAACACCCCCTCACACAACATTCTAATATCAATACACCCCCTCACACAACATTCTAACATCAATACACCCCCTCACACAATATTCTAGCATCAACACCCCCTCACACAACATTCTAGCATCAACACCCCCTCACACAACATTCTAACATCAACACCCCCTCACACAACATTCTAGCATCAACACCCCCTCACACAACATTCTAATATCAATACACCCCCTCACACAACATTCTAGCATCAACACCCCCTCACACAACATTCTAACATCAACACACCCACTCACACAACATTCTAACATCAACACACCCCCTCACACAACATTCTAATATCAACACCCCCTCACACAACATTCTAACATCAATACACCCCCTCACACAACATTCTAATATCAACACACCCCCTCACACAACATTCTAACATCAATACACCCCTTCACACAACATTCTTGCATCAACACCCCCTCACACAACATTCTAGCATCAACACCCCCTCACACAACATTCTAACATCAACACCCCCTCACACAGCATTCTAATATCAACACCCCCTCACACAACATTCTAGCATCAACACCCCCTCACACAACATTCTAGCATCAACACCCCCTCACACAACATTCTAACATCAACACCCCCTCACACAACATTCTAACATCAACACCCCCTCACACAACATTCTAATATCAACACCCCCTCACACAGCATTCTAATATCAACACCCCCTCACACAACATTCTAGCATCAATACACCCCCTCACACAACATTCTAGCATCAATACACCCCCTCACACAACATTCTAATATCAACACCCCCTCACACAACATTCTAGCATCAACAGGGGCAAAGCACAGCAGACAAAAGAGAGAGAGAACCAGAACAACATAATGTTGTGAATGTCCTGATTTGAGTGTGGAAGTCTCTTAATGTTTTGATGTGATTTGGTTCTCTGCTCCTGCTTGTTGTCCAGTGTGGTTCAGCCCTTAGAAAGGTCCGGCTTACTTTTTATTACCGGTACAGTGGTACCTGGAAAATCATTAGCTGGATACGGGTTCTTCTCTTCATTCACATCTACTTGGTACTCATCAATGTTGATCTGTCAAAACACAGTAACACAGCTCCACATCAGCCTCAATACTGACAGAACTAGTGACACTACTTTTAAAAGGAAACACCATACCACCTGCTGAGAGTAGACATGTATTTTTACAGATGAAGAATTAGACTGATACTAACTAAACCAAACATATTTTATATTGTTGAATCTGTAAAGTGAAGTATTGACATGACTAGATAATATTACAATACAACTTCGGAGGACTGGTGTCTCCAGTCAGGAGGACAGGTATATCTAATGAGGACATGTGTATCTAACGAGGACAGGTATATCTAACGAGGACAGGTATATCTAACGAGGACAGGTATATCTAACGAGGACATGTGTATCTAACGAGGACAGGTGCATCTAATGAGGACAGGTATATCTAATGAGGACAGGTATATCTAACGAGGACATGTGTATCTAATGAGGACAGATATATCTAATGAGGACATGTGTATCTAACGAGGACAGGTATATCTAACGAGGACAGGTGTATCTAACGAGGACAGGTGCATCTAATGAGGACAGGTATATCTAACGAGGACAGGTGCATCTAATGAGGACAGGTATATCTAACGAGGACAGGTATATCTAACGAGGACAGGTGTATCTAACGAGGACAGGTGCATCTAATGAGGACAGGTATATCTAACGAGGACAGGTGTTTCTAACGAGGACAGGTGTGTCTAACGAGGACAGGTGGTCTAACGAGGACAGGTGTGTCTAACGAGGACAGGTGTATCTAACGAGGACAGGTATATCTAACAAGGACAGGTGTATCTAACGAGGACAGGTGCATCTAACGAGGACAGGTGTTTCTAACGAGGACAGATGTGTCTAACGAGGACAGGTGTGTCTAACGAGGACAGGTGTGTCTAACGAGGACAGGTGTGTCTAACGAGGACAGGTGTGTCTAACGAGGACAGGTGTATCTAACAAGGACAGGTGTGTCTAACGAGGACAGGTGTGTCTGAGACATACCTTGGTGGCATTGGTTGTCTCTCTGTCTGAGGTGATGGACTTCAGCTCAATCTTCTCCTCCTTCTTCTCTTCTGCCTCGATCATCGGGGGCTTTTCATTGACATGACGCTTCTCCGGACTGGCCGTTCTGTGTCAGAATGGAGCAAAACCACTCAGGCATACACACTTGAATGGATGTGGATGCACACACACACACACACACACACACACACACACACACACACACACACACACACACACACACACACACACACACACACACACACACACACACACACACACACACACACACACACACACACACACACACACACACACACACACATCATGCAAATTACCTGGCCAGCTTCTTCCTCTCCTTCTCCTCCTCCTCCTCCTTCTGTGCTGACGTCAGACTCTCAGCATCAGCCAGGTTGTCCACGGCGATGGCCAAGAAGACATTCAGCAGGATATCTGGTCAGGGAGGTGGAGTCAAGGAAGTGGAGTATGGCTTCAGCTAGCAAACAATGAAGTGTCAGCTTATCACTCACCATGTTGTGTAGAACAAAACACCTGGGTGACATGACTGAGTGAAGAGTTGAGTTGACAACAATCAACCCTGATACTTGAGTAGCCTGGAATCCAAACTGAATATCACTCTGTCTTACCTTATATGGTTTGGATTTCAGGCTACTCCTAGTCATTGAGGAAACATCTGAGATACCATACCAGTGGTATTACAATGAACTGGGATGACAGGAGAACAATCATCCTGCTGATGGTTCTGGATATAAAGCATCATGTCCTCTGTCAGTGTGAAAGGCCTTACACACATCTGTTCTTTACAAGGATACAGTTTCCACAGATGAACAGGATGATGAAGTAGATGCAGACTAGCATCCCTGGGAAGGACGCCCCTCCGTAGGCCATGATGCCGTCATACATCACTGAGTTCCAGTCCTCACCTGTCAGGATCTGAGAACACACACACAGGAACAACAGATGAAGGAGGAAAACTACAACATGAATAACTATTCACCATAGACAACAACTATTCACCATAGGCAACAACTATTCACCATAGACAACAACTATTCACCATAGACAACAACTATTCACCATAGACAACAACTATTCACCATAGGCAACAACTATTCACCATAGGCAACAACTATTCACCATAGACAACAACTATTCACCATAGACAACAACTATTCACCATAGGCAACAACTATTCACCATAGACAACAACTATTCACCATAGACAACAACTATTCACCATAGACAACAACTATTCACCATAGACAACAACTATTCACCATAGACAACAACTATTCACCATAGACAACAACCATTCACCATAGACAACAACCATTCACCATAGACAACAACTATTCACCATAGACAACAACTATTCACCATAGACAACAACTATTCACCATAGACAACAACTATTCACCATAGACAATAACTATTCACCATAGACAACAACTATTCACCATAGACAACAACTATTCACCATAGACAACAACCATTCACCATAGACAACAACCATTCACCATAGACAACAACTATTCACCATAGACAACAACTATTCACCATAGGCAACAACTATTCACCATAGACAACAACTATTCACCATAGGCAACAACTATTCACCATAGACAACAACTATTCACCATAGACAACACCTTTCACCATAGATAGCAACTATTCACCATAGGCACCATAGACAACAACTATTCACCATAGACAACAACTATTCACCATAGGCAACAACTATTCACCATATGCAACAACTATTCACCATACACACCATAGACAACAACTATTCACCATAGACAACAACTATTCACCATAGACAACAACTATTCACCATAGATAGAAACTATTCACCATATGCAACAACTATTCACCATAGACAACAACTATTCACCATAGACAACAACTATTCACCATAGACAACAACTATTCACCATAGGCACCAACTATTCACCATAGGCAACAACTATTCACCATAGACAACAACTATTAACCATAGACAACAACTATTCACCATAGACAACAAGTATTCACCATAGATAGCAACTATTCACCATAGGCACCATAGACAACAACTATTCACCATAGACAACAACTATTCACCATAGGCACCATAGACAACAACTATTCACCATAGACAACAACTATTCACCATAGACACCAACTATTCACCATAGACAACAACTATTCACCATAGACAACAACTATTCACCATAGACAACAACTATTCACCATAGACAACACCTATTCACCATAGATAGCAACTATTCACCATAGGCACCATAGACAACAACTATTCACCATAGACAACAACTATTCACCATAGGCAACAACTATTCACCATATGCAACAACTATTCACCATACACACCATAGACAACAACTATTCACCATAGACAACAACTATTCACCATAGACTACAACTATTCACCATAGACAACAACTATTCACCATAGGCACCAACTATTCACCATAGACACCAACTATTCACCATAGACAACAACTATTCACCATAGACAACAACTATTCACCATAGACAACAACTATTCACCATAGACAACAACTATTCACCATAGGCACCAACTATTCACCATAGACAACAACTATTCACCATAGACAACAACTATTCACCATAGGCACCAACTATTCACCATAGACAACAACTATTCACCATAGACAACAACTATTCACCATAGGCACCAACTATTCACCATAGGCACCATAGACAACAGCTATTCACCATAGGCAACAACTATTCACCATAGACAACAACCATTCACCATAGACAACAACTATTCACCATAGACAACAACTATTCACCATAGGAAACAACTATTCACCATAGGCACCATAGACAACAACTATTCACCATAGACAAAACTATTCACCATAGGCACCATAGACAACAAGAATGTTACAGTTACTCAAATGACTGGACCTTGAGAATAGAGTAGAGTGGAGTAAAGTATAATAGAGTACAATACAGTAGACTACAGTATAACAGAGTACAGTAGAGAAGACTAGAGTATAATATAGTACAGTACAGTAGACTAGAGTATAATAGAGTCCAGTACAGTAGACTACAGTATAACAGAGTAAAGTAGACTACAGTATAAACGAGTACAGTATTATAGAGTACAGTATAGTAGACTACAGTATAATAGAGTAGAGTATACTAGAGTATAATAGAGTACAATAGACTCGAGTATAATATAGTATAGTAGAGTAGACTAGAGTATATTAGAGTACAGTAGACTAGAGTATAATATAGTACAGTATACTAGAGTATAATAGAGTACAGTATACTAGAGTATAATAGAGTACAGTAGACTAGAGTATAATATAGTACAGTATACAAGAGTATAATAGAGTATAATATAGTACAGTAGACTAGAGTATAATAGAGAACAGTAGACTAGACTAGAGTATAGTAGAGTGCAGTAGAGTAGGAAACAGTATAATAGAGAACAGTATACTACAGTATAATAGAGAACAGAAGACTAGAGTATAATAGAGTACAGTAGACTAGACTATAGTATACTAGAGTACAGTATACTAGAGTATAATAGAGTACAGTTGGCTCGAGTGCAATATAGTACAGTAGAGTAGACTAGAGTATAATAGAGTACTGTAGACTAGAGTATATTAGAGTACAGTAAACTCAAGTATAATAGAGTACAGAAGACTAGTGTATAATAGAGTACAGTAGACTAGAGCATAATAGAGTACAGTGAACTAGAGTATAATAGAGTACAGTAAACTAGAGTATAATAGAGTACAGTAGACTAGACTGGAGTATAATATAGTACAGTAAACTAGAGTATAATAGAGTATAGTAGAGTAGACTACAGTATAATAGAGTACAATAGAGAAGACTAGACTATAATAAAGTACAGTAGACTAGACTAGAGTATAATATAGTACAGTAGACTACAGTACAATAGAGTACAGTAGACTAGACTAGAGTACAATATAGTAGAGTAGAGAAGACTAGACTATAATAAAGTACAGTAAACTAGATTATAATAGAGTACAGTAGAGTAGACTATAGTATAATAGAGTACAGTAGAGTAAACTAGATTATAATAGAGTACAGTAAACTAGATTATAACAGAGTACAGTAGAGTAGACTACAGTACAAGAGAGTACAGTAGAGTACAGTAGACTATAGTATAATAGAGTACAGTAAACTAGATTATAATAGAGTACAGTAGAGTAGACTACAGAATAATAGAGTACAGTAGAGTACAGTAGAGTAGACTACAGTATAATAGAGTACAGTAGAGTAGACTACAGTATAATAGAGTACAGTAGAGTAGACTACAGTATAATAGAGTACAGTAGAGTAGACTAGATTATAATAGAGTACAGTAGAGTAGACTACAGTATAATAGAGTACAGTAGAGTCAACTAGATCATAATAGAGTACAGTAGAGTAGACTACAGTACAATAGAGTGCAGTAGAGTACAGTAGACTATAGTATAATAGAGTACAGTAAACTAGATTATAATAGAGTACAGTAGAGTAGACTACAGTATAATAGAGTACAGTAGAGTAGACTACAGTATAATAGAGTACAGTAAACTAGATTATAATAGAGTACAGTAGAGTAGACTACAGTATAATAGAGTACAGTAGAGTACAGTAGACTATAGTATAACAGAGTACAGTAAACTAGATTATAATAGAGTACAGTAGAGTAGACTACAGTATAATAGAGTACAGTAGAGTACAGTAGAGTAGACTACAGTATAATAGAGTACAGTAGAGTAGACTACAGTATAATAGAGTACAGTAGAGTAGACTACAGTATAATAGAGTACAGTAGAGTAGACTAGATTATAATAGAGTACAGTAGAGTAGACTACAGTATAATAGAGTACAGTAGAGTAAACTAGATCATAATAGAGTACAATAGAACCAAACAGATTCTCCATCATTTTCCCTTCTCTCCCTACCTGAAAGACGGTGAGCAGCGACTGGGGAAAGTTGTCGAAGGTTGACCGGCGCGTCTCGTCAAAGTTGAACTTGCCTCCGAAGAGCTGCATGCCGAGCAGGCTGAAGATGATGATGAAGAGGAAGAGTAGCAGTAACAGGGAGGCGATGGAGCGAACAGAGTTAAGCAGCGATGCCACCAGGTTACTCAGAGAGTTCCAATACCTGAGAAAAAGAGAGAATGTAGGGAGAGAGAAAGAGGGAGAGGGAGAGAGAGGGAGGGAGAGAGATAGAGAGAGAGGGAGACAGAGAGAGAGGGAGAGGAAGAGGGAGAGGGGGAGAGGGAGATAGAGCGAGAGAGGGAGAGATAGAGAGTTGGAGTCAGCATCCGAACTACAATACCCAAGACACCACAGAGCAATGACTACAGTGGCACTCAACCCACAGAGCTGTCACAGTTACTACCGTTGACTACAGTACCCAGGAGGCAGCAGGTGAGAGAAAGGGCTATAGCACTGGATTGTGATCCTGTCTGTAGCTCTGAGTTCTGTTCAGAGACCGTTTTGTATCGTGCCATGTTATTAAAGGGCCAGTGCTCTTATTCCCTCTGTGACAACATAGGCCATGGTAGCTTCACTCGTACCTGGCTTCACTGAGAGTTTCTAGTGACAGAGAGCAACACTTCCTGTGAGAGCTGAGGCAGCACCGAACCAAGGCATCAGCTAACTTCAACTCCGCTTCAATGAGTGAACTTGACCACGCAAAAACATGGTGTAGTACTGTATTGGACTGAGGGCTGGTGTAGTACTGTATTGGACTGAGTGCTGGTGTAGTACTGTATTGGACTGAGGGCTGGTGTAGTACTGTATTTGACTGAGTGCTGGTGTAGTACTGTATTGGACTGAATGCTGGTGTAGTACTGTATTGGACTGAGTGCTGGTGTAGTACTGTATTGGACTGAGTGCTGGTGTAGTACTGTATTGGACTGAGTGCTGGTGTAATACTGTATTGGACTGAGGGCTGGTGTAGTACTGTATTGGACTGAGTGCTGGTGTAGTACTGTATTGGACTGAGTGCTGGTGTAGTACTGTATTGGACTGAGTGCTGGTGTAGTACTGTATTGGACTGAGTGCTGGTGTAGTACCGTATTGGACTGAGTGCTGGTGTAGTACTGTATTGGACTGAGTGCTGGTGTAGTACTGTATTGGACTGAGGGCTGGTGTAGTACTGTATTAGACTGAGTGCTGGTGTAGTACTGTATTGGACTGAGGGCTGGTGTAGTACTGTATTGGACTGAGTGCTGGTGTAGTACTGTATTGGACTGAGTGCTGGTGTAGTACTGTATTGGACTGAGGGCTGGTGTAGTACTGTATTGGACTGAGGGCTGGTGTAGTACTGTATTAGACTGAGTGCTGGTGTAGTACTGTATTGGACTGAGGGCTGGTGTAGTACTGTATTAGACTGAGTGCTGGTGTAGTACTGTATTAGACTGAGTGCTGGTGTAGTACTGTATTGGACTGAGGGCTGGTGTAGTACTGTATTAGACTGAGTGCTGGTGTAGTACTGTATTGGACTGAGGGCTGGTGTAGTACTGTATTGGACTGAGTGCTGGTGTAGTACTGTATTGGACTGAGGGCTGGTGTAGTACTGTACTGAGCATGCTTTTGATTAGACTGAGGGACCCACCAGGCTTGGAGAAGAGCAGTGAGACTGAACAGTGACTGCATGGACTGGTACAGTAGGTAGGGGAAACGTAGTGGGACCATAGCAGAGGAGGCTGGTGAGGGGAGGACGACTTATAATAATGGCAGGAATGGAATCGATGGAGTGCTATCAAACACATGGAAACCATGTGATTGATACTGTTCCATTCCAGACATTATTATGAGCCCGTCCTCCGATTTGAAGTGCCACCAGCCACCACTGGACCATAGGGGGTGTCAGTCTAGCAGGCCAGCATTCAGACAGTCACAGGCCCATGCTGACAGGATGTGTAGAGAGAGGGAGAGAAGAGACCAGACAGTCACAGGCCCATGCTGACAGGATGTGTAGAGAAAGGGAGAGAAGAGACCGGACAGTCACAGGCCCATGCTGACAGGATGTGTAGAGAGAAGAGAGAGAAGAGACCAGATGGGAGATTGTTTTTGAGTTAGTGCATGGTTCACCGCTGCGTCACGGTTTGTTGTTGTGTTGCATAGTTTCACAGTTCAATAAAATATGTGGAACGATAATCACGCTGCACTTTGGGTCCGCTTCATCCTACGACAACCGTGACAGAAGGGCTGAATATAGCCCATATTAATATATGTAGCCGTAGAAATAAGGTTTATGAAATCAATAACTTGCTAACATCAGATAACATTCATATATTAGCCATTTCTGAAACTCACTTAGATAATTCATTTGATGATATAAACTCAGCAAAAAAATAAACATCCTCTCACTGTCAACTGCATTTATTTTCAGCAAACTTAACATGTGTAAATATTTGTATGAACATAACAAGATTCAACAACTGAGACATAAACTGAACAAGTTCCACAGACATGTGACAAACAGAAATGGAATAATATGTCCCTGAACAAAGGGGGGGTCAAAATTAAAAGTAACAGTCAGTATCTGGTGTGGCCACCAGCTGCATTAAGTACTGCTGTGCATCTCCTCCTCATGGACTGCACCAGATTTGCCAGTTCTAGCTGTGAGATGTTACCCCACTCTTCCACCAAGCCACCTGCAAGTTCCCGTACATTTCTGGGGGGAATGGCCCTAGCCCTCACGCTCCGATCCAACAGGTCCCAGATGTACTGAATGGGATTGAGATCCGGGCTCTTCGCTGGCCATGGCAGAACACTGACATTCCTGTCTTGCAGGAAATCCCTCACAGAATGAGCAGTATGGCTGGTGGCATTGTCATGCTGGAGGGTCATGTCAGGATGAGCCTGCAGGAAGGGTACCACATGAGGGAAGAGGATGTCTTCTCTGTAACGCACAGCGTTGAGATTGCCTGCAATGATAACAAGCTCAGTCCGATGATGCTGTGACACACCGCCCCAGACCATGACGGACCCTCCACCTCCAAATCGATCCCGCTCCAGAGTACAGGCCTCGGTGTAACGCTCATTCCTTCAACGATAAACGCGAATCAGACCATCACCCCTGGTGAGACAAAACCGTGACTCGTCAGGGAAGAGCACTTTTTGCCAGTCCTCTCTGGTCCAGCAACGGTGGGTTTGTGCCCATTGGCGACATTGTTGCCGGTGATGTCTGGTGAGGACCTGCCTAACAACAGGCCTACAAGCCCTCAGTCCAGCCTCTCTCAGCCTATTGTGGACAGTCTGAGCACTGATGGAGGGATTGTGCATTCCTGGTGTAACTCGGGCAGTTGTTGTTGCCATCCTGTACCTGTCCCGCAGGTGTGATGTTCGGATGTACCGATCCTGTGCAGGTGTTGTTACACGTGGTCTGCCACTGTGAGGACGATCAGCTGTCCGTCCTGTCTCCCTGTAGCGCTGTCTTAGGCGTCTCACAGTACGGACATTGCAATTTATTGCCCTGGCCACATCTGCAGTCCTCATGCCTCCTTGCAGCATTTTTAAGGCACATTCACGCAGATGAGCAGGGACCCTGTGCATCTGTCTTTTGGTGTTTTTCAGAGTCAGTAGAAAGGCCTCTTTAGTGTCCTACGTTTTCATAACTGACCTTAATTGCCTACCGTCTGTAAGCTGTTAGTGTCTTAACGAACGTTCCACAGGTGCATGTTCATTAATTGTTTATGGTTCATTGAACAAGCATGGGAAACCCTTTACAATGAAGATCTGTGAAGTTATTTGGATTTTTACGAATTATCTTTGAAAGACAGGGACCTGAAAAAGGGTCATTTCTTTTTTTGCTGAGTTTAGCAGTAGCAATACAAGGATATAACATCTATAGAAGAGACAGGGATACTTATGGGGAGGTGTTGCTATTATACAGCACCAGTCAAAAGTTTGGACATACCAACTCATTCAAAGGTTTTTAATTATTTGTACAATTTTTTAAATTGTAGAATAAGAGTGAAGATTTCAAAACTATGAAATAACACATATGAAAATATATATATATATGGGGGATTAGAAATGATGCAGACAATTACATAGATGGAAGCTACAATCTATCTGATCTACCCCCTAAAAAAAGGTTCCAACAGCTGGGCTAAAACAGTGTATAAGAGATCATACAAAGGAGTGTGTATGATGTTAAAAATATTTGTTGGTCTGATGTGATTAATACGGAGCATCCAGACGCTGCACTTTGTGAAATTGCTTCTTTCCGATTATTGATAAGCATGTACCTGTTAAACTGACAGTTAGAACTGCATGGATTGATGAGGAAGTGAAAAACTGTATGGTTGAAATGAGATAATATGTCTGTCTGCACATCTGACTGGCTGACTTACTGCAAATTGAGAAATTATGTGTAACTGTATTATGAAGCCAAGATCAATGATCTAAAGAATGATGGAGAAAAAAAGTTTTATGGGCAGAAAGACAAATTCAACTCCATCTTTCATCGAATCAGATAGCTTATTAATCACAAAACCATTTGATGTTGGCAATTATTTGAATGATTAGTTCATTGGCAAAGTGGGCAAACTTAGGCAGAAAAATGTCAACAACGAACAGTGAGCCATCATATTCATCCATAGAAAAACTAATAATGAACTAAAAACATTTTAAGTTTGAATTTTGTAAAGTTAGTGTGTGAAAACATTATTGTTATCAATCAATAATGACAAACCTCCTGACATTGACAACTTAGATGGAAGGATACTGAGGTGAGACAACCACATATCACAGCCATATAAAGTCATTTTTTTTCAATAACGTAGCTATCAGTAGAGTTGGGGGGGGGGGTCAAGTGCAAGTCCTGGTTAAGTTTTTTTGAGGTGAGGAGGAGGATCATGTAAGATACTGTTTGATGAGGTAGGGTTTCAGATGTTTTGGGAAGATGACCAGGGACTCTGCTGTCCTAGCTTCAGGGGGAAGCTGGTTCCACCATTGGGGTACCAGGACATAGAAGAACTAAGTGAGCTGAGCGGGAGCTGCCCTCCCGTAGGGGTGGGAGGACCAAGAGACCTGAGGTGGCAGAACGGAGTGCTCGGGTTGGAGTGTAGGGTTTGATCAGAGCCTGAAGGTAGGGAGGGGCAGTTCCTCTTGCTGTTCCGTTGCAGGGGTTTGATGGCACAGGCAGGGAGCCCAGGCAACAGCGAAATGCAGTAGTCCAGACGGGAGAGGACAAGTGCCTGGATTAGGACCTGCACCGCTTCCTGTGTGAGGTAGGGTCTTACTCTACGGATGTTGTAGTGCATGAACCTGCAGGAACAGGTCACTGTTTTGATGTTTGCAGAGAACAACAGGGTGTTGTCCAGGGCCACACCAAGGTTCTTTGCACTCTGGGAGGGTGACACTGTGGAGTTGTCAACCGTGACGGAGAGGTCTTTGAGCGGGCAGGTCGTCCACGGGAGGAAGAGCAGTTCCATCTTGTCGAGGTTGAGCTTTAGGTGGTGGGCTGACATCCCAGTTGAGGTATCAGCCAGGCAACCAGAGATGTGTGTTGCCACCTTGGTGTCAGAAGGCGGGAAGGTGAAAAGTTGTTGAGTGTCATCTGCATAGCAATGATAGGAGAGACCATGTGAGGATATGACGGAGCCGAGTGACTTGGTGTATAGAGAGAAGAGGGTCTAGAATCGAGCCCTGGGGGACACCAGTAGTGAGAGTATGTGGTGCAGACACAGATCCTCTGCATGTCACCTGGTAGGAGTGGCCTGCCAGATAGGATGCAGAGTGTACAGAGCCTGAGACAACCAGCCCTGAGAGGGTTGAGAGGAGGATCTGATGGTTCACGGTGTCGAAGGCAGTGGATAGATCTAGGAGGATGAGAACAGAGGAGAGTGAGTCAGCTTTGGCAGTGCGGAGAGCCTCCGTGACACAGAGAAGAGCAGTCTCGGTTGAGTGACCCGTCCTGAAGCCTGACTAGTTAGGGTCAAGAAGATTGTTCTGAGAGAGATAACGAGGAAGTTGATCAGAGACAGAACGCTGAAGTATTTTGGAAAGAAAAGAAAGAAGGGATACAGATCTATAGTTTTTGACGTCAGATGAGTCAAGTTTCTTGAGGAGGGAAGCAACTCGGGCCATTTTGAAGTCAGAGGAGACGTAGCCAGTTGTCAGGGATGAGTTGATGAGGGAATTGAGGAATGGGAGAAAGTCTCCAGAGATGGTCTGGAGAACGGAGAAGGGGATGGGATCGAGTGGGCAGGTTGTCGGGTAGCCAGACAACAGGAAGTCATCTGGATAGAGAGGGGAGAAAGAGGTCAAGGCGTAGGGTAGTTCTGTGTGAGGGAGACCAGTGGACTCAATAGGCTGAGTGAATGAGTAGCAGATGTCGTCAACCTTTTTCCGCAGAGAGGGAGGAGGGAGAGGGTGGAGGATTAAGGAGGGAGGACAAGGTTGAAAAGAGTTTCCTAGGGTTAGAGGCAGACATATGACATTTAGAGTGGTAGAAAGTCGCTTTAGAAGAAGATACAGAGAAAGAGAAGGTAGAGAGGAGGGTGTGAAAGGGATGATAGTCCTCCAGAAGTTTAGTTTTCCTCCATTTTCGCTCAGCTGCCTGCAGCCCTGTTCTGTAAGCTCGCAATGAGTCCCTTAGCCACGAAGCAGGAGGGGAGGGCCGAACCGGCCGGGAAGTAAGGGGACAGTGCGAGTCATAGGATGCGGAAAGGGAGGAGAGTAGGATTGAAGAGGCAGAATCCGGAGACAGGAGGGAGAAGAATTTAGCAGAAGGGAGAGATGTTAGGATAGAAGAGGAGATAGTAGTGGGAGAGAGAGAGAGAGAGAGAAGGTAGGGGCTGAGTGGCTAGGGTTGGAGGAAAGGGAGACAGAAAAGGAAACAAAGTAGTGATCAGAGATCTGGAGGGGGGTTGCAGTGAGATTAGTAGGAGAACAGAGATCTGGAGGGAGGTTGCAGTGAGATTAGTAGGAGAACAGAGATCTGGAGGGGGGTTGCAGTGAGATTAGTAGGAGAACAGAGATCTGGAGGGGGGTTGCAGTGAGATTAGTAGGAGAACAGAGATCTGGAGGGAGGTTGCAGTGAGATTAGTAGGAGAACAGAGATCTGGAGTGGGGTTGCAGTGAGATTAGTAGGAGAACAGAGATCTGGAGGGGGGTTGCAGTGAGATTAGTAGGAGAACAGAGATCTGGAGGGAGGTTGCAGTGAGATTAGTAGGAGAACAGAGATCTGGAGTGGGGTTGCAGTGAGATTAGTAGGAGAACAGAGATCTGGAGGGAGGTTGCAGTGAGATTAGTAGGAGAACAGAGATCTGGAGGGGGGTTGCAGTGAGATTAGTAGGAGAACAGAGATCTGGAGGGAGGTTGCAGTGAGATTAGTAGGAGAACAGAGATCTGGAGGGAGGTTGCAGTGAGATTAGTAGGAGAACAGAGATCTGGAGTGGGGGTTGCAGTGAGATTAGTAGGAGAACAGAGATCTGGAGGGGGGTTTGCAGTGAGATTAGTAGGAGAACAGAGATCTGGAGGGGGGTTGCAGTGAGATTAGTAGGAGAACAGAGATCTGGAGGGGGGTTGCAGTGAGATTAGTAGGAGAACAGAGATCTGGAGGGAGGTTGCAGTGAGATTAGTAGGAGAACAGCCTCTAGTAAAAAGGAGGTCAACACTGGGAAGACCGGTAGCACTTAAAGTAGTCGGCCCCTAGCTAGCAGAAAGACAGTACTAGACAACAACATTATATTCATCACTCCTGGAGATGTCAGGAGTCCTCTAGCTATAGAATGAATCAACCATAGCTAATGAAGTCACTGAAACCCTGAACAAGGAGTTTCAGTCAGTTTTGGAATGGATGGCCAGTAATAAACTGGTCCTGAACATATCTAAAACTAAGAGCATTGTATTTGGTACAAATCATTCCCTAAGCTCTAGACCTCAGCTGAATCTGGTAATGAATGGTGTGGCTGTTGAACAAGTTGAGGAGGCTAAATTACTTGGCGTTGCCTTAGATTGTAAACTGTCATGGTCAAAACATATAGATTAAATGGTTGTAAAGATGGGCAGAGGTCCTGTCTGTAATAAAAACATGTTGTGCTTTTTTTGACACCACAATCCACAAAGCAAGTCCTGCAGGCTCTAGTTTTGTCTTATCTTGATTATTGTCCAGCCATGTGGTCAAGTGCTGCTAAGAAAGACCCTAGTTAAGCTGCAGCTGGCCCAGAACAGAGCGGCACGTCTTGCTCTTCATTGTAATCAGAGGGCTGATATAAATACTATGCTGCCAGTCTCTCTTGGCTAAGAGTTGAGGAAAGACTGACTGCATCACTTATTTTTATTAGAAACATTATTGTGAAAATTGTTTGCAAGGTCACCTTACACACAGCTCTGACACACACACTTACCCCACCCAGACATGCCACCAGGGGGTCTTTTCACAGTCCCCAAATCCAGAACAAATTCAAGAAAGTGTACAGTTACAGTATATAGAGATATTATTGCATGGAACTTCCTTCCATCTCATATTGCTCAAATGAGCAGCAAACCTGGTTTAAAAAAACAGATAAATCAACACCTCACGGCACAACGTCCTCTCCCCTATTTGACCTAGATGGTTTGATCTAGATAGTTTACGTGTATGTATTGATATGTAGGCTACGTGTGCCTTTTTTAAATTCATGTAGTCCCTGTCCTTGAGCTGTTCCTGTCTATTGATGTTCTGTATTATGTCATGTTTCATGTTTTGTGTGGACCCCCAGGAAGTGTATCTGCAGCTTTCGCAACAGTTGGGGATCCTAATAAAATACCAATACCTCCTCTCCTCCCTACCCCCTCCTCCGCTCCTCTCTCCCCCTCCTCCTCTCCTCTCCCCTCTTTCTCCTCCTTTCTCCTCTCTACTCCTCTCCCCTCTTTCTCCTCCTTTCTCCTCTCTACTCCCTCCTTTCTCCTCTCTACTCCACCTCTCCTCTCTCTCACCCCATCTCTCCTCTCTCTCACCAAATCTCTCCTCCTCTCCCCTCTCTCTCTACCCTCTCTCCCCCTCTTGTGTCCTCTGAATAGGGGTCAGGGGGTAAAGGTAAACATGGAGGGTGAGTTAAACTAAACTCTGAGATTAGTAGTGGTGGCCAGGACGAAGGGAGGGAGGCACCTGTTATACACGTGGCTTTAAAGTGAAGAAGAAAGAGGACCTTTGACCTCTGGTCTAAAGTAGTGCACTACAGTTGAAGTCGGAAGTTTACATACACTTAGGTTGGAGTCATTAAAACTCGGGTTTAAACCACTCCACAAACTTCTTGTTAACAAACTATAGTTTTGGCAAGTCGGTTAGGACATCTACTTTGTGCATGACACAAGTCATTTTTCCAACAATTGTTTACAGACAGATTCACTGTATCACAGTTCCAGTGGGGTCAGAAGTTTACATACACTAAGTTGAGTGTGCCTTTAAAACAGCTTGGAAAATTCCAGAAAATGATGTCATGGCTTTAGAGGCTTCTGTTAGGCTAATTGCCATCATTTGAGTCAATTGGAGGTGTACCTATGGATATATTTCAAGGCCTACCTTCAAACTCAGTGCCTCTTTGCTTGACATCATGGGAAAATCAAAGAGAAATCAGCCAAGACCTCAGAAAAACAATTGCAGACCTCCACAAGTCTGGTTCATCCTTGGGAGCAATTTCCAAACATCTGAAGGTACCACGTTCATCTGTACAAACAATAGTACGCAAGTATAAACACCATGGGACCCACACAGCCATCATACCGCTCAGGAAGGAGACGCGTTCTGTCTCCTAGAGATGAACGTACTTTGGTGCAAAAAGTGCAAATCAATCCCAGAACAACAGCCAAGGACCTTGTGAAGATGCTGGAGGAAACAGGTACAAAAGTATTTATATCCACAGGAAAACGAGTCCTATATCGACGTTAACCTGAAAGGCCGCTCAGCAAGGAAGAAGCCACTGCTCCAAAACCAGACTACGGTTTGCAAACTGGACATGGAGACAGATTGTACGTCTTGGAGAAATGTCCTCTGGTCTGACGAAACAAAAATAGAACTGTTTGGCCATAATGACCATCGTTATGTTTGGAGGAAAAAGGGGGAGGCTTGCATGCTAAAGAACACCATCCCAACCGTGAAGCACAGGGAGTGAGCAGCATCATGTTGTGGGAGTGCTTTGCTGCAGGAGGGACTGGTGCACTTCACAAAATAGATTGCATCATGAGGATGGAAAATTATGTGGGTATATTGAAGCAACATTCTCAAGACATCAGTCAGAAAGATAAAGCTTGGTCGCAAATGGGTCTTCCAAATGGACAATGACTCCAAGGCATACTTCCAAAGTTGTAGCAAAATGGCTTAAGGATAACAAAGTCAAGGTATTGGAGTGGCCATCACAAAGCCTGACCTCAATCCTATAGAAAATTGGTGGGCAGAACTGAAAAAGCGTGTGCGAGCAAGGAGGCCTACAAACCTGACTCAGTTACACCAGCTCTGTCAGGAGGAATGGGCTAAAATTCACCCTACTTATTGTAGGAAGCTTGTGGAAGGCTACCCGTAACGTTTGACCCAAGTTAAACAATTTAAAGGCAATGCTACCAAATACTAATTGAGCGTATGTAAACTTCTGACCCACTGGGAATGTGATGAAAGAAATAAAAGCTGAAATAAATCATTCTCTCTTCTGATTTTTCACATTCTTAAAATTAAGTGGTGATCCTAACTGACCTAAGACAGGGAATTTTTACTCTGATTAAATGTCAGGAATTGTGAAAAACTGAGTTTAAATGTATTTGGCTAAGGTGTATGTAAACTTCCAGTTTCAACTGTATACAGGGCATATGGTACCGTTTGGGACACAACCATGGAGAGAGCAGTTGTGTGATGGAGTCCGCCAGCAGCACCAATGTACTGTATAGCCTCAGTAGAACTAGTTGAAAGCTACATTACTATATTATTGGAATTTAGTGAACCCTGTCAGCACACTTCATTATCCACAATTCAAAACGCATTAACTGTGAAATGAAATGGATCCGCTCAACTAAAAATGTGTTCCGACCCTTCCGCATACGGTATTGTAACATGGATAGTGTGATGGAGAGAGGACAAGTACCATTGGATGGTGACTGATGGAAACTGTAGGTGTTAGTAATGGATAACATGTTGACTGTTGCTAGATGGAAGGTCCTTTTACGTTGCTGTTCACAAAGCCACAGCAGATCAACAGTAGTGCACTATGTAGGGAATAGGGCTCTGGTCTAAAGTAGTGCACTATGTAGGGAATAGGGCTCTGGTCTAAAGTAGTGCACTATGAAGGGAATAGGGCTCTGGTCAGCAGTAGTGCACTATGTAGGGAATAGGGCTCTGGTGAAATGTAGTGTACTGTATAGGGAATAGGGCTCTGGTCTAAAGTAGTGCACTATATAGGGAATAGGGCTCTGGTCTAAAGTAGTGCACTATGTAGGGAATAGGGCTCTGGTCTAAAGTAGTGCACTATGTAGGGAATAGGGCTCTGGTCTAAAGTAGTGCACTATGTAGGGAATAGGGCTCTGGTTAAAAGTAGTCCACTATATAGGGAATAGGGCTCTGGTGAAAAGTAGTGCACTATGTAGGGAATAGGGCTCTGGTGAAAAGTAGTGCACTATGTAGGGAATAGGGCTCTGGTCTAAAGTAGTGCACTATGTAGGGAATAGGGCTCTGGTTAAAAGTAGTCCACTATGTAGGGAATAGGGCTCTGGTTAAAAGTAGTCCACTATATAGGGAATAGGGCTCTGGTGAAAAGTAGTGCACTATATAGGGAATAGGGCTCTGGTTAAAAGTAGTCCACTATATAGGGAATAGGGCTCTGGTCAAAGGTAGTGCACTATATAGGGAATAGGGCTCTGGTTAAAAGTAGTCCACTATATAGGGAATAGGGCTCTGGTTAAAAGTAGTCCACTATATAGGGAATAGGGCTCTGGTTAAAAGTAGTCCACTATATAGGGAATAGGGCTCTGGTGAAATGTAGTGTACTGTATAGGGAATAGGGCTCTGTTTAACAGTAGTCCACTATATAGGAAATAGGGCTCGGTTAACAGAAGTCCACTACCTAGGGAATAGGGTGCCATTTGGGACTCATCCATACACATAGGAACTGTCTTCCAGCTTTCTTTACCCCACAGAATGGGACACAGTCTTTTATTTAGTTTTAATGTAGTAGTGACTGTGTTATGTGGTACTATACCTTGTGATTTTGAAGATGCGTAGAAGGCGTACGCAGAACAGAGATGCCTAGCGACTGTGTTATGTGGTACTATACCTTGTGATTTTGAAGATGCGTAGAAGGCGTACGCAGAACAGAGATGCCTAGCGACTGTGTAGTGGTACTATACCTTGTGATTTTGAAGATGCGTAGAAGGCGCACGCAGCGCAGCACAGAGATGCCTAGCGGGGACATGATCTTGGTCTCCACCAGAATGGTCTCCAGGATGCCTCCACACACCACGAAGCTGTCAAAGCGGTTGAACAGAGACACGAAGTAGGCCTGTAGACCCAGGCTGTACATCTTTAACAGCATCTCCCCTGTAAACAATGCCAGCAGGACCTTGTTGGCTATGTCTGAGGAGAGAGAGAGAGAGAGAGAGAGAGAGAGAGAGAGAGAGAGAGAGAGAGAGAGAGAGAGAGAGAGAGAGAGAGAGAGAGAGAGAGAGAGAGAGAGAGAGAGAGAGAGAGAGAGAGAGAGAGAGAGAGAGAGAGAGAGAGAGAGAGAGAGAGAGAGAGAGAGATAGATAGAGAAAGGGGGAGGAGAGAGAGAGAGCGAGAGAGAGAGAAAGGAGGCGAGAGAGAGAGGGAGAGAGGTTGGTGAGGGTTTATATATCTTAAAGTAACTGTCCAGTATTTACAGATTTATATGGAATATGACCTAGAATTGAGTGAAATTGTTTTCCTTACAGAAAAGGTCATTAAGTTCGTTATAAAGAAGCTTTTCTGTGTTGGAATGGTGTGGTCGTACCCCAACAACAGAATGGTGTGGTCGTACCCCAACAACAGAATGGTGTGGTCGTACCCCAACAACAGAATGGTGTGGTCGTACCCCAACAACAGAATGGTGTGGTCGTACCCCAACAACAGAATGGTGTGGTCGTACCCCAACAACAGAATGGTGTGGTCGTACCCCAACAACAGAATGGTGTGGTCGTACCCCAACAACAGAATGGTGTGGTCGTACCCCAACAACAGAATGGTGTGGTCGTACCCCAACAACAGAATGGTGTGGTCGTACCCCAACAACAGAATGGTGTGGTCGTACCCCAACAACAGAATGGTGTGGTCGTACCCCAACAACAGAATGGTGTGGTCGTACCCCAACAACAGAATGGTGTGGTCGTACCCCAACAACAGAATGGTGTGGTCGTACCCCAACAACAGAATGGTGTGGTCGTACCCCAACAACAGAATGGTGTGGTCGTACACCAACAACAGAATGGTGTGGTCGTACCCCAACAACAGAATGGTGTGGTCGTACCCCAACAACAGAATGGTGTGGGCGTATTCCGGTCATTAAAATTATTAATGCAAGTAGACCGCTGATTGGCCAGCTCATCCTCCTATAGCAAGCACTTTTGAAACGGTCTGTTTGAGACATACAGTAAGTTTGAGGTGATTTTTTTGTCCAATTTATGCTTTAGCTTTAAATATGAGTATAGGATGAGTCAAAAACATTATTTGGCTATGAGTTAACATAATATTGACTTATTTATATACAGTAACAGCCAAAAGTTTGGACATACCTACTCATTCAAGGGTTTTTCATTACTATTTTCTACATTGTAGAATAATAGTGAAGACATCAAAACTATGAAATAACACATATGGAATCATGTAGTAACCAAAAAAGGATTAAACAAATCAAAATATACTTTATATTTGAGATTCTTCAAAGTAGCCACCCTTTGCCTTGATGACAGCTTTGCACACTCTTGGCATTCTCTCAACCAGCTTCACCTGGAATGTTTTTCCAACAGTCTTGAAGGAGTTCCCACACATGCTGAGCACTTGTTGGCTGCTTTTCCTTCACTCTGCGGTCCAACTCATCCCAAACCATCTCAATTGGGTTGAGGTCTGGTGATTGTGGAGGCCAGGTCATCTGATGCAGCTCTCCATCACTCTCCATCTTGGTCAAATAGCCCTTATACAGCCTGGAGGTGTGTTGGGTCATTGTCCTGTCGAAAAACAAATGACAGTCCCACTAAGCGCAAACCAGATGGTATGGCATATCGCTGCAGAATGCTGTGGTAGCCATGCTGGTTAAGTTTGCCTTGAATTATAAATAAATCACTGACAGTGTCACCAGCAAAGCACCCCCACACCATCACATCTCCTCCGTGCTTCACGGTGGGAACCACACATGCAGAGAAAATCTGTCTCACAAAGACACGGCGGTTGAAACCAAAAATCTCAAAATTGGACTCATCAGACCAAAGGACAGATTTCCACCAGTCTAATGTCCATTGGTTGTGTTTCTTGGACCAAGCAAGTCTCTTCTTCTTATTGGTGTCCTTTAGTAGTGGTTTCTTTGGAGCAATTCAACCATGAAGGCCTGATTCACGCAGTATCCTCTGAACAGTTGATGTTGAGATGTTTCTGTTACTTGAACTCTGTGAGGTGCAACCTGAGGTGCAATTCATTATTTCTGAGGCTGGTAACTCTAATGCACTTATCCTCAGCAGCAGAGGTAACTCTGGGTCTTCCTTTCCTGTGGCGGTCCTCATGAGAGCCAGTTTCATCATAGCTCTTGATGATTTTTGCGACTGCACTTGAAGAAACCTTCAAAGTACTTGACATTTTCCGTATTGACTGACCTTTATGTCTTAAAGTAATGATGGACTGTCATTTCTCTTTGCTTCTTTGAGCTGTTCTTGCCATAATATGGACTTGGTCCTTCACCAAATAGGGCTATCTTCTGTATACCACCCCTACCTTGTCACAACACAACTGATTGGCTCAAACGCATTAAGAAGGAAAGAAATTCCACAAATTAACTTTGAACAAGGCACACCTGTTCATTGAAATGTATTCCAGGTGACTACCTCATGAAGCTGGTTGAGAGAATGCCAAAAGTGTGAAAAGCGGTCATCAGTGCAAAGGGTGACTACTTTGGAGAGTGTAAAATAGATTTTGATTTGTTTAACACTTTTTTGGGTTACTACAATACATGATTCCATATGTGTTATTTCATAGTTTTGATGTCTTCATTATTATTATACAATGTAGAAAATAGTAAAAATAAAGAAAAACCCTTGAATGACCTGGTGTGTCCAAACTTTTGACTGGTACTGTCTATGTTTATATTTGTTGTATTTTTTCCCCCCGATTTCACCTCGTCTGAAACACGCCCCGCCAAACCACGCTTCTTAACACCCGCCAGCTTAACCCGGAAGCCAGCCGCACCAATGTGTCGGAGGAAACACCGTACAACTGACGACGGTGTCAGCCTGCAGGCACCCAGCCCACCACAAGGAGTCGCTAAAGCATGATGAGCCAAGGAAAGCCAAACCCTACCCTAACCCGGACAATGCTGGGCCAATGGGACTCCCGGCCACGGCCAGTTGTGGCACAGCCCGGGAATGAACCCGGGTCTGTAGTAACGCCGCTAGCACTGCGATACAGTGCTTTAGACCGCTGCGCCACTCGGGAGGCCCAGAATACTAACTTTTAAAAGTCCGATTATTTTCACTAGACAATTACTTTAGGATTAGTGAGGTGTAGAAACCAACAGCGTATTGGATAAAGGAGAGAGGTGAAAAGAAGGAGGACAGAAATGATAAAGTCTAAACAACAGAGATGATTTAATCAAGATATTTTGGCTACTCTGAGGAGAGAGGAAGAGAAATTACAACAAAGAATTGAACAACAAATCTGGGAAGAATGTGAGTTGGTGAGCAGTGTGTAAGCAGGATACTAAGACCAGTTCAGAAGTAAACCAAACATATCTCTGAACCATCATGGCTCCCTCCACTCGTGTATGTGAATAAGAATATTTTATATAAATGATGTTACAGATGTTACTCTGTGTTGTTGTCTCTGTACCTTGGGACTCAGTATGTGCCAATGGTAGCAAACTCTGTGTCGCAGTCAGGAGAAATAAACTCCTGTTATTGAGTTGTTTAAGATAAGTGATTGTATTATAGTACTATATGTACCAGATAATGTACAATACACTATGGTGCTGAGATAATGAAATAAAATTAACTGGAACTTGATCTGCTGTTGTTGTGTCAGTACCTTGGTCCTCTGTGAGACAGTCAGCCTGTTTATGGTGTTCTGAAGGTGGTATTGATGTGTCAGTACCTTGGGCCTCTGTGAGCCAGTCAGCCTGTTTATGGTGTTGTGAAGGTGGTATTGATGTGTGAGTACCATGGTCCTCTGTGAGCCAGTCAGCCTGTTTATGGTGTTCTGAAGGTGTTATTGATGTGTGAGTACCTTGGTCCTCTGTGAGCCAGTCAGCCTGTTTATGGTGTTCTGAAGGTGGTATTGATGTGTCAGTACCTTGGTCCTCTGTGAGCCAGTCAGCCTGTTTATGGTGTTCTGAAGGTGGTATTGATGTGTGAGTACCTTGGTCCTCTGTGAGCCAGTCAGCCTGTTTATGGTGTTCTGAAGGTGGTATTGATGTGTCAGTACCTTGGTCCTCTGTGAGCCAGTCAGCCTGTTTATGGTGTTCTGAAGGTGGTATTGATGTGTCAGTACCTTGGTCCTCTGTGAGCCAGTCAGCCTGTTTATGGTGTTCTGAAGGTGGTATTGATGTGTCAGTACCTTGGTCCTCTGTGAGCCAGTCAGCCTGTTTATGGTGTTCTGAAGGTGATATTGATGTGTGAGTACCTTGGTCCTCTGTGAGCCAGTCAGCCTGTTTATGGTGTTCTGAAGGTGGTATTGATGTGTGAGTACCTTGGTCCTCTGTGAGCCAGTCAGCCTGTTTATGGTGTTCTGAAGGTGGTATTGATGTGTCAGTACCTTGGGCCTCTGTGAGCCAGTCAGCCTGTTTATGGTGTTCTGAAGGTGGTATTGATGTGTCAGTACCTTGGTCCTCTGTGAGCCAGTCAGCCTGTTTATGGTGTTCTGAAGGTGGTATTGATGTGTGAGTACCTTGGTCCTCTGTGAGCCAGTCAGCCTGTTTATGGTGTTCTGAAGGTGGTATTGATGTGTGAGTACCTTGGTCCTCTGTGAGCCAGTCAGCCTGTTTATGGTGTTCTGAAGGTGGTATTGATGTGTGAGTACCTTGGGCATCTGTGAGCCAGTCAGCCTGTTTATGGTGTTCTGAAGGTGGTATTGATGTGTGAGTACCTTGGGCATCTGTGAGCCAGTCAGCCTGTTTATGGTGTTCTGAAGGTGGTATTGATGTGTGAGTACCTTGGGCATCTGTGAGCCAGTCAGCCTGTTTATGGTGTTCTGAAGGTGGTATTGATGTGTCAGTACCTTGGGCCTCTGTGAGCCAGTCAGCCTGTTTATGGTGTTCTGAAGGTGGTATTGATGTGTGAGTACCTTGGGCATCTGTGAGCCAGTCAGCCTGTTTATGGTGTTCGGAAGCGATGGTTAGAGTGTTGAGGAAGACCAGGAAGATCACCAGCCAATAGAACACACTGGATTTGACCCCCGCTCGACACTTACGACGACACAGACGGTTCCACCGCCGTGAGTACCGACTGTAGGGAGGGAGAGAGAGAGAGAGAGAGAGAGAGAGAAAGAGGAGAGAAGGGGAGAAAGACAGACAGAGGGAAAGAGAGGGGGGAGAGAAAGAGGAGAGAAAGAAGAAAGGAAGTGGAAGGGGAAAGATGGAGAAGAGAGGAAGAGGAGAGGTAGAGAGGAGGAAGAGAGGAGGAAGAGAGGAGGAAGAGAGGAGGAAGAAGAGAGGAAGGGAAGAGGAGAGGAAAAGGAGGGAAGAGGAGAGGAAGAGGAAGAGGAGGGAAGAGGAGAGGAGAGGAAGAGGAGATGAAGAAGAGAGGAAGGGAAGAGGAGAGGAAAAGGAGGGAAGAGGAGAGGAAGGGAAGAGGAAGGGGAGAGGAAGAGGGAAGAGGAAAAGGAGAGGAAGAGGAGAGGAAGAGGAAGGGAAGAGTAGATGAAGAGGAGATGAAGAGGAAGAGGAAGAGGAGAGGAAGCGGAAGATGAGAGAAAGAGGAGAGGAGAGGAGAGGAAGAAGAGAGGAAGAGGAGAGGAAGAGAGGAGGAAGAGGAGAGGAAAAAGAGAGGAAGAAGAGAGGAAAAAGAGAGGAATAGGAGACAAAGAGGAGAGGAAGAAGAGAGCAAGGGAAGAGGAGAGGAAGAGGAGGGAAGAGGAGAGGAAAAGGAAGAGGAGAGGAAGATGAGAGGAAGAGGAGAGCAAGAAAAGAGGAAGAGGAGAGGAAGAAGAGCAATATTTTCTCAGTTTCTGTAAGTGAACAAATGATCATGACATGCAGCAGTGCAGCAGGCTGGAGAACGTTGGACTGTGTCTTGAAACAGAGCAGGGAGTCAGTCTCTCAGGGGAGGGATGAGCAGTAGAAAGGAGAGGAGCTGTGAAGGGGACATTAGGCAGCGGTTCAACTAAGACCAACAGGTGGTTTAGAGCCCACTGTCTCCTGACATGATTCATAAGAGTCTGTAGAGCACTAATGTTACACCAGAGATAGATAACATAACAGCAATGGACAGAATAACACTGGTTACATCCCACATGGTACCCTATTCCCTATGTGGGGCACTACTTTTGACCAGGGCCCATAAAAGTAGTGCACTATTTAGGGAATAGGGTGCCATTTGGGACACAGACGCTGAAAACAATAACGGGCTATCTGAGAAGTGTCTGGCAAGGGACCAATAGGGACCTCACCTGGAAGATAAATGAATCGTCATTAATTCTACCATGCATTCTATTGGCTCCGCAACTTCAGCTTTTGGAATGAATCTTTATTCTGGAACCTTCCCTGATTGTGATTGTCATGGAAACTACAGGTACATGATTCTGTGTCGGCATGTCATGGCACACATTGATAGAGGAACAAGGAACAAGGTGCACATCACATGGGACACAAAAATGTGTTAAACAAATCAAAATATATTTTAGATTTTAGATTCTTCAAAGTAGCCACCCTTTGCCTTGATGACAGCTTTGCACATTCTTGGCATTCTCTCAACCAGCTCCACCTGGAATGCATTTCCAACAGTCTTGAAGGAGTTCACACATATGCTGAGCACTTGTTGGCTGCTTTTCCTTCACTCTGAGGTCCAACTCATCACAAACCATCTCAATTGGGTTGAGGTCTGGTGATTGTGGAGGCCAGGTCATCTGATGCAGCACTCCATCTTGGTCAAATAGCCCTTACACAGCCTGGAGTTGTGTTGAGTCATTGTCCTGTTGAAAATAAAAGGACAGATTTCCACCAGTCTAATGTTCATTGCTCGTGTTTCTTGGCCCAAGCAGGTCTCTTCTTCTTATTGGTGTCCTTTAGTAGTGGTTTCTTTGCAGCAATTCGACCATGAAGGCATGATTCACACCGTCTCCTCTGAACAGTTGATGTTGTAATGTGTCTGTTACTTGAACTCTGTGAAGCATTTATTTGGGCTACAATTTCTGAGGCTGGTAACTGGGTCTTCCTTTCCTGTGGCGGTCCTTATTAGAGGCAGTTTCATCATAGTGCTTGATGGTTTTTGCGACTGCACTTGAAGAAACTTTCAAAGTACTTGACATTTTCCGTATTGACTGACCTTCATGTCTTAAAGTAATGATGGACTATCGTTTCTCTTTGCTTATTTGAGCTGTTCTTGCCATAATATGGACTTGGTCCTTCACCAAATAGGGATATCTTCTGCATACCACCCCTACCTTGTCACAACACAACTGATTGGCTCAAACGCATTAAGAAGGAAAGAAATTCCACAAATTAACTTTGAACAAGGCACACCTGTTAAATGAAATGCATTCCAGGTGACTACCTCATGAAGCTGGTTGAGAGAATGCCAAGAGTGTGCAAAGCTGTCAAGGCAAAGGGTGGATACTTTGAAGAATCTCAAATATAAAATATATTTGGTTACTACATGATTCCATATGTGCTATTTCATAGTTTTGATATCTTCACTATTATTCTACAATGTAGAAAATAGTAAAATAAAGAAAAACCCTTGAATGAATAGGTGTATCCAAACTTTTGACTGGTACAGTACACCCGCACGCACGCACACTCACACACACATACAGGTCCATCCAGCAGCCAGAAGGGATGAAAGAAAGAGAGAAAGAGAGAGAGAGAGAGAGAGAAAGAGAGAAAGAAAGAAAGAAAGAAAGAAAGAAAGAAAGAGAGAGAGAGAGAGAAAGGGAGAAAGAGACAAAGAGAGAAAGAAAGAAAGAAAGAAAGAAAGAAAGAAAGAGAGAGAGAGAGAGAGAGAGAAAGGGAGAAAGGGAGAAAGGGAGAAAGAGAGAAAGGGAGGAATCAGCGATGTGATGACATCATATGTACTAACCTGAACTTGGATTTGGAGATTCTATTTCTGGAAGGAAAAACAGAATGGATTATACATACAGAACATACAACATAACGAAGCACAAGACAACATGACAACATGGACCACGGGTGTCTCAGGGACAAAAAGGGGAGGGGAGGAGAGGAGAGGTGAGAAAGAGGGAGGAGTGGAGAGGTGAGGATGGAGGAGATTTGAGAAGGAGGGAGAAGAGGTGAGAAGATGAGAGGAGGGCTTCATAGATTCCTTTCTATCTTGGTCTGGTCCTGGCTGGCAGATTTAGCTACTGTTGGTACTATCACCATATGTTACCAGATTCAGCTACTGTTGGTACCATCACCATATGTTACCAGATTCAGCTACTGTTGGTACTATCACCATATGTTACCAGATTCAGCTACTGTTGGTACTATCACCATATGTTACCAGATTCAGCTACTGTTGGTACTATCACCATATGTTACCAGATTCAGCTACTGTTGGTACTACCACCATATGTTACCAGATTCAGCTACTGTTGGTACTATCACCATATGTTACCAGATTCAGCTACTGTTGGTACTACCACCATATGTTACCAGATTCAGCTACTGTTGGTACTACCACCATATGTTACCAGATTCAGCTACTGTTGGTACTATCACCATATGTTACCAGATTCAGCTACTGTTGGTACTATCACCATATGTTACCAGATTCAGCTACTGTTGGTACCATCACCATATGTTACCAGATTCAGCTACTGTTGGTACTATCACCATATGTTACCAGATTCAGCTACTGTTGGTACTATCACCATATGTTACCAGATTCAGCTACTGTTGGTACTATCACCATATGTTACCAGATTCAGCTACTGTTGGTACTATCACCATATGTTACCAGATTCAGCTACTGTTGGTACTACCACCATATGTTACCAGATTCAGCTACTGTTGGTACTATCACCATATGTTACCAGATTCAGCTACTGTTGGTACTATCACCATATGTTACCAGATTCAGCTACTGTTGGTACCATCACCATATGTTACCAGATTCAGCTACTGTTGGTACTACCACCATATGTTACCAGATTCAGCTACTGTTGGTACTATCACCATATGTTACCAGATTCAGCTACTGTTGGTACTATCACCATATGTTACCAGATTCAGCTACTGTTGGTACTATCACCATATGTTACCAGATTCAGCTACTGTTGGTACTATCACCATATGTTACCAGATTCAGCTACTGTTGGTACCATCACCATATGTTACCAGATTCAGCTACTGTTGGTACCATCACCATATGTTACCAGATTCAGCTACTGTTGGTACCATCACCATATGTTACTAGATTCAGCTACTGTTGGTACCATCACCATATGTTACCAGATTCAGCTACTGTTGGTACCATCACCATATGTTACCAGATTCAGCTACTGTTGGTACTATCACCATATGTTACCAGATTCAGCTACTGTTGGTACTATCACCATATGTTACCAGATTCAGCTACTGTTGGTACTATCACCATATGTTACCAGATTCAGCTACTGTTGGTACCATCACCATATGTTACCAGATTCAGCTACTGTTGGTACTATCACCATATGTTACCAGATTCAGCTACTGTTGGTACCATCACCATATGTTACCAGATTCAGCTACTGTTGGTACTATCACCATATGTTACCAGATTCAGCTACTGTTGGTACTATCACCATATGTTACCAGATTCAGCTACTGTTGGTACTATCACCATATGTTACCAGATTCAGCTACTGTTGGTACTATCACCATATGTTACCAGAGATCCTGCTGGTGTGTTTGGCTCATATAGTTCACTACTATATGCATGCGCTGGTCTAAAGTAGTGCACTATATAGGGAATAGGGTGCTGGTCTAAAGTAGTGCACTATATAGGGAATAGGGCTCTGGTCTAAAGTAGTGCACTATATAGGGAATAGGGCTCTGGTAAAAAAGTAGTGCACTATATAGGGAATAGGGCTCTGGTCTAAAGTAGTGCACTATATATGGAATAGGGCTCTGGTCAACAGTAGTGCACTATATAGGGAATAGGGCTTTGGTCAACAGTAGTGCACTATATAGGGAATAGGGCTCTGGTCTAAAGTAGTGCACTATATAGGGAATAGGGCTCTAGAGTAGTGCACTATATAGGGAATAGGGCTCTAGAGTAGTGCACTATATAGGGAATAGGGCTCTAGAGTAGTGCACTATATAGGGAATAGGGCTCTAGAGTAGTGCACTATATAGGGAATAGGGCTCTAGAGTAGTGCACTATATAGGGAATAGGGCTCTAGAGTAGTGCACTATATAGGGAATAGGGCTCTAGAGTAGTGCACTATATAGGGAATAGGGTGGCATGGGCGTCATTTTAGACCAGCCTAGTTGTTTCTGTCTCAACAGCAATGCTAGTGTGTGTAGTAACAGCGCTACTGTGTTTTAGTGGGACTGGACAGTGTTCGGGATAGATATAGCCATGTGTTCTGGCCTTGAGACAGATCAGTTGGCACCATCTCTGACTGTAACATAAACATGCTGAAGAGGCATTATGGGAATAGATATCCTCTACCAGGGCCATTGATGAACATTTGTGAAAGAGCATGTGTGTGTGAATGGTCCTACGGTCCTGGTGCACTGAACAGTATACACTCATCTAAACTACCCAGAGGTCTGCTAGCTGGAGAGAGACAAGCATCACTTGCTTTTTGCTGGCCAGGCTAGTGTGTGTGTGTGTGTGTGTGGGTGTGTATCCGCTTCCGTAAGTGCGTTTGTGTGTGTACCTGCTTCCGCGTGGCTGTGTGTTTGACAAAGCGGTAGTGTGGGGCCAGTCGGCCATTAGAGAGGTGCTGTCAGACACAGCCCATTACACCCCATTCATTTCCCCTGTCCCCCTTCAGCCCACCATCAAACCACTGGCCCCAGATCAGCCTTGACAGACACAGTGCCTATACAAACTGCACTGCAATGTTAGTGTCAACTGACCCAAGATCAGAGGCTAACAGAACCAACCTAACCAGAACAAATGGTAGAAAAACAAGCTGTCAGGTGTAATATGAACTTCCCTCTCAGGATGTATCACAAACCAGTTGTCTTTTTAGACTCACTGTCCCAAATGGAACCATAAATGTCTAATAATCTAGTGCACTACATAGGTTATAGGGTGCCATTTGGGGTGAACACACCCTGCTACAGCTCATTCCTGGTAACACTGTCTGAGATCTGAGCCCTCCTAAACCTACTTCCTGGTAACACTGTATGAGATCTGAGCCCTCCTACACCTGCTTCCTGGTAACAATGTATGAGATCTGAGCCCTCCTACACCTGCTTCCTGGTAACACTGTCTGAGATCTGAGCCCTCCTACACCTGCTTCCTGGTAACACTGTCTGAGAGCTGAGCCCTCCTACACCTTCTTCCTGGTAACACTGTGAGAGCGGAGCCCTCCTACACCTGCTTCCTGGTAACACTGTGAGAGCGGAGCCCTCCTACACCTGCTTCCTAGTAACACTATGAGATCTGAGCCCTCCTACACCTGCTTCCTGGTAACACTGTCTGAGAGCTGAGCCCTCCTACACCTGCTTCCTGGTAACACTGTCTGAGAGCTGAGCCCTCCTACACCTTCTTCCTGGTAACACTGTGAGAGCGGAGCCCTCCTACACCTGCTTCCTGGTAACACTGTGAGAGCGGAGCCCTCCTACACCTGCTTCCTGGTAACACTGTATGAGAGTTGAGCCCTCCTACACCTGCTTCCTGGTAACACTGTCTGAGATCTGAGCCCTCCTACACCTGCTTCCTGGTAACACTGTCTGAGATCTGAGCCCTCCTACACCTGCTTCCTGGTAACACTGTCTGAGATCTGAGCCCTCCTACACCTGCTTCCTGGTAACACTGTCTGAGAGCTGAGCCCTCCTACACCTGCTTCCTGGTAACACTGTGAGAGTTGAGCCCTCCTACACCTGCTTCCTGGTAACACTGTCTGAGATCTGAGCCCTCCTACACCTGCTTCCTGGTAACACTGTCTGAGATCTGAGCCCTCCTACACCTGCTTCCTGGTAACACTGTCTGAGATCTGAGCCCTCCTACACCTGCTTCCTGGTAACACTGTGAGAGCTGAGCCCTCCTACACCTGCTTCCTGGTAACACTGTATGAGAGTTGAGCCCTCCTACACCTGCTTCCTGGTAACACTGTCTGAGATCTGAGGCCTCCTACACCTCCTTCCTGGTAACACTGTCTGAGATCTGAGCCCTCCTACACCTGCTTCCTGGTAACACTGTCTGAGAGCTGAGCCCTCCTACACCTCCTTCCTAGTAACACTGTGAGAGCTGAGCCCTCCTACACCTGCTTCCTGGTAACACTGTCTGAGAGCTGAGCCATCCTACACCTGCTTCCTGGTAACACTGTCTGAGAGTTGAGCCCTCCTACACCTGCTTCCTGGTAACACTGTCTGAGAGTTGAGCCCTCCTACACCTGCTTCCTGGTAACACTGTCTGAGAGTTGAGCCCTCCTACACCTGCTTCCTGGTAACACTGTATGAGAGTTGAGCCCTCCTGTACCTTCTTCCTGGTAACACTGTCTGAGATCTGAGCCCTCCTACACCTGCTTCCTGGTAACACTGTATGAGAGTTGAGCCCTCCTACACCTGCTTCCTGGTAACACTGTATGAGAGTTGAGCCCTCCTACACCTCCTTCCTGGTAACACTGTCTGAGAGCTGAGCCCTCCTACACCTACTTCCTGGTAACACTATGAGAGCTGAACCCTCCTACACCTGCTTCCTGGTAACACTGTCTGAGAGCTGAGCCCTCCTACACCTACTTCCTGGTAACACTGTCTGAGAGCTGAGCCCTCCTACACCTACTTCCTGGTAACACTATGAGAGCTGAGCCCTCCTACACCTACTTCCTGGTAACACTGTCTGAGAGCTGAGCCCTCCTGTACCTCCTTCTTTACAGGGATGTACAGTACATTGAGATGTTATTGACATTGAAGCTGTCTAACCCTGCGGCTTGTATACACAGTGACAAATGATCTGAGGCACAGAGTCAAGATGTGGAGTCTATGGTGTCTGACACTGATGGGTCTAGTCTACCTGCTGTGTGCTGTGTGTCTGAGCCTTGGGCCACACCAACAACAACAACGATGGTAGAATCAGATAGACAGTGAAAACAGAGAACGACATAGTGCCAGGACGATGGGTCTACAACATAGAAATAGAATCGATAGGGAGAAAATCTACCATCCGACCACAGAGCTCTAATGGTCTACTGTCTGTCTGATAACAGTCTGGGATAATAGTGTAGAAGTCTTGATTCCGTAGTCTTGGTCATTCTAATACTATGGGCAGCAGAAAATATGTATGATGTGTAGTTCACCTGAGTGTGTGTGTGTTTAAAAAAATAAAACATCGAAAGCACATTTTATTGGTCACACGTGCTTAGCAGATGTTAAAGCGAGTGGAGCGAAATGCTTCTAGATCCGACAGTGCAGCATTATCTAACATGTCATCTAGCAGTACTAGAAGCAAGGCAGCCCTCTCTCTCGGCGCCATTTTACAATGTGTGTGTATGTTTGTGTGTGTATGTGTTTGTACATGATTCAGTGCTTTCATGTGTGTGTGTGTGTGTGTGTGTGTGTGTGTGTGTGTGTGTGTGTGTGTGTGTGTGTGTGTGTGTGTGTGTGTGTGTGTGTGTGTGTGTGTGTGTGTGTGTGTGTGTGTCTCAGCAGTTGTTATGAATGAGAGAATGTGAAGAGCAGGGCCAGGGGAAATCAACCGCTCTAGTGTGGCCTTGAGTAAAAGTAGAAGAAGAAGAAGAAGAAAATGAAGAAGAAGAAAAACAAATGAAGAAAAAGAAGAAGAAAATGAAGAAGAAGAAAATGAAGAAGAAGAAAATGAAGAAGAAGAAGAAAATGAAGAAGAAGAAAATGAAGAAGAAGAAGAAAATGAAGAAGAAGAAGAAAATGAAGAAGAAGAAAATGAAGAAGAAGAAGAAAATGAAGAAGAAGAAAATGAAGAAGAAGAAGAAAATGAAGAAGAAGAAAATGAAGAAGAAGAAGAAAATGAAGAAGAAGAAGAAAATGAAGAAGAAGAATTAGGAGAGAGACCGCTTGAATAAAGGTGTGAATAGAGGCATGCGTGAATCATCCCTTCATCGCAGCTCCCGGAGGAGAGAAGAGGAGGAATACGCTGCAACAGCAACAAAGGAGAGAAAGGAGAGAAAGTGGGGAAAACAGAAAAGACAGAATAAAGAAAGGATAATCGTTGGAGAGGAAATGATAAATACCTTAGATCACTGAGAGAGGAGGAAAGAAAGAGTGATGTCAAAGTAAAGACAGGAGTTAGAATTTGCAGGTGAAGGAAACCTTTCATGTCAAAGTGAAGGGCAGGTGGAAAATCAACAAGAGAGTTGTGGAGAAAATCAATCATATGTTCCAAGGAGGAGAGGAGAGAAATAAGAGCTTTAAATAGCTGCAGGTGAGGCAGGGACAGGAAGGATGAGAGGGAGGGGGAGGCAGGGACAGGAAGGATGAGAGGGAGGGGGAGGCAGGGACAGGAAGGATGAGAGGGAGGGGGAGGCAGGGACAGGAAGGATGAGAGGGAGGGGGAGGCAGGGACAGGAAGGATGAGAGGGAGGGGGAGGCAGGGACAGGAAGGATGAGAGGGAGGGGGAGGCAGGGACAGGAAGGATGAGAGGGAGGGGGAGGCAGGGACAGGAAGGATGAGAGGGAGGGGGAGGCAGGGACAGGAAGGATGAGAGGGAGGGGGAGGCAGGGACAGGAAGGATGAGAGGGAGGGGGAGGCAGGGACAGGAAGGATGAGAGGGAGGGGGAGGCAGGGACAGGAAGGATGAGAGGGAGGGGGAGGAAGGGACAGGAAGGATGAGAGGGAGGGGGAGGCAGGGACAGGAAGGATGAGAGGGAGGGGGAGGCAGGGACAGGAAGGATGAGAGGGAGGGGGAGGAAGGGACAGGAAGGATGAGAGTCAGGTGGAGGAAGGGACAGGAAGGATGAGAGTGAGGGTGAGGAAGGGACAGGAAGGATGAGAGGGAGGGGGAGGCAGGGACAGGAAGGATGAGAGGGAGGGTGAGGAAGGGACAGGAAGGATGAGAGTCAGGGGGAGGAAGGGACAGGAAGGATGAGAGGGAGGGGGAGGAAGGGACAGGAAGGATGAGAGGGAGGGGGAGGAAGGGACAGGAAGGATGAGAGTCAGGGGGAGGAAGGGACAGGAAGGATGAGAGGGAGGGGGAGGAAGGGACAGGAAGGATGAGAGGGAGGGGGAGGAATGGTAAGGGAGGGGATGGAAGGGTAAGGGAGGGGAGGAAGGGGGAGGGAGGGGGAGAAACGGTAAGGGACTGTGAGGAAGGGGAAGGAAGGGGAAGGAATTGTTAAGGGAGGGGGAGGAGGGCGAGGAAGGGTAAGGGAGGGGGGAGGAAGGAGGTGGAAGGGTAAGGGAGGGCGAGTGCAGGTTTGAGGTAGGGTGAGTGTGGCTAAGGGAAAATGGGGGTTAGCTAATAGGTGAGACGGGAGACTGTAAGTGTAGAAAGGGTGAGGGTGGGTTGAGGTACTTACGCTAGCCGGGTACAGCAGGTCTCTCCCTCCATATCTCCTGCTGGAGTGGCGTCAGTATTCACTGACTCATTCTCACTGGCCGGCATGCTCACTGAGGAACACACGGACAGGTAGAGGGAAAGAAGGAAGGAGAAATGAATCAGGAGGAAGGACTGTTGACATATCCCTCATCACAGACTGGTTATTACTGTTAACCTTCTGTATCACAGGCTGGTTATTACTGTTACCCTTCTGTATCACAGACTGGTTATTACTGATACCCTTCTCTATCACAGACTGGTTATTACTGTTACCCTTCTCTATCACAGACTGGTTATTACTGTTACCCTTCTCTATCACAGACTGGTTATTACTGATACCCTTCTATATCACAGACTGGTTATTACTGTTACCCTTCTGTATCACAGACTGGTTATTACTGATACCCTTCTCTATCACAGACTGGTTATTACTGTTACCCTTCTCTATCACATACTGGTTATTACTGTTAACCTTCTCTATCACAGACTGGTTATTACTGTTACCCTTCTCTATCACAGACTGGTTATTACTGTTAACCTTCTCTATCACAGACTGGTTATTACTGTTACCCTTCTCTATCACAGACTGGTTATTACTGTTACCCTTCTCTATCACAGACTGGTTATTACTGTTACCCTTCTATATCACATACTGGTTATTACTGATACCCTTCTATATCACATACTGGTTATTACTGATACCCTTCTGTATCACAGACTGGTTATTACTGTTACCCTTCTCTATCACAGGCTGGTTATTACTGTTACCCTTCTCTATCACAGACTGGTTATTACTGTTACCCTTCTCTATCACAGACTGGTTATTACTGTTACCCTTCTGTATCACAGACTGGTTATTACTGTTACCCTTCTCTATCACAGACTGGTTATTACTGTTACCCTTCTCTATCACAGACTGGTTATTACTGTTACCCTTCTCTATCACAGGCTGGTTATTACTGTTACCCTTCTCTATCACAGGCTGGTTATTACTGTTACCCTTCTCTATCACAGGCTGGTTATTACTGTTACCCTTCTCTATCACAGACTGGTTATTACTGTTACCCTTCTCTATCACAGACTGGTTATTACTGTTAACCTTCTCTATCACAGACTGGTTATTACTGTTACCCTTCTCTATCACAGACTGGTTATTACTGTTACCCTTCTCTATCACAGACTGGTTATTACTGTTACCCTTCTCTATCACAGGCTGGTTATTACTGTTACCCTTCTCTATCACAGACTGGTTATTACTGTTACCCTTCTCTATCACAGACTGGTTATTACTGTTACCCTTCTGTATCACAGACTGGTTATTACTGTTACCCTTCTCTATCACAGACTGGTTATTACTGTTACCCTTCTCTATCACAGGCTGGTTATTACTGTTACCCTTCTCTATCACAGACTGGTTATTACTGTTACCCTTCTATATCACAGGCTGGTTATTACTGTTACCCTTCTCTATCACAGACTGGTTATTACTGTTACCCTTCTCTATCACAGACTGGTTATTACTGTTACCCTTCTCTATCACAGACTGGTTATTACTGTTACCCTTCTCTATCACAGACTGGTTATTACTGTTACCCTTCTCTATCACAGACTGGTTATTACTGTTACCCTTCTCTATCACAGACTGGTTATTACTGTTACCCTTCTCTATCACAGACTGGTTATTACTGTTACCCTTCTCTATCACAGACTGGTTATTACTGTTACCCTTCTCTATCACAGACTGGTTATTACTGTTACCCTTCTCTATCACAGACTGGTTATTACTGTTAACCTTCTCTATCACAGACTGGTTATTACTGTTACCCTTCTGTATCACAGGCTGGTTATTACTGTTACCCTTCTCTATCACAGACTGGTTATTACTGTTACCCTTCTGTATCACAGACTGGTTATTACTGTTACCCTTCTCTATTACAGACTGGTTATTACTGTTACCCTTCTGTATCACAGACTGGTTATTACTGTTACCCTTCTCTATCACAGACTGGTTATTACTGTTAACCTTCTGTATCACAGACTGGTTATTACTGTTACCCTTCTCTATCACAGACTGGTTATTACTGTTACCCTTCTATATCACAGACTGGTTATTACTGTTACCCTTCTCTATCACAGACTGGTTATTACTGTTACCCTTCTCTATCACAGACTGGTTATTACTGTTAACCTTCTGTATCACAGACTGGTTATTACTGTTACCCTTCTCTATCACAGACTGGTTATTACTGTTAACCTTCTGTATCACAGACTGGTTATTACTGTTACCCTTCTCTATCACAGACTGGTTATTACTGTTACCCTTCTGTATCACAGACTGGTTATTACTGTTACCCTTCTCTATCACAGACTGGTTATTACTGTTACCCTTCTCTATCACAGACTGGTTATTACTGTTACCCTTCTCTATCACAGACTGGTTATTACTGTTACCCTTCTCTATCACAGACTGGTTATTACTGTTACCCTTCTCTATCACAGACTGGTTATTACTGTTAACCTTCTGTATCACAGACTGGTTATTACTGTTACCCTTCTCTATCACAGACTGGTTATTACTGTTACCCTTCTCTATCACAGGCTGGTTATTACTGTTACCCTTCTCTATCACAGGCTGGTTATTACTGTTACCCTTCTCTATCACAGACTGGTTATTACTGTTAACCTTCTCTATCACAGGCTGGTTATTACTGTTACCCTTCTCTATCACAGGCTGGTTATTACTGTTACCCTTCTCTATCACAGACTGGTTATTACTGTTACCCTTCTCTATCACAGACTGGTTATTACTGTTACCCTTCTCTATCACAGGCTGGTTATTACTGTTACCCTTCTCTATCACAGGCTGGTTATTACTGTTACCCTTCTCTATCACAGACTGGTTATTACTGTTACCCTTCTCTATTACAGACTGGTTATTACTGTTACCCTTCTCTATCACAGACTGGTTATTACTGTTACCCTTCTCTATCACAGACTGGTTATTACTGTTACCCTTCTATATCACAGACTGGTTATTACTGTTACCCTTCTGTATCACAGACTGGTTATTACTGTTACCCTTCTCTATCACAGGCTGGTTATTACTGTTACCCTTCTATATCACAGACTGGTTATTACTGTTACCCTTCTGTATCACAGACTGGTTATTACTGTTACCCTTCTCTATCACAGGCTGGTTATTACTGTTACCCTTCTCTATCACAGGCTGGTTATTACTGTTACCCTTCTCTATCACAGACTGGTTATTACTGTTACCCTTCTCTATCACAGACTGGTTATTACTGTTACCCTTCTCTATCACAGGCTGGTTATTACTGTTACCCTTCTCTATCACAGGCTGGTTATTACTGTTACCCTTCTCTATCACAGACTGGTTATTACTGTTACCCTTCTCTATTACAGACTGGTTATTACTGTTACCCTTCTCTATCACAGACTGGTTATTACTGTTACCCTTCTCTATCACAGACTGGTTATTACTGTTACCCTTCTATATCACAGACTGGTTATTACTGTTACCCTTCTGTATCACAGACTGGTTATTACTGTTACCCTTCTGTATCACAGACTGGTTATTACTGTTACCCTTCTCTATCACAGACTGGTTATTACTGTTACCCTTCTCTATCACAGACTGGTTATTACTGTTACCCTTCTCTATCACAGACTGGTTATTACTGTTAACCTTCTGTATCACAGACTGGTTATTACTGTTATCCTTTTATTCTCTTTTGTTTTCTAGCTGGCTTCCTCCTGACCCCTCAGACAGACATACAGACAGACAGACATCCCTCTGCTAACAGAACTCCTAGTGGTAGAGTCCTGTAGGACAGTTTTAGGGACACTGATATAAGGGAGGTTTGGTTTTTAGTTCCCTAAAGCTTTGCGCTCCAGACTCCAAGATAAGTGAGGTTTTAAGTCCTGTAAAGCTTTGAGTTCCAGACTTTGGTAGAACTGAGCAGAAGAATTCAGGTAGAAATAGACAGACCAGTACAACAACAAAAATGAAAGAACATATTTAAATAAATACAGAGAAAGTAATTGAGAAAGAAGGAGAAGAAATCTATCAACTTACTGGGATAAGACAAATCATATTACAGTTTGTCCAAAGACACAACCATCAAACTCTCACAATGTTCCTCAACCAAACCAGATGAGACGGCCCGGTCAATGGGATCACTCCTTGAATTAGACAAATGAAATCGTACCACTACTGACAACCAAAACCTGTAGAAAACCCATGTCTGGGATAGAGAAGCCTGGAGCTACCAGGGTCCCTCAGTAATACCCCATCTGATTGACACATCTCCTGGGGTAATGATAATGAAGAGGAGAGAGGGAGGGATGGATGGGTGGAGGGAGGGAGATATGTAGAGGGAGAGGAGGGAGAGTGAGAAGGGCAGGAGCGAGGGAGGGAGGGCGGGAGGGAGGGAGGGAGGACGGGAGGAAGGGAGGGAGGGATGGAGGGAGGGAGGGTGAGAAGGGCAGGAGCGAGGGAGGGAGGGCGGGAGGGAGGGAGGACGGGAGGAAGGGAGGGAGGGATGGACGGAGGGAGGGTGAGAAGGGCAGGAGCGAGGGAGGAAGAAATGGAGGGCGGGAGGGAGGGAGGACGGGAGGAAGGGAGGGCGGGAGGGAGATATGTAGAGGGAGAGGAGGTAGAGTGAGAAGGGCAGGAGCGAGGGAGGAAGGGAGGGTGGGAGGGAGGGAGGGAGGATGGGAGGGAGGGAGGGAGGGATGGAGGGAGGGAGATATGTAGAGGGAGAGGAGGGAGAGGAGGGAGAGGAGGGAGAGTGAGAAGGGCTGGAGCGAGGGAGGGAGGGAGGGAGGCCCATATCAGAATCTCCTCTTATAGCCCTGTCACTCTTCATGTCCACTCTGGGGATTCTAGAATGAGGTCTGTGTTCACAGGAATAGCTGCCACTGCTTACAGGCAAAACCAGACAGGAAGGCTTCAGCTAAACTCAGCTAAACAACATGGAGACAGAAAGGAGACAGAAAGGCTTCAGCTAAACTCAGCTAAACAACATGGAGACAGAAAGGCTTCAGCTAAACTCAGCTAAATAACATGGAGACAGAAAGGCTTCAGCTAAACTCAGCTAAACAACATGGAGACAGAAAGGAGACAGAAAGGCTTCAGCTAAACTCAGCTAAACAACATGGAGACAGAAAGGAGACAGAAAGGCTTCAGCTAAACTCAGCTAAACAACATGGAGACAGAAAGGAGACAGAAAGGCTTCAGCTAAACTCAGCTAAACAACATGGAGACAGAAAGGCTTCAGCTAAACTCAGCTAAACAACATGGAGACAGAAAGGAGACAGAAAGGCTTCAGCTAAACTCAGCTAAACAACATGGAGACAGAAAGGAGACAGAAAGGCTTCAGCTAAACTCAGCTAAACAACATGGAGACAGAAAGGAGACAGAAAGGCTTCAGCTAAACTCAGCTAAACAACATGGAGACAGAAAGGAGACAGAAAGGCTTCAGCTAAACTCAGCTAAACAACATGGAGACAGAAAGGCTTCAGCTAAACTCAGCTAAATAACATGGAGACAGAAAGGCTTCAGCTAAACTCAGCTAAATAACATGGAGACAGAAAGGCTTCAGCTAAACTCAGCTAAACAACATGGAGACAGAAAGGCTTCAGCTAAACTCAGCTAAATAACATGGAGACAGAAAGGCTTCAGCTAAACTCAGCTAAATAACATGGAGACAGAAAGGCTTCAGCTAAACTCAGCTAAACAACATGGAGACAGAAAGGAGACAGAAAGGCTTCAGCTAAACTCAGCTAAACAACATGGAGACAGAAAGGCTTCAGCTAAACTCAGCTAAACAACATGGAGACAGAAAGGAGACAGAAAGGCTTCAGCTAAACTCAGCTAAACAACATGGAGACAGAAAGGAGACAGAAAGGCTTCAGCTAAACTCAGCTAAACAACATGGAGACAGAAAGGCTTCAGCTAAACTCAGCTAAATAACATGGAGACAGAAAGGCTTCAGCTAAACTCAGCTAAATAACATGGAGACAGAAAGGCTTCAGCTAAACTCAGCTAAACAACATGGAGACAGAAAGGAGACAGAAAGGCTTCAGCTAAACTCAGCTAAACAACATGGAGACAGAAAGGAGACAGAAAGGCTTCAGCTAAACTCAGCTAAATAACATGGAGACAGAAAGGCTTCAGCTAAACTCAGCTAAATAACATAGAGAAACATTCTATTTCTCTATATTATTCCTTCTTTAAGCTCATACTGGAGCTCAACTATGCCCATTAAGAAAACCTTAGAGAGAATGAAGAAAATCAAAGAAAACATGAAACAAGCTAGACTAACTCTCTTGGGATCTCCTACACTCCCTCGCAAGAAAAAAAATAATCATCTGAATTTAAAAAACAACAATCCTTAAGCCTAACATAACACTAAGCAAAGCATGACAGGCAACGATAAGCTTAAAGATCAGGTGCCAAAGCATATAACTGTAAGGATTGACGCTGGTAGACGAGAAGCAGGTACAGGGAGTGAACATTGAATTAACAACAGCGTCTGGACATGAACACATAACAACATTAATGCAGACACAGGGAACAAACGGGGGAGCAGACAGTTTTAGACGGGGCAATCAACAAAGGGAAGGAGTCCAGGTGAGTCCAATGAGTGCTGCTGCGCGTAATGACGGTGACAGATGTGCGTAATGAAGGGCCCTCGAGCGCCAGAGAGGGAGAGCGGGAGCAGGCGTGACAATAACACTAAATATAGCCCAGCTCATTTCAGCTCAGCCCAGCCCATACAAACCCTGGAAGAACAAAGGACTAACCAATCACATGCAGCCTTGGAGCGTGGTCCCTGCAGCATGCTTTAGCCTCAGTTAGATACAGCAGCACCAATCAGCACATCCCAATCACTCTCCAATCATGTACCATTGTCAGTCCAAGCCTGTGCCATGAGTGGCCGCAAAACACACTGTCCCCCGTACCTCTGACGTCGCTGACTACATCCCGGCCTTTAAACAACATCCTATGATAAATATAGATTTATTTGAGATTTTCAAGTGATGGGTAAGTTACTGTGTAATGATGATTATCAAACTTAAATCATTATTGATCGTAGGGCTTCAGAAAGTCTAACTAGTTCCTCTCTTGGTCTAAGACCATTGTTCCCATTGATTATCTAACTAACTAGTGAATATTACTAGTGAATAGTCTAACTAACTATTGAAAGTTCGCAGTGAATAGTCTAACTAACTAGTGAATGTTACTAGTGAATAGTCTAACTAACTAATTAATATTCCTAGTGAATAGTCTAACTAACTAGTGAATATTACTAGTGAATAGTCTAACTAATTAATATTCCCAGTGAATAGTCTAACTAACTAATTAATATTCCTAGTGAATAGTCTAGCTAACTAGTGAATATTACTAGTGAATAGTCTAACTAACTAATTAATATTGCTAGTGAATAGTCTAACTAAATAATTAATATTCCTAGTGAATAGTCTAACTACTAGTGAATGTCACTAGTGAATAGTCTAACTAACTAATGAATATTGCTAGTGAATAGTCTAACTAGTGAATATTACTAGTGAATAGTCTAACTAACTAATTAATATTCCTAGTGAATAGTCTAACTAACTAGTGAATATTGCTAGTGAATAGTCTAACTAACTAGTGAATATTGCTAGTGAATAGTCTAACTAACTAGTGAATATTGCTAGTGAATAGTCTAACTAACTAATTCATATTCCTAGTGAATAGTCTAACTAACTAATTAATATTCCTAGTGAATAGTCTAGCTAACTAGTGAATATTACTAGTGAATAGTCTAACTAACTAGTGAATATTACTAGTGAATAGTCTAACTAACTAGTGAAAGTTCGCAGTGAATAGTCTAACTAACTAGTGAATGTTACTAGTGAATAGTCTAACTAACTAGTGAATATTACTAGTGAATAGTCTAACTAATTGATATTCCTAGTGAATAGTCTTAATAAACCACTATTCCTTCATATTCTTCCACCATTCTAGATATATATATATATAAGTATGTAATGTCGATGTCAATGTATTAAATATATGTAAATTGTAAAGTATTTTTGTCTGTAATGTATTTTCTGTCATGAGATGGACCCCAGGATGACTTGCTGTCACCATTGACATCGGCTAATGGGGATGATAATAAAATCATGACTCATTAATTCCCTTGGTTTAAAGAGATGCTTCGGGATGTTGGCAATGAGGCCTTTATCTACTTCCCCAGAGTCAGATGAACTCCTGGATAACATTATTATGTCTCTGCATGCAGTTTGAAGGAAGGGTTTATATGAGACTGTTCACTACCAGGAATAGTGATCTTAAAGGGATTGTGTGATTTTGGCAATGAGGCCTTTATCTACTTCCGTTCCTTTCCTGTCCGTGCTTCCACCTTGACATGTACCAGCCTGTCTCTCCTCATGTCTAAAACCAGTTTCTCTGAATAACAGAGGTCTGAGCTAACTCCCAGCCCTGGAGGACAGTCCTGTTAAACATAGAACTACTTCTGTCCAACACTGAACTAGTTCACTACGCTATTGTTCCTGTCTGCTGGCCGGATAGACTGAGAGAGAGAGGGGGGAGGAGGACAGGAGGGTGAGAAGGAGGGAGGGAAGGAGGGAGAGGAAGGAGAGAGAGGGGGAGGACAGGAGGGTGAGATGGAGGGAGGGAGGGTGAGTTGGGGGGAGAGGGTGGAGAGAGGGGGGGAGGAGGACAGGAGGGAGGGAGGGAGGGAGGGAGAGCGAGAGGGAGTGAGGGATGGACAGGAGGGTGAGATGGAGGGAGGGAGGGTGAGTTGGGGGGAGAGGGTGGAGAGAGGGAGGGAGGGAAGGAAGGAAGGAAGGAAGGAGGAAGGAAGGAGGGAAGGAAGGAAGGAAGGAAGGAAGGAAGGAAGGAAGGAAGGAAGGAAGGAAGGAAGGAAGGAAGGAAGGAAGGAAGGAAGGAAGGAAGGAAGGAAGGAAGGAAGGAAGGAAGGAAGGAAGGAAGGAAGGAAGGAAGGAAGGAAGGAAGGAAGGAAGGAAGGAAGGGAGAGGGAGGAGAGAGAGGGGGGAGGAGGACAGGAGGGAGGGAGGGCAGGGAGGGAGAGGGAGGGGGGAGAGAGAGAGGTGAAAGAAGGACAGGAGGGTGAGAGGGAGGGAGGGAGGGAGGGAGAGAGAGAAAGAAGGTGGAAGGGGGGGCCGAGAGAGAGAGGGAGGATAGAGAGAGCGACCGAGAGGGGGCATTGCTCTATCCAAGAGCTAGTCTATCCAATGAATTACTTTCAAAGCTTTTAAACTCTGCTCATGTTGGTGCTAAAACACATTGTAAAAACCCTGAGCCTCACATCATGGTTCACTAAATGACAGTGTCATAAAGGAGCTTTAAAGAAACATGAAAAACGCCATGGAAGAAAATGGTACAACATCCAGGTCAGACTCAGAGGGCAGGCAAGAGTTGACATCGCTCTTAGTTTAGAGCACAAATTCTGTCTTGCAAAATTCCTCATTTGAAGAAGAAGAGGAGGCCGTTCCAAACTAACATGCAGTTCATCCAGCAGGCAGGTTGAAGGTCATACAGGAAGAGGAGCTTCTGTCTACAAAAAAAGGCTGTCCATGTTATAAAAAAATCATCCAAGAAAAATATCTGGAAGCGGATGAAACAAGAGCAACATGCAACAACATACGTTGGTAAACTCCAGATATTTCAAGCAGCTTTACAGCACTTGTCGAAAACCAAACTAAAACTTGTCAGATTATATTGTTTCATCCTACTAGTTATATTCAGAACATGAGGTTAACATGCAGACCGTCATCATTCAGAATATTCATCCAGAACGTGATCCAGGATTAGGGATTAAACAGTGGCAACAGAACTACAACTCAGAACTACAACTGGTCTAAAGTAGTGTACTACGTAGGGAATAGGGGCTCTGTGGACCCTGGTCTAAAGTAGTGCACTACATAGGGAATAGGGGCTCTGTGGACCCTGGTCTAAAGTAGTGCACTACATAGGGAATAGGGGCTCTGTGGACCCTGGTCTAAAGTAGTGCACTACATAGGGAATAGAGGCTCTGTGGACCCCGGTCTAAAGTAGTGCACTACATAGAGAATAGGGACTCTGTGGACCCTGGTCTAAAGTGGTGCACTACATAGGGAATAGGGGCTCTGTGGACCCTGGTCTAAAGTAGTGCACTACATAGGGAATAGGGGCTCTGTGGACCCTGGTCTAAAGTAATGCACTACATAGAGAATAGGGGCTCTGTGGACCCTGGTCTAAAGTAATGCACTACAGAGGGAATAGGGGCTCTGTGGACCCTGGTCTAAAGTAGTGCACTACATAGGGAATAGGGTGCTATTTGAGACAGAACCCGGAGATGTTTAGCCCTTCCTAAGGAGACAGAAGAGAGACGGATCACAGATCAGATCACTGCCCCACTAGCCTCATCGACTGGAGTAGAGAAGAGTTGTAGTTAAGAAGCATTGAAGACCAGTAGAGGACCGCAGGTGGATGCATTGAGGGAGGTAAGAGGCAGAGGGGGCCTTGCAGTCTGCTTGCAGGTTATACAGAGTTCAGTAGGTGGAGGTATAGTAGTGGACTCTGACATGCAGACGCACACGCCTTACGAAGGATAGCAGCGTTTGTCTTCACTGCTCCGCGGAGGAAGTGTAAACGGTGACTGTTACCTGGAAACAGAGAGTGACGGCTGAGAGCACGTGACACGTACGCTCATATTCAGTCACACACACTCACACACAGACAGAATTACTCCCACAACGCAGTCTGCACACAGTCCAACACACTGTACATGTGTAGTCCAAGAGGCCACAGCTCATAGAGGACAAATCACACCACCAGCACTGCACACAATCCTTTCCCCACAGAAACAACTAAAGAACACGAGAGAGAGAGAGAGAGAGAGGAGAGAGAGAGAGAGAGAGAGAGAGAGAGAGAGAGAGAGAGAGAGAGAGAGAGAGAGAGAGTCAGAGGCAGGAGACCTGTTAAATAAACTCTAAAGTCAATATTGAGGAGAGATGCAGTAATAGAACTATGATGTAATTCTAGTTCTGAGGGTGCAGTAATATCCAGCTCAGTTCACTTCAAACCCCTTCTTCTGTTGAGTAGTCCTGGCACAGAGAGACACACAGCCACACAACACACACACTGACTGACTGACAACACACACAACACACACACACGTCACAAGGAACAGAAAGCCCGTCAACACAGGAGACGGGGCCATTGATGACACACCAACACAAAACTGGGAAACCAGAACACACACGGGATACACACACACACACACACACACACCGAGGGAGGGGCAGGCATTTACCATGGGTCTCACTGGAGTGACTAAACCAAGCAAACTTCCCCTTCTTCTTGTCAAGCAAGTCGGCCAGGGTCACTCCTTCCTCAAACAAGATGGGACGGTCATTCAGGGTATGCAGTCCACCCAGTGACAAAGATACACACACACACACACACACACACACACACACACACACACACACACACACACACACACACACACACACACACACACACACACACACACACACACACACACACACACACACACACACAACAAACATGTTACACACACACACATACACATGGTACACCCACATATCACAAAAGACAACATACACACAAGGACTCAAACACAAAACAGTAAATACACACCTGTTTCTGCAGGTCTTAACGTTGAGAATACACAGTCATTGGCATAGTACATTTCATCCCCGTAACACACACGCACACATACACACACACACACACACACACACACACACACACACACACACACACACACACACACACACACACACACACACACACACACACACACACACACACACACACATAGACACACACACACACACAGATCAGAGGAATCCATTATCTGGGAGAAAAGGTTCTGGGGCATCAAACAGTGACTGTCCTCAAAGCTTTAAAAACTATACAGCCTCCAGTCTAACATCAATATATAACTATAACTATACAGCCTCCAGTCTAATATCAATATATAACTATAACTATACAGCCTCCAGTCTAATATCAATATATAACTATAATTATACAGCCTCCAGTCTAATATCAATATATAACTATAACTATACAGCCTCCAGTCTAACATCAATATATAACTATAACTATACAGCCTCCAGTCTAATATCAATATATAACTATAACTATACAGCCTCCAGTCTAACAATAATATATAACTATAACTATACAGCCTCCAGTCTAATATCAATATATAACTATATTTATACAGCCTCCAGTCTAACATCAATATATAACTATAACTATACAGCCTCCAGTCTAACATCAATATATAACTATATTTATACAGCCTCCAGTCTAACATCAATATATAACTATAACTATACAGCCTCCAGTCTAACATCAATATATAACTATAACTATACAGCCTCCAGTCTAACATCAATATATAACTATAACTATACAGCCTCCAGTCTAATATCAATATATAACTATAACTATACAGCCTCCAGTCTAACATCAATATATAACTATAACTATACAGCCTCCAGTCTAACATCAATATATAACTATAACTATACAGCCTCCAGTCTAACATCAATCTGTCACTATAATTATACAGCCTCCAGTCTAACATCAATATATAACTATAACTATACAGCCTCCAGTCTAAAATCAATCTGTAACTATATTTATACAGCCTCCAGTCTAATATCAATATATAACTATAACTATACAGCCTCCAGTCTAAAATCAATCTGTAACTATATTTATACAGCCTCCAGTCTAATATCAATATATAACTATAATTATACAGCCTCCAGTCTAACATCAATATATAACTATAACTATACAGCCTCCAGTCTAACATCAATATATAACTATAACTATACAGCCTCCAGTCTAACATCAATATATAACTATAACTATACAGCCTCCAGTCTAACATTAATATATAACTATAATTATACAGCCTCCAGTCTAACATCAATCTGTCACTATAATTATACAGCCTCCAGTCTAACATCAATATATAACTATAACTATACAGCCTCCAGTCTAATATCAATATATAACTATAACTATACAGCCTCCAGTCTAACATCAATATATAACTATAACTATACAGCCTCCAGTCTAATATCAATATATAACTATAACTATACAGCCTCCAGTCTAAAATCAATATATAACTATAACTATACAGCCTCCAGTCTAACATCAATATCTAACTATAACTATACAGCCTCCAGTCTAATATCAATATATAACTATAACTATACAGCCTCCAGTCTAACATCAATATATAACTATAACTATACAGCCTCCAGTCTAACATCAATATATAACTATAATTATACAGCCTCCAGTCTAACATCAATATATAACTATAATTATACAGCCTCCAGTCTAACATCAATATATAACTATAATTATACAGCCTCCAGTCTAACATCAATATATAACTATAACTATACAGCCTCCAGTCTAACATCAATATATAACTATAACTATACAGCCTCCAGTCTAACATCAATATATAACTATAACTATACAGCCTCCAGTCTAACATCAATATATAACTATAACTATACAGCCTCCAGTCTAAAATCAATATATAACTATAACTATACAGCCTCCAGTCTAACATCAATATATAACTATAACTATACAGCCTCCAGTCTAACATCAATATATAACTATAATTATACAGCCTCCAGTCTAACATCAATATATAACTATAACTATACAGCCTCCAGTCTAACATCAATATATAACTATAACTATACAGCCTCCAGTCTAACATCAATATATAACTATAACTATACAGCCTCCAGTCTAACATCAATATATAACTATAACTATACAGCCTCCAGTCTAAAATCAATCTGTAACTATAATTATACAGCCTCCAGTCTAACATCAATATATAACTATAACTATACAGCCTCCAGTCTAACATCAATATATAACTATAACTATACAGCCTCCAGTCTAACATTAATATATAACTATAATTATACAGCCTCCAGTCTAACATCAATCTGTCACTATAATTATACAGCCTCCAGTCTAACATCAATATATAACTATTTATATTGATCGGGAATCCCATAGGGCGGCGCACAATGGGCCACACTTCGTCAGGGTTACAGGAGGGTTTGGTCGGGGGGCTTTACTTGGCTCATCACGCTCTAGCGACTCCTTGTGGCGGGCTGGGTGCCTGCCACAGTGTTAAGAAGCGCGGTTTGGCGGGTCATGTTTCAGAGGACGCATGACTCCACCTTTGTCTCCCGAGGCCATTGGGGAGGTGCAGCGATGAGACAAGAGAAAAACAAAAATACTAAAAAAATAAACCATATGTTTCCCATGCCAATCAAGCCCCTTGAATTGGAATTGAATTGACAGAGACCTAGAGACAGAGAGAGACAGACAGAGAGAGAGAAAAACTAAGACAGAAACAGAAACAAAGACAGGGAGAGACAGAGAGACAGACAGAGCGACAGAGAGAGAGACAGAGAGAGAGACAGAGAGAGAGACAGAGAGACCGAGAGAGACAGAGAGAGAGAGACAGATAGAGACAGGGAGAGAGACAGAGAGAGAGACAGACAGACAGAGAGAGAGAGAGACCGATAGAGAGAGTCAGAGAGAGAGTCAGAGAGAGAGTCAGAGAGAGAGACAGAGAGATAGAGAGACAGCGACAGCGACAGCGAGAGAGAGACCGACAGAGAGAGAGAGACAGAGAGACCGATAGAGAGAGAGAGAGAGAGAGAGACAGAGAGATAGAGAGACAGAGAGACAGACAGCGAGAGAGACAGAGCGACAGACTGAGAGAGAGACAGCGACAGAGAGAGGATACAGTCCTGCCTCTAGATGGCAATGTTGCTCAGAGCTCTGTCTGTCATAGATTTGGTCCTTCATCCCCCATCCTAATTTTGCCCTCCCTACTCTTCTCCATACACCATGACACAAGCCCAATTGTTGTTTTTATGCTACAATAACTGTTTTAGTAGATGACAAAATGTACATTGATCAGTATGTGATCTCCTGAGCATGAGGCATAAACAACACTAAAAACTGTCTCTCTAATTCTCTACTAAAAACACGTCTGTCTGGGGGCAAAATAACCAGTCTGTCAATCAATCAATCCACTTCCGTCTCTATCTATCCTCGACAACTGTGGGACAGAAATAAAGTATCTGGCTCATCTCATTTTTTCATTTTCTTTACCCTCTCCCTCTCCCTCTCTCTCTCTCTTGGTCTCCTGATTGCAGAGTGGTATTAAATAGCCTATCTGTCTCACTTGGCTGTATCTTCATTTAGCTACTGTGAGTAAGCCTGGTGACCCGTCTCTCAGTCCCTCAGCCTCAGTCTATCACACCAGGCTTGGCTGACTTCCTACAACCATGAGACCTGCTGAAGGATATTGCAAACATTGTTTAGTAGAAGTGCAGGAATTAAAGCTAAAGTTTAACCCAAGTCATCTGCTCACCACAAGACTGTGTTAGCCTGCTGAGCTAAAGCCTCGAGGGATAAGGCCTTTTATCTCCCTCCTGTCCTCATCTCTACTACTGATCTGTAGGAGTGACCTGTGATGCTGCCTGTCAGCCAGTGTGTGTGTGTTTTGTGAGTGTGTGTGTGTGTGTGTGTGTGTGTGTGTGTGTGTGTGTGTGTGTGTGTGTGTGTGTGTGTGTGTGTGTGTGTGTGTGTGTGTGTGTGTGTGTGTGTGTGTGTGTGTGTGTGTGTGTGTGTGTGTGTGTGTGTGTGTGTGTGCTGTGTGTGTGAGCATGTGTGTGTGTTTTTGTGTTTGTGTGTTCCCATCTGAGCTCTGACAACAGGACAGCCCAGGACACAGTAGACCCCTGAGGCCTCAGGATCTCAAAGGCCACGGTGCTAAAATAAGCCTGGGGAACAACAACAACATACTACACTGGACAGCAGCTGATCATATATCTGTCTGGCAGTTTCTGTGTGTTATGTCCAGTCTCTGTGTGTTATGTCCAGTCTCTGTGTGTTATGTCCAGTCTCTGTGTGTTATGTCTAGTCTCCAGTCTCTGTGTGTTATGTCCAGTCTCCAGTCTCTGTGTATTATGTCTAGTCTCCAGTTTCTGTGTGTTATGTCTAGTCTCTAGTCTCTGTGTGTTATGTCCAGTCTCTGTGTGTAATGTCTAGTCTCTGTGTGTAAAGTCCAGTCTCTGTGTGTTATGTCTAGTCTCCAGTCTCTGTGTGTTATGTCCAGTCTCCAGTCTCTGTGTATTATGTCTAGTCCCCAGTTTCTGTGTGTTATGTCTAATCTCCAGTCTCTATGTGTTATGTCCAGTCTCTGTGTGTAAAGTCTAGTCTCCAGTCTCTATGTGTTATGTCCAGTCTCTGTGTGGTAAGTCTAATCTCCAGTCTCTGTGTGTTATGTCTAGTCTCCAGTCTCTGTGTGTTAAGTCTAGTCTCCAGTCTCTGTGTGTTAAGTCTAGTCTCTGTGTGGTATGTCTAGTCTCTGTGTGGTAAGTCTAATCTCCAGTCTCTGTGTGTTATGTCTAGTCTCCAGTCTCTGTGTGTTATGTCTAGTCTCCAGTCTCTGTGTGTTATGTCTAGTCTCCAGTTTCTGTGTGTTATGTCTAGTCTCCAGTTTCTGTGTGTTATGTCTAATCTCCAGTCTCTATGAGTTATGTCCAGTCTCTGTGTGTAAAGTCCAGTCTCCAGTCTGTGTGTTAAGTCCAGTCTCCAGTCTCTGTGTGTTATGTCTAGTCTCCAGTCTCTGTGTGTTAAGTCTAGTCTCCAGTCTCTGTGTGTTAAGTCGAGTCTCCAGTCTCTGTGTGTTAAGTCTAGTCTCCAGTCTCTGTGTGTTAAGTCTAGTCTCCAGTCTCTGTGTGTTATGTCCAGTCTCCAGTCTCTGTGTGTTATGCCCAGTCTCCAGTCTCTGTGTGTTATGTCTAGTCTCTGTGTGTTATGTCTAGTCTGCAGTCTCTGTGTGATATGTCCAGTCTCCAGTCTCTGTGTGTTATGTCCAGTCTCCAGTCTCTGTGTGTTATGTCTAGTCTCTGTGTGTTATGTCTAGTCTCTGTGTGTTATGTCCAGTCTCCAGTCTCTGTGTATGTCTAGTCTCTGTGTGGTATGTCTAATCTCCAGTCTCTATGTGTTATGTCCAGTCTCTGTGTGTAAAGTCTAGTCTCCAGTCTCTATGTGTTATGTCCAGTCTCTGTGTGGTAAGTCTAATCTCCAGTCTCTGTGTGTTATGTCTAGTCTCCAGTCTCTGTGTGTTATGTCTAGTCTCCAGTCTCTGTGTGTAATGTCTAGTCTCCAGTCTCTGTGTGTTATGTCTAGTCTATGTGTGGTATGTCTAGTCTCTGTGTGTTATGTCCAGTCTCTGTGTGGTATGTCTAGTCTCTGTGTGGTATGTCTAATCTCCAGTCTCTATGTGTTATGTCCAGTCTCTGTGTGTAAAGTTTAGTCTCTGTGTGTTATGTCCAGTCTCTGTGTGTTATGTCTAGTCTCCAGTCTCTGTGTGTTATGTCTAGTCTCTGTGTGGTATGTCTAGTCTCTGTGTGTTAAGTCTAGTCTCCAGTCTCTGTGTGTTATGTCCAGTCTCCAGTCTCTGTGTGTTATGTCTAGTCTCCAGTCTCTGTGTGTTATGTCCAGTCTCTGTGTGTTATGTCTAGTCTCCAGTCTCTGTGTGTTAAGTCTAGTCTCTGTGTGTTATGTCTAGTCTCTGTGTGTTATGTCTAGTCTCTGTGTGTTATGTCCAGTCTCTGTGTGTTATGTCTAGTCTCTGTGTGTTATGTCTAGTCTCCAGTCTCTGTGTGTTATGTCCAGTCTCTGTGTGTTATGTCTAGTCTCCAGTCTCTGTGTGTTATGTCCAGTCTCTGTGTGTTATGTCCAGTCTCCAGTCTCTGTGTGTTATGTCTAGTCTCTGTGTGTTATGTCTAGTCTCCAGTCTCTGTGTGTTATGTCTAGTCTCCAGTCTCTGTGTGTTATGTCCAGTCTCTGTGTGTTATGTCCAGTCTCCAGTCTCTGTGTGTTATGTCCAGTCTCCAGTCTCTGTGTGTTATGTCTAGTCTCCAGTCTCTGTGTGTTATGTCCAGTCTCTGTGTGTTATGTCTAGTCTCCAGTCTCTGTGTGTTATGTCCAGTCTCTGTGTGTTATGTCGTCTCCAGTCTCTGTGTGGTATGGCTAGTCTCTGTGTGTTATGTCTAATCTCCAGTCTCTGTGTGTTATGTCCAGTCTCTGTGTGTTATGTCTAGTCTCTGTGTGTTATGTCTAGTCTCTGTGTGGTATGTCTAGTCTCTGTGTGGTATGTCTAGTCTCCAGTCTCTATGTGTTATGTCCATTCTCTGTGTGTAAAGTCTAGTCTCTGTGTGGTATGTCTAGTCTCTGTGTATTATGTCTAGTCTCTGTGTTATGTCTAGTCTCCAGTCTCTGTGTGTTAAGTCTAGTCTTCAGTCTCTGTGTGTTATGTCTAGTCTCTGTGTGTTATGTCTAGTCTCCAGTCTCTGTGTGTTATGTCTAGTCTCTGTGTGTTATGTCTAGTCTCCAGTCTCTGTGTGTTATGTCCAGTCTCTGTGTGTTATGTCTAGTCTCCAGTCTCTGTGTGTTATGTCCAGTCTCTGTGTGTTATGTCCAGTCTCCAGTCTCTGTGTGTTATGTCTAGTCTCTGTGTGTTATGTCTAGTCTCCAGTCTCTGTGTGTTATGTCTAGTCTCCAGTCTCTGTGTGTTATGTCCAGTCTCTGTGTGTTATGTCCAGTCTCCAGTCTCTGTGTGTTATGTCCAGTCTCCAGTCTCTGTGTGTTATGTCTAGTCTCCAGTCTCTGTGTGTTATGTCCAGTCTCTGTGTGTTATGTCTAGTCTCCAGTCTCTGTGTGTTATGTCCAGTCTCTGTGTGTTATGTCCAGTCTCCAGTCTCTGTGTGTTATGTCTAGTCTCTGTGTGTTATGTCTAGTCTCCAGTCTCTTTGTGATATGTCCAGTCTCCAGTCTCTGTGTGTTATGTCCAGTCTCCAGTCTCTGTGTGTTATGTCCAGTCTCCAGTCTCTGTGTGTTATGTCTAGTCTCCAGTCTCTGTGTGTTATGTCCAGTCTCTGTGTGTTATGTCCAGTCTCCAGTCTCTGTGTGTTATGTCCAGTCTCCAGTCTCTGTGTGTTAAGTCTAGTCTCCAGTCTCTCTGTGTTATTTCTAGTCTCCAGTCTCTGTGTGTTATGTCCAGTCTCCAGTCTATGTGTGTTAAGTCTAGTCTCCAGTCTCTGTGTGTTATGTCTAGTCTCCAGTCTCTGTGTGTTATGTCCAGTCTCCAGTCTCTGTGATTCTGAATGTTCTGAATCTTCCAGTGGGGTCTTTCTCTAACATATCATTACTATTATATCAGATAGTCAAATTTAGTCTCCTAATACATCCAATAATAAGCAGCGAGCTCTGTTGTCATAGCAGTGCAGGTTTCCCCTAACAACTTTTGAGGATTTTACATTTTGTGGAGGTCGTCATCAAAGCAGTTTGCGCGGGTCGTAAAAAACTAAATGAGCACGACCCGAGCTGATTTAGTCCCCCTATGTCCCGGTGGTCGTAAGGAGAAGCGGACCAAAGTGCAGCGTGTGTGTCGTTCCACATTTTATTTACACTGTGAAACTATGCAATACATAAACTAAAGAACAAAACAACAAACCGTGACGAAGAGGTGAAACATACACTACTCAAAAAACAATCTCCCACAAACCCAGGTGGAAAAAAAACCCTACTTAAGTATGATCTCCAATTAGAGACAACGAGGACCAGCTGCCTCTAACTGGAGATCATCCCAAACAAAACCCCAACATAGAAATACAAAACTAGACCCTGACAACATAGAAATAGAAAACATAGAAAACCACCCCGTCACGCCCTGACCTACTCTACCATAGAAAATAACATATTTCTATGGTCAGGACGTGACACCCTAATTCTGGCCATCATCCTTCAAGGGTATAACCTCCAATAACTTTTGAACGTATTATGATGGAGACGCGAGGTTTCAACCATTGGTTTTCTTAGAAGGTTATCTACACGATAATATTATTTTACCCAATGGTCAAAAGACGCGTTTTGATTGGACACCCTACTGTACAGGGAGAATGGTGCCATTTGGGATGCATCCATACACATACTGGGGCTCCAGGGCTCCAGGGCTCCAGGGCCGCAGGGACCCAGGGCTCCAGGGCCGCAGGGACCCAGGGCTCCAGGGCCGCAGGGACCCAGGGCTCCAGGGCTGCAGGGACCCAGGGCTCCAGGGCTCCAGGGCTCCAGGGCTCCAGGGCTCCAGGGCCGCAGGGACCCAGGGCTCCAGGGCCGCAGGGACCCAGGGCTCCAGGGCTGCAGGGACCCAGGGCTCCAGGGTTAAAAATAAAGGTTAAAAATAAATTCAAAAAAATATGCGCACCTGTGTGGCCAGTCAGACAAACAGTGCTGGCGGTCTGCCACTGAGAGAGAGAGGCTGTAGACAGTGAGTTGATTAGCCACCCCATCACTCAGCACTACTCTGGCCCTCACTATATGGTCTAAACAGAATCCTTGGGACGTCCCAACTCTGATGTCACCCAATTAAAGTGAAATGTTAGTGGACCACACTACGCCAACAGAAGACTTCCCCCCACCAAATACAGACCATAGTCCCTACTCTAAATCCATGTCTACAGTACTAGGTGACCCCAACGCCTGACCTACAGTACTAGGTGACCCCTGACCTACAGTACTAGGTGACCCCAACGCCTGACCTACAGTACTAGGTGACCCCAACGCCTGACCTACAGTACTAGGTGACCACAATGACCTGGCCTACAGTACTAGGTGACCCCTGACCTACAGTACTAGGTGACCCCAACGCCTGACCTACAGTACTAGGTGACCCCTGACCTACAGTACTAGGTGACCCCAACGCCTGACC
>NC_138307.1:79146618-79194118 GCF_965601325.2 Salmo salar | reverse complement strand
AACAAACAATACTTTTAACTTCTACCGTTCTACTCTTTGGAATTCAGCTAGTGGATCTACATGTGGGTTCCAAACAGCACCCTGTTCCCTATGGGCCCTGGTCAAACAGCACCCTGTTCCCTATGGGGCCCTGGTCAAACATCACCCTGTTCCCTATGGGCCCTGGTCAAACAGCACCCTGTTCCCTATGGGCCCTGGTCAAACATCACCCTGTTCCCTATGGGCCCTGGTCAAACAGCACCCTGTTCCCTATGGGCCCTGGTCAAACAGCACCCTGTTCCCTATGGGCCCTGGTCAAACAGCACTCTGTTCCCTATGGGCCCTGGTCAAACATCACCCTGTTCCCTATGGGCCCTGGTCAAACAGCACCCTGTTCCCTATGGGCCCTGGTCAAACAGCACCCTGTTCCCTATGGGGCCCTGGTCAAACAGCACCCTGTTCCCTATGGGGCCCTGGTCAAACAGCACCCTGTTCCCTATGGGCCCTGGTCAAACAGCACCCTGTTCCCTATGGGCCCTGGTCAAACAGCACCCTGTTCCCTATGGGGCCCTGGTCAAACATCACCCTGTTCCCTATGGGCCCTGGTCAAACAGCACCCTGTTCCCTATGGGCCCTGGTCAAACAGCACCCTGTTCCCTATGGGCCCTGGTCAAACAGCACCCTGTTCCCTATGGGCCCTGGTCAAACAGCACCCTGTTCCCTATGGGCCCTGGTCAAACAGCACCCTGTTCCCTATGGGCCCTGGTCAAACAGCACCCTGTTCCCTATGGGGCCCTGGTCAAACAGCACCCTGTTCCCTATGGGCCCTGGTCAAACAGCACTCTGTTCCCTATGGGCCCTGGTCAAACAGCACCCTGTTCCCTATGGGCCCTGGTCAAACAGCACCCTGTTCCCTATGGGCCCTGGTCAAACAGCACCCTGTTCCCTATGGGCCCTGGTCAAACAGCACCCTGTTCCCTATGGGGCCTGGTCAAACAGCACCCTGTTCCCTATGGGCCCTGGTCAAACAGCACCCTGTTCCCTATGGGCCCTGGTCAAACAGCACCCTGTTCCCTATGGGGCCTGGTCAAACAGCACCCTGTTCCCTATGGGCCCTGGTCAAACAGCACCCTGTTCCCTATGGGCCCTGGTCAAACAGCACCCTGTTGCCTATGGGCCCTGGTCAAACAGCACCCTGTTCCCTATGGGGCCTGGTCAAACATCACCCTGTTCCCTATGGGCCCTGGTCAAACAGCACCCTGTTCCCTATGGGCCCTGGTCAAACAGCACCCTGTTCCCTATGGGCCCTGGTCAAACAGCACCCTGTTCCCTATGGGCCCTGGTCAAACAGCACCCTGTTCCCTATGGGCCCTGGTCAAACAGCACCCTGTTGCCTATGGGCCCTGGTCAAACATCACCCTGTTCCCTATGGGGCCCTGGTCAAACAGCACCCTGTTCCCTATGGGCCCTGGTCAAACAGCACCCTGTTCCCTATGGGGCCCTGGTCAAACAGCACCCTGTTCCCTATGGGGCCCTGGTCAAACAGCACCCTGTTCCCTATGGGGCCCTGGTCAAACAGCACCCTGTTCCCTATGGGGCCCTGGTCAAACAGCACCGCCCAGGGCCCTGGTCCGCCCCTGCCCTATGGGGCCCTGGTCAAACAGCACCCTGTTCCCTATGGGGCCCTGGTCAAACAGCACCCTGTTCCCTATGGGCCCTGGTCAAACAGCACCCTGTTCCCTATGGGGCCCTGGCCGCCCGTCCAGGGGCCCGGCAACAGCACCCTGTTCCCTATGGGGCCCTGGTCAAACAGCACCCTGTTCCCTATGGGGCCCTGGTCAAACAGCACCCTGTTCCCTATGGGCCCTGGTCAAACAGCACCCTGTTCCCTATGGGCCCTGGTCAAACAGCACCCTGTTGCCTATAGGCCCTGGTCAAATATAACTGTATTCCTTATGGGCCCTGGTCAAAAGCACCCTATTCCCTATGGGCCCTGGTCAAAAGTAGTGCACTATAAAGGGAGCAGGTTTCCATTTGGGATGCATGGTTACCACTAGGGCCTACACAGCTTCCCACCTCCCTGGTTGGTATTTGAGGAAATCACTGTGTTGGTGAGTGGTGTTTGAGTGGAGTATTGGTCACCTGGGAAGTTCTGAAATTACAGTCCCACACCACAGACTCTCTCTACAGGGCTGAGTATGTCTAGCACTGCTGGCCCACGGCCCTGTCTCCGTCCCAAATGGAAACCTATTCCCTTTATAATGCACTACTTTTGACCAGGGCCCATTGACAGGGGACACGATAGGGTCAAAACTAGTGAACTATATAGGGAATAGGGAGACATTTGGAACACAACCCCAGGATACCTGATACAATAACTGGGAAGATGGATGAGACAAACTGACGGAGATTCAAATAGAGAGGAAATGGTCCCAGAAGTCTTTCAGTTTCTCCACGTCCTGTCTCCTGTTGTCTATAAGCACCCTTAGTATTTTATTTAACTAGGCGAGTCAGTTAAGAACAAATTCTTATTTACAATGACGGCCTACCCTGGCCAAACCTGGAAGACGCTGGGCCAATTGTGTGTCGCCCTATGGGACTCCCAATCAGGGCCAGATGTGATGCCTCTAGCACTGCGATGCAGTGCCTTAGACCGCTGCGCCACTAGGGGGCCCCACAGTAGATTTACTCCCAGGGGTCTCTCTGTTTCTCCATGCCCTGTCTCCTGTTGTCTACAGTATATACACCCTTAGTACCCTCAGTAGAATTACTCCCAGGAGTCTCTCTGTTTCTCCATGTCCTGTCTCCTGTTGTCTACAGTATATACACCCTTAGTACCCTCAGTAGAATTACTCCCAGGAGTCTCTCTGTTTCTCCATGCCCTGTCTCCTGTTGTCTACAGTATATACACCCTTAGTACCCTCAGTAGAATTACTCCCAGGAGTCTCTCTGTTTCTTCATGTCCTGTCTATCTCCATGTATGTCTCCCTATCCTCTCCCTCTGTCCTCTGATGTCCATTTAGGATGGATGTGGATTCCCATTCTAAGCAGGAATCCAAGGCGTTTTTGGGACTATATGTTGAGTATGAAGCATGCAAACAAAACATAACAGAGACATTGTAGATGTACACATGAAAACAAAGACAGACATATAGGAGATAAAGATCATGAATGTTGTCTTGAGAAACAACTTTATACATATTGTAGACACATCTTGAGACATCATACATTATAGATGGGCTATAATAGGCTACTGTATTCCCCCAGCTAACAGCAATAACAGCAGCATCCATCCCAACTAGCCGGAGACCAGAATAGAGTGGTTCAGCAGGAAGAGGTAGAGGAGAGGAGGTGGAGAGACAGTCAGCAAGTCAGTCAGTCAGAAATAGGAGCAGTCAGTAAGTCAGGCTGGAAGAAAAGGCCAAAGTTAGGTCAGTTAGTCAGTAAGTCAGGCTGGAAGAACTCCCGAGTGGTGCAGCGGTCTAAGACACTGCATTGCAGTGCTAGAGGTGTCACTACAGACCCGGGTTCGATCCCGGACTGTGTCACAGCAAGCCGTGACCGGGAGACCCATGAGGCGGCGCACAATTGGCCCAGCGTGGTCCGGGTTAGGGGAGGGTTCTGCCGGCTGGGATGTCCATGTCCGAATGGGCTCTAGCAACTCCTTGTGGTGGGCCAAGCGCATGCACACTGACTGCCGTCGCCAACTCTACAGTGTTTCCTCCGACACGTTGGTGCGGCTGGCTTCCAGGTTAAGCGAGCGGTGTGTCGAGAAGCAGTGCGGCTTGGCGGGTCGTGTTTCGGAGGACACATGGCTCTGGACCTTCGCCTCTCCCGAGTCCGTGAGAGACTTGCAGTGATGAGACAAGACTGTAATTATCAATTGGATACCAGGAAATTGAGGGAGAAAAATGGGTAAAATTACAGAAGAGGCCACAGCAGAACCAGTCAGTCAGAGAGAACAACAGCAGAACCAGTCAGTCAGAGAGAACAACAGCAGAACCAGTCAGTCAGAGAGGAGAACAACAGTAGAACCAGTCAGTCAGAGAGGAGAACAACAGTAGAACCAGTCAGTCAGAGAGGAGAACAACAGTAGAACCAGTCAGTCAGAGAGGAGAACAGTAGAACCAGTCAGTCAGAGAGGAGAACAACAGTAGAACCAGTCAGTCAGAGAGGAGAACAACAGTAGAACCAGTCAGTCAGAGAGGAGAACAACAGCAGAACCAGTCAGTCAGAGAGGAGAACAACAGCAGAACCAGTCAGTCAGAGAGGAGAACAACAGCAGAACCAGTCAGTCAGAGAGGAGAACAACAGCAGAACCAGTCAGTCAGAGAGGAGAACAACAGCAGAACCAGTCAGTCAGAGAGGAGAACAACAGCAGAACCAGTCAGTCAGAGAGGAGAACAACAGCAGAACCAGTCAGTCAGAGAGGAGAACAACAGTAGAACCAGTCAGTCAGAGAGGAGAACAACAGTAGAACCAGTCAGTCAGAGAGGAGAACAACAGCAGAACCAGTCAGTCAGAGAGGAGAACAACAGCAGAACCAGTCAGTCAGAGAGGAGAACAACAGTAGAACCAGTCAGTCAGAGAGGAGAACAACAGTAGAACCAGTCAGTCAGAGAGGAGAACAACAGCAGAACCAGTCAGTCAGAGAGGAGAACAACAGTAGAACCAGTCAGTCAGGTATCAAGAAGATGCCACATTTTAACTAGCCAGTCAGGCAGAAAGACAACGATAACCGTCTGTAAGTCAGGCTGGAAGAAGAGGCCACAGCAGAACCAGTCAGTCAGGCAAAGAGAACAGGTTAAATAAGCATCAGTCAGTCCTTCAAGCAGGCAGACCAGAGGAGCGGTCAGTCAGTCAAGCAGAGAATAATACCATTACAGGCCATATTATAACCAGTCAGTCAGTCAGTCAGTCAGTCAGACAGACAGACAGACAGACAGACAGACAGACAGAAGAGGCCATGGTTGAACCAGTCAGACAAGCAGGGAGAAAAGGCCACGGCAGAACCAGTCAGTCAGTCAGCCGAAGAGGAAGAGGCCAAGCTCCATTAGAACCTGCAGTAGAACCAGTTCTTACCCGCTCAACACCCCCAACACCAAGTTAAGCACAAAAAATGACCCTATGATGATTAGCGTGACAAAATAGAGCCAGGGCCAGCCACTCCCTACAGCGTCGTTGACCTGGGAAGAGATGGGAGAGAGGAGGCAGGGGAGAGTTAATGTCCCTTCAACAATAGTTAATGTCCCTTCAACACACACAGAGAGAGCAACAACAGTTAATGTCCCTTCAACACACACAGAGCAACAACAGTTAATGTCCCTTCAACACACACAGAGCAACAACAGTTAATGTCCCTTCAACACAGAGCAACAAGACTCCACTGGACCTGCCTGTGTGTAATGGAGTAACATTTACATTTTAGTCATTTAGCAGATGCTCTTATCCAGAGCAACTTACAGTAGTGAATGCATACATTTCATACATTTTTTTTTTTTAGATATATATTTTTTGTTCTGGCTCCCCGTGGGAATCAAACCCACAACCCTGGCGTTGCACACACCATGCTGGCATTGCAAACACCATGCTCTACCAACTGAGCCACAGGGAAGGTTGTAACCCTTGTCTGAGACCTCAAGACCTGATTGCCTACCTAGGCTAAAGCAGTGATGTAAAGTACTTCAGTAAAAATACTTTCAAGTTCTACTTAAGTAGTTTTTGGGGGTTTCTGTACTTTACTATTTATATTTTTGGCAACTTTTACTTTTACTTCACTACATTCCTAAAGAAAATAATGTACTTTTTACTCCATACATTTTCCCTGACACCTAAAAGTACTCGTTACATTTTGAATGCTCAGCAGGACAGGAAAATGGTCCAATTCACACACTTATCAAGAGAACATCCCTGGTTATCGGCTGCCTCTGATCTGGTGGACTCACTAAACACACATGCTTTGTTGTAAATGATGTCTGAGTGTTGGAATGTGCCCCTGGCTATCCGTAAATTAAAAAACAAGAAAATGGTGCCGTCTGGTTTCCTTAATATGAGTAATTTTAAATACTTTATACTTTTACTTTTGATACTTAAGTATATTTTAGCAATTACACTTGCTTTTGATAATTCAGTATATTTAAAACCAAATACTTTTAGACTTTTTACTCAAGTAGTATGTTACTGGGTGACTTTCACTGTTACTTGAGTCATTTTCTATTAAGGTATCTTTACTTTTACTCAAGTATGACAATTGCATACTTTTTCCACCACTGGGCTTAAGCTCAGTGGGCTAACACAATATTATGGCCCACAGATGAACCAAGTTAGTCCCAATGTGTTACACCTCACAGACCACCCCATAATAACCTTAGTTCCTGCTTAGTTACCAGGAAGATTTCAATTCCAACACTCCTCAGATATTTTTTTTATCAGACTTGTATTGTTTCTACACTCTTAGAAAAAAGGGTTCCAAAAGGGTTTTTCAGCTGTCCCCATACTGTAGGTCAGGAGAACCCTTTTGGGTTGTAGGTAGAACCCTTTTTGGTTTCAGTCAGAACCCTTTGTGGAAGGGCTCTACATTGAACCCAAAAGGGTATTTCAAAGGGTTCTCCTATGGGGACAGACGAATAACCCTTTTAGGTTCAAGATGGCACCTTTATTTCTAAGAGTGTACCTCTAAATCAACCTGAGTCTAAATCATTTATCAGTGCGTTTCTCGGCTGTGTGTGTGTAAGTCTTATACTTGGCAACATGACTCAGTGTTGGGTAAAACCAGAAAACGGGGACCACCTGCAGAAGTGAGCTTTATGCTGCAGAAACAAAGCCAGTGGGTTTTAAATGGGGGATAAAAGGTTTTTAAGTGAGTAGGAGCGCCCCGGGGGGGATGCCTGGGTTGAACCACACAGAGGAGAAGAGAAAAGGTTTATCTACAGTACTGACTTCTCCCACTGTAGTGATGAATGGGGGGAGGAGAGAGAGAGAAGGAGAAAGGAGAGAGAAAAGGAGAGAGAAAGGAGAGGGGAAAGAGAGGACAGAGAGGAGAGAGAGAGAAGGGGGAGAAAGGAGAGAGAGAGAAAAGGTCCTGCTCTCTCTCTCTGTGATCTGTGAACACTGTGCGACTCTCCTGTGGAAACACCAGCATGCGTTGAGAGGTTGTGACATCACGTCACCCCCGGCAACCACTCAGGACATATTACCATAAAGCGGACAGACAGGTGGTTGGGTTTACCATACGGCCGGTACGACACATGTCAACGCACACGTCAACCTATCTACACACACACACACACACACACACACACACACAACACACACACACACACACACCGTTTCTACCTGATACTGGGCATTACATTCCCAGAATACTCCTCTCCTCCTCCTCCTTTCTTCACTTCCTCCTCCTCCTCTTCCTCTCCCTACCTAATCCCTTGCATTGACCCGCTCCTGAACCTGTCCCTTGAGGCTTCTCTAAAGATGCATATCAACCTACCTTTCCACTGTGACTAGAGCCTAAGGTAACATGTCAGACCCTCTGTCGACCAGTCACAGGTGACTGAAGCCTTGTGGAGACTTTCACTGAAATGACTGAAGCCTTGTGGAGACTTTCACTGAAATGACTGAAGCCTTGTGGAGACTTTCACTGAAATGACTGAATGGATTTTGGACGGAGTTTTTTCTATTCTGAATTCTGATTTGGTAGGGTTTGGAATGTCTATGTTAATTAAGCAAGCATATGCTGGCTTCGTTTGAACGGCAGATTAGTTTTTCCAGATTTTTTCCAGTTTTTCCTCTCCCCTCCTTTCTGAGTGTCTCCCCCCCTCTCCCCTCCTTTCTGAGTGTCTCCCCCCCTCTCCCCTCCTTTCGGAGCCTCCCTCTCCCCTCCTTTCTGAGTGTCTCCCCCCTCTCCCCTCCTTTCTGAGTGTCTCCCCCCCTCTCCCCTCCTTTCTGAGTGTCTCCCCCCTCTCCCCTCCTTTCTGAGTGTCTCCCCCCCTCTCCCGTCCTTTCTGAGTGTCTCCCCCCTCTCCCCTCCTTTCTGTCTCCCCCTCTCCCCTCCTTTCTGAGTGTCTCCCCCCCTCTCCCCTCCTTTCTGTCTCCCCCCTCTCCCCTCCTTTCTGAGTGTGTCCCCCCTCTCCCCTCCTTTCTGAGTGTCTCCCCCCCTCTCCCCTCCTTTCTGAGTGTCTCCCCCCCTCTCCCCTCCGTTCTATCTCCCCCCTCTCCCCTCCTTTCTGAGTGTCTCCCCCCTCTCCCCTCCGTTCTGTCTCCCCCCTCTCCCCTCCGTTCTGAGTGTCTCCCCCCTCTCCCCTCCTTTCTGAGTGTCTCCCCCCTCTCCCCTCCGTTCTGTCTCCCCCCTCTCCCCTCCTTTCTGAGTGTCTCCCCCCTCTCCCCTCCTTTCTGAGTGTCTCCCCCCTCTCCCCTCCTTTCTGAGTGTCTCCCCCCCTCTCCCCTCCTTTCTGTCTCCCCCCTCTCCCCTCCTTTCTGAGTGTCTCCCCCCCTCTCCCCTCCGTTCTGTCTCCCCCCTCTCCCCTCCTTTCTGAGTGTCTCCCCCCACTCCCCTCCTTTCTGAGTGTCTCCCCCCTCTCCCGTCCTTTCTGAGTGTCTCCCCCCCTCTCCCCTCCTTTCTGAGTGTCTCCCCCCTCTCCCCTCCTTTCTGAGTGTCTCCCCCCTCTCCCCTCCTTTCTGAGTGTCTCCCCCCTCTCCCCTCCTTTCTGAGTGTCTCCCCCCTCTCCCCTCCTTTCTGAGTGTCTCCTCCCCTCTCCCCTCCTTTCTGAGTGTCTCCCCCCTCTCCCCTCCTTTCTGAGTGTCTCCCCCCTCTCCCCTCCTTTCTGAGTGTCTCCTCCCTCTCCCCTCCGTTCTGTCTCCCCCCTCTCCCCTCCTTTCTGAGTGTCTCCCCCCTCTCCCCTCCTTTCTGAGTTTCTCCTCCCTCTCCCCTCCTTTCTGAGTGTCTCCCCCCCTCTCCCCTCCTTTCTGAGTGTCTCCCCCCTCTCCCCTCCTTTCTGAGTGTCTCCCCCCTCTCCCCTCCGTTCCGTCTCCCCCCTCTCCCCTCCTTTCTGAGTTTCTCCCCCCTCTCCCCTCCGTTCTGAGTGTCTCCCCCCTCTCCCCTCCGTTCTGTCTCCCCCCTCTCCCCTCCGTTCTGTCTCCCCCCTCTCCCCTCCTTTCTGAGTGTCTCCCCCCCTCTCCCCTCCTTTCTGAGTGTCTCCCCCCTCTCCCCTCCTTTCTGAGTGTCTCCCCCCTCTCCCCTCCTTTCTGAGTGTCTCCTCCCTCTCCCCTCCTTTCTGAGTGTCTCCCCCCTCTCCCCTCCTTTCTGAGTGTCTCCCCCCTCTCCCCTCCGTTCCGTCTCCCCCCTCTCCCCTCCTTTCTGAGTTTCTCCCCCCTCTCCCCTCCTTTCTGAGTGTCTCCTCCCTCTCCCCTCCTTTCTGAGTGTCTCCCCCCCTCTCCCCTCCGTTCTGTCTCCCCCCTCTCCCCTCCTTTCTGAGTGTCTCCCCCCTCTCCCCTCCTTTCTGAGTGTCTCCCCCCCTCTCCCCTCCTTTCTGTCTCCTCCCTCTCCCCTCCTTCGTATAGACTCTTTTCATCCCTCTCTTTCTCTGTCCCAGGAGTCTTGTTGTCTGGTCTGCGGTCAAAGGGAGGGCAAACACACACACACGCACATGCACACACACACGAACACACACTCAGCGCTCTTACCCGCTCAACACCCCCAGAACCAGATTTAGAACGAAAAATGATCCAAAGATGACGAGACTGACAAAATAGGCCCAGGGAAGTTCATAGCCCATAGCGTCTTGCATCTAGAGAATAGAGAGAAGGAAGAGGAGGAGGGGTTTAGAGAGAGAGGACAGGGATTGGAAGACAAGAAGGGGGAGGAGGGGTTATAGAGAGAGAGGACAGGGATTGGAAGACAAGAAGGAGGAGGAGGGGTTTAGATGGAGAGAGGACAGGGATTGGAAGACAAGAAGGGGGAGGAGGGGTTTAGAGAGAGAGGACAGGGATTGGAAGACAAGAAGGGGGAGGAGGGGTTTAGAGAGAGAGGACAGGGATTGGAAGACAAGAAGGGGGAGGAGGGGTTTAGAGAGAGAGGACAGGGATTGTAAGACAAGAAGGGGAGGAGGGGTTATAGAGAGAGAGGACAGGGATTGGAAGACAAGAAGGGGGAGGAGGGGTTATAGAGAGAGAGGACAGGGATTGGAAGACAAGAAGGAGGAGGAGGGGTTTAGAGAGAGAGGACAGGGATTGGAAGACAAGAAGGGGAGGAGGGGTTTAGAGAGAGAGGACAGGGATTGGAAGACAAGAAGGGGAGGAGGGGTTTAGAGAGAGAGGACAGGGGTTGGAAGACAAGAAGGGGGAGGAGGGGTTTAGAGAGAGAGGACAGGGATTGGAAGACAAGAAGGAGGAGGAGGGGTTATAGAGAGAGAGGACAGGGATTGGAAGACAAGAAGGGGGAGGAGGGGTTATAGAGAGAGAGGACAGGGATTGGAAGACAAGAAGGGGGAGGAGGGGTTATAGAGAGAGAGGACAGGGGTTGGAAGACAAGAAGGGGGAGGAGGGGTTATAGAGAGAGAGGACAGGGGTTGGAAGACAAGAAGGGGGAGGAGGGGTTATAGAGAGAGAGGACAGGGGTTGGAAGACAAGAAGGGGGAGGAGGGGTTATAGAGAGAGAGGACAGGGATTGGAAGACAAGAAGGGGGAAGAGGGGTTATAGAGAGAGAGGACAGGGGTTGGAAGACAAGAAGGGGGAGGAGGGGTTATAGAGAGAGAGGACAGGTTGGAAGACAAGAAGGGGAGGAGGGGTTATAGAGAGAGGACAGGGTTGGAAGACAAGAAGGGGAGGAGGGGTTATAGAGAGAGAGGACAGGGGTTGGAAGACAAGAAGGGGAGGAGGGGTTATAGAGAGAGAGGACAGGGGTTGGAAGACAAGAATAGGGTGGTTAAAAAAGAATGAAGGAAATAAATAAAGCTAAGAAATTGCACAATTACACAGTAGCAGAAAACGGCAAGGTTGGAGAAGTGTGTGCACTTGGGTGTGTACGTGCCAGCACTCATATGTGTGTATTTCTACGTGTGAAGGGTAAAGCTACTTCAGATACAAAAACCCAAACAATGGAGCTAATTAATTCATTTCCAATGTCAAGCTCCCACTCTAGAACAAGTACCCGTGACAGGAAATAGAACCAGAACGTTGGAGACAACGAGAGATCATCAGAACTCTAGAATACTACTGAATAATATCTCAGCTGTGAACGAATGTCTCTTGATCATAAACACCCTTGAACAGAGCCCTCTCTGGTCGTTGTAGAGTTAAGTAGAGCAGGACTGAGAGTGTTGTGAGTGAGTGTCAGTGTGAGTGTGTGTGTGTGTGTGTGTGTGTGTGGATGTGTTTAACTATAATTGTGGGGACCAAATGCTATTTCAAGGGGATTTAGGGTTAAGGTTAGAATTAGTGTTAGGCTCAGAATTAGATTTAGGTTTAAGGTTAGGGTTAAGGTTAGGGTAAGAGTACAGGTTATGGTTAGATTTTTGAGTGTGTGTGTGTGTGTGTGTGTGTGTGTGTGTGTGTGTGTGTGTGTGTGTGTGTGTGTGTGTGTGTGTGTGTGTGTGTGTGTGTGTGTGTGTGTGTGGCTGCGTCATGGTGGAAGAGACATAATGTGATATGGATGGTAGAGACATAATGTGATATGGTAGTAGAGACATAATGTGATATGGTGGTAGAGACATAATGTGATATGGTAGTAGAGGCATAATGTGATATGGTAGTAGAGACATAATGTGATATGGATGGTAGTAGAGACATAATGTGATATGATGGTAGAGACATAATGTGATATGGTAGTAGAGGCATAATGTGATATGGTAGTAGAGGCATAATGTGATATGGATGGTAGTAGAGACATAATGTGATATGGATGGTGGTAGAGACACAATGTGATATGGTGGTAGAGACATAATGTGATATGGATAGTGGTAGAGACATAATGTGATATGGATGGTGGTAGAGACATAATGTGATATGGATGGTAGAGACATAATGTGATATGGTGGTAGAGACATAATGTGATATGGTAGTAGAGACATAATGTGATATAGATGGTGGTAGAGACATAATGTGATATGGATGGTAGAGACATAATGTGATATGGTGGTAGAGACATAATGTGATATAGATGGTGGTAGAGACATAATGTGATATGGATGGTAGTAGAGACATAATGTGATATGGTGGTAGAGACATAATGTGATATGGATGTGGTAGAGACATAATGTGATATGGTGGTAGAGACATAATGTGATATGGATGGTGGTAGAGACATAATGTGATATGGTGGTAGAGACATAATGTGATATGATGGTAGAGACATAATGTGATATGGATGGTAGAGACATAATGTGATATGGTGATAGAGACATAATGTGATATGGATGGTAGAGACATAATGTGATATGGATGGTAGAGACATAATGTGATATGATAGTAGAGACATAATGTGATATGGTGGTAGAGACATAATGTGATATGGATGGTGGTAGAGACATAATGTGATATGGATGGTAGAGACATAATGTGATATGGTGGTAGAGACATAATGTGATATGGTAGTAGAGACATAATGTGATATGGTGGTAGAGACATAATGTGATATGGATGGTGGTAGAGACATAATGTGATATGGATGGTGGTAGAGACATAATGTGATATGGTGGTAGAGACATAATGTGATATGGATGGTGGTAGAGACATAATGTGATATGGTGGTAGAGACATAATGTGATATGGATGGTAGTAGAGACATAATGTGATATGGATGGTGGTAGAGACATAATGTGATATGGTGGTAGAGACATAATGTGATATGGTGGTAGAGACATAATGTGATATGGATGGTAGAGACAATGTGATATGGTGGTAGAGACATAATGTGATATGGATGGTGGTAGAGACATAATGTGATATGGATGGTAGAGACAATGTGATATGGATAGTGGTAGAGACATAATGTGATATGGATGGTGGTAGAGACATAATGTGATATGGTGGTAGAGACATAATGTGATATGGATGGTAGTAGAGACATAATGTGATATGGATGGTGGTAGAGACATAATGTGATATGGTGGTAGAGACATAATGTGATATGGTGGTAGAGACATAATGTGATATGGTGGTAGAGACATAATGTGATATGGATGGTAGAGACATAATGTGATATGGTGGTAGAGACATAATGTGATATGGATGTGGTAGAGACATAATGTGATATGGATGGTAGTAGAGACATAATGTGATATGGTGGTAGAGACATAATGTGATATGATAGTAGAGACATAATGTGATATGGTGGTAGAGACATAATGTGATATGGTGGTAGAGACATAATGTGATATGGATGGTGGTAGAGACATAATGTGATATGGTGGTAGTAGAGACATAACGTGATATGGATGGTAGAGACATAATGTGATATGGTGGTAGAGACATAATGTGATATGGATGGTGGTAGAGACATAATGTGATATGGATGGTAGAGACATAATGTGATATGGTGGTAGAGACATAATGTGATATGGTAGTAGAGACATAATGTGATATGGATGGTGGTAGAGACATAATGTGATATGGATGGTGGTAGAGACATAATGTGATATGGTGGTAGAGACATAATGTGATATGGTGGTAGAGACATAATGTGATATGGTGGTAGAGACATAATGTGATATGGATGGTGGTAGAGACATAATGTGATATGGATGGTGGTAGAGACATAATGTGATATGGATGGTGGTAGAGACATAATGTGATATGGGTGGTAGAGACATAATGTGATATGGTGGTAGAGACATAATGTGATATGGTAGTAGAGACATAATGTGATATGGATGGTGGTAGAGACATAATGTGATATGGTGGTAGAGACATAATGTGATATGGTGGTAGAGACATAATGTGATATGGTGGTAGAGACATAATGTGATATGCGAGTAGAGACATAATGTGATATGGTGGTAGAGACATAATGTGATATGGTAGTAGAGACATAATGTGATATGGTGGTAGAGACATAATGTGATATGGATGGTAGAGACATAATGTGATATGGTGGTAGAGACATAATGTGATATGGATGGTAGTAGAGACATAATGTGATATGGTGGTAGAGACATAATGTGATATGGTGGTAGAGACAATGTGATATGGTGGTAGAGACATAATGTGATATGGATGGTGGTAGAGACATAATGTGATATGGTGGTAGAGACATAATGTGATATGGTGGTAGAGACATAATGTGATATGGTGGTAGAGACATAATGTGATATGGATAGTGGTAGAGACATAATGTGATATGGATGGTGGTAGAGACATAATGTGATATGGTGGTAGAGACATAATGTGATATGGATGGTGGTAGAGACATAATGTGATATGGTGGTAGAGACATAATGTGATATGGATGGTAGAGACATAATGTGATATGGATGGTAGTAGAGACATAATGTGATATAGATGGTGGTAGAGACATAATGTGATATGGATGGTAGAGACATAATGTGATATGGTGGTAGAGACATAATGTGATATGGATGGTGGTAGAGATATAATGTGATATGGTGGTAGAGACAAAATGTGATATGGTGGTAGAGACATAATGTGATATGGTGGTAGAGACATAATGTGATATGGATGGTAGAGACATAATGTGATATGGTGGTAGAGACATAATGTGATATGGTGGTAGAGACATAATGTGATATGGTGGTAGAGACATAATGTGATATGGTGGTAGAGACATAATGTGATATGGATGGTAGAGACATAATGTGATATGGTGGTAGAGACATAATGTGATATGGATGGTAGAGACATAATGTGATATGGTGGTAGAGACATAATGTGATATGATAGTAGAGACATAATGTGATATGGTGGTAGAGACATAATGTGATATGGATGGTGGTAGAGACATAATGTGATATGGTGGTAGAGACTTAATGTGATATGGTAGTAGAGACATAATGTGATATGGTGGTAGAGACATAATGTGATATGGTGGTAGAGACATAATGTGATATGGTGGTAGAGACATAATGTGATATGGTAGTAGAGACATAATGTGATATGGTGGTAGAGACATAATGTGATATGGTAGTAGAGACATAATGTGATATGGATGGTGGTAGAGACATAATGTGATATGGTGGTAGAGACATAATGTGATATGGTGGTAGAGACATAATGTGATATGGATGGTAGAGACATAATGTGATATGGATGGTGGTAGAGACATAATGTGATATGGATGGTGGTAGAGACATAATGTGATATGGATGGTAGAGACATAATGTGATATGGTGGTAGAGACATAATGTGATATGGTGGTAGAGACATAATGTGATATGGATGGTAGAGACATAATGTGATATGGATGGTAGAGACATAATGTGATATGGATGATAGTAGAGACATAATGTGATATGGTGGTAGAGACATAATGTGATATGGTGGTAGAGACATAATGTGATATGGTAGAAGAGACATAATGTGATATGGTGGTAGAGACATAATGTGATATGGTGGTAGAGACATAATGTGATATGGTAGTAGAGACATAATGTGATATGGTGGTAGAGACATAATGTGATATGGATGGTAGAGACATAATGTGATATGGATAGTGGTAGAGACATAATGTGATATGGTGGTAGAGACATAATGTGATATGGTGGTAGAGACATAATGTGATATGGATGCTAGTAAGACATAATGTGATATGGATGGTAGAGACATAATGTGATATGGTGGTAGAGACATAATGTGATATGGATGGTAGTAGAGACATAATGTGATATGGATGGTAGAGACATAATGTTATATGGTGGTAGAGACAATGTGATATGGTGGTAGAGACATAATGTGATATGATGGTAGAGACTTAATGTGATATGATGGTAGAGACATAATGTGATATGGATGGTGGTAGAGACATAATGTGATATGGTGGTAGAGACATAATGTGATATGGTAGTAGAGACATAATGTGATATGGTGGTAGAGACATAATGTGATATGGTGGTAGAGACATAATGTGATATGGATAGTGGTAGAGACATAATGTGATATGGATGGTGGTAGAGACATAATGTGATATGGTGGTAGAGACATAATGTGATATGGATGGTAGAGACATAATGTGATATGGATGGTAGTAGAGACATAATGTGATATAGATGGTGGTAGAGACATAATGTGATATGGATGGTAGAGACATAATGTGATATGGTGGTAGAGACATAATGTGATATGGATGGTGGTAGAGACATAATGTGATATGGTGGTAGAGACATAATGTGATATGGTGGTAGAGACATAATGTGATATGGTGGTAGAGACATAATGTGATATGGATGGTAGAGACATAATGTGATATGGTGGTAGAGACATAATGTCATATGGTGGTAGAGACATAATGTGATATGGTGGTAGAGACATAATGTGATATGGTGGTAGAGACATAATGTGATATGGTGGTAGAGACATAATGTGATATGGTGGTAGAGACATAATGTGATATGGATGGTGGTAGAGACATAATGTGATATGGTGGTAGAGACATAATGTGATATGGATGGTAGAGACATAATGTGATATGGATGGTGCTAGAGACATAATGTGATATGGTTGGTGGTAGAGACATAATGTGATATGGATGGTAGAGACATAATGTGATATGGTGGTAGAGACATAATGTGATATGGTGGTAGAGACATAATGTGATATGGTGGTAGAGACATAATGTGATATGGATGGTAGAGACATAATGTGATATGGATGGTAGTAGAGACATAATGTGATATGGTGGTAGAGACATAATGTGATATGGTGGTAGAGACATAATGTGATATGGTGGTAGAGACATAATGTGATATGGTGGTAGAGACATAATGTGATATGGATGGTAGAGACATAATGTGATATGGATGGTGGTAGAGACATAATGTGATATGGATGGTGGTAGAGACATAATGTGATATGGTGGTAGAGACATAATGTGATATGGATGGTAGTAAGACATAATGTGATATGGATGGTAGAGACATAATGTGATATGGTGGTAGAGACATAATGTGATATGGTGGTAGAGACATAATGTGATATGGTGGTAGAGACATAATGTGATATGGATGGTGGTAGAGACATAATGTGATATGGATGGTAGAGACATAATGTGATATGGTGGTAGAGACATAATGTGATATGGTGGTAGAGACATAATGTGATATGGATGGTAGAGACATAATGTGATATGGATGGTAGATGGTGGTAGAGACATAATGTGATATGGATGGTGGTAGAGACATAATGTGATATGGTGGTAGAGACATAATGTGATATGGTGGTAGAGACATAATGTGATATGGTGGTAGAGACATAATGTGATATGGATGGTGGTAGAGACATAATGTGATATGGATGGTGGTAGAGACATAATGTGATATGGGTGGTAGAGACATAATGTGATATGGTGGTAGAGACATAATGTGATATGGTAGTAGAGACATAATAGGTGAGAGCATAATGTGATATGGTGGTAGAGACATAATGTGATATGGTGGTAGAGACATAATGTGATATGGTGGTAGAGACATAATGTGATATGGTGGTAGAGACATAATGTGATATGCGATGGTAGAGACATAATGTGATATGGTGGTAGAGACATAATGTGATATGGATGGTAGAGACATAATGTGATATGGTGGTAGAGACATAATGTGATATGGATGGTAGAGACATAATGTGATATGGTGGTAGAGACATAATGTGATATGGATGGTGGTAGAGACATAATGTGATATGGTGGTAGAGACATAATGTGATATGGTATGGTAGAGACATAATGTGATATGGTGGTAGAGACATAATGTGATATGGTGGTAGAGACATAATGTGATATGGTGGTAGAGACATAATGTGATATGGTGGTAGAGACATAATGTGATATGGTGTAGAGACATAATGTGATATGGTGGTAGAGACATAATGTGATATGGTGGTAGAGACATAATGTGATATGGTGGTAGAGACATAATGTGATATGGTGGTAGAGACTAATGTGATATGGTGGTAGAGACATAATGTGATATGGTGGTAGAGACATAATGTGATATGGATGGTGGTAGAGACATAATGTGATATGGTGGTAGAGACATAATGTGATATGGATGGTAGAGACATAATGTGATATGGTGGTAGAGACATAATGTGATATGGTGGTAGAGACATAATGTGATATGGATGGTAGAGACATAATGTGATATGGTGGTAGAGACATAATGTGATATGGATGGTGTAGAGACATAATGTGATATGGTGGTAGAGACATAATGTGATATGGTGGTAGAATGGTGGTAGAGACATAATGTGATATGGTGGTAGAGACATAATGTGATATGGTGGTAGAGACATAATGTATATGGTGGTAGAGACATAATGTGATATGGTGGTAGAGACATAATGTGATATGGTGTGGTAGAGACATAATGTGATATGGTGTAGAGACATAATGTGATATGGTGGTAGAGACATAATGTGATATGGTGGTAGAGACATAATGTGATATGGTGGTAGAGACATAATGTGATATGGTGGTAGAGACATAATGTGATATGGTGGTAGAGACATAATGTGATATGGTGGTAGAGACATAATGTGATATGGTGGTAGAGACATAATGTGATATGGGGAGAGCATAATGTGATATGGTGGTAGAGACATAAGGTGGTGGAGAGACATAATGTGATATGGTGGTAGAGACATAATGTGATATGGTGGTAGAGACATAATGTATATGGTGGTAGAGACATAATGTGATATGGTGGTAGAGACATAATGTGATATGGATGGTGGTAGAGACATAATGTGATATGGTGGTAGAGACATAATGTGATATGGTGGTAGAGACATAATGTGATATGGTGGTAGAGACATAATGTGATATGGTGGTAGAGACATAATGTGATATGGTGGTAGAGACATAATGTGATATGGTGGTAGAGACATAATGTGATATGGTGGTAGAGACATAATGTGATATGGATGGTAGTAGAGACATAATGTGATATGGTGGTAGAGACATAATGTGATATGGTGGTAGAGACATAATGTGATATGGATGGTGGTAGAGACATAATGTGATATGGATGGTGTAGAGACATAATGTGATATGGTGGTAGAGACATAATGTGATATGGATGGTAGAGACATAATGTGATATGGTGGTAGAGACATAATGTGATATGGATGGTAGAGACATAATGTGATATGGATGGTAGTAGAGACATAATGTGATATAGATGGTGGTAGAGACATAATGTGATATGGATGGTAGAGACATAATGTGATATGGTGGTAGAGACATAATGTGATATGGATGGTGGTAGAGACATAATGTGATATGGTGGTAGAGACATAATGTGATATGGTGGTAGAGACATAATGTGATATGGTGGTAGAGACATAATGTGATATGGATGGTAGAGACATAATGTGATATGGTGGTAGAGACATAATGTGATATGGTGGTAGAGACATAATGTGATATGGTGGTAGAGACATAATGTGATATGGTGGTAGAGACATAATGTGATATGGTGGTAGAGACATAATGTGATATGGTGGTAGAGACATAATGTGATATGGATGGTAGAGACATAATGTGATATGGTGGTAGAGACATAATGTGATATGGTGGTAGAGACATAATGTGATATGGTGGTAGAGACATAATGTGATATGGTGGTAGAGACATAATGTGATATGGTGGTAGAGACATAATGTGATATGGTGGTAGAGACATAATGTGATATGGTGGTAGAGACATAATGTGATATGGTGGTAGAGACATAATGTGATATGGTGGTAGAGACATAATGTGATATGGTGGTAGAGACATAATGTGATATGGTGGTAGAGACATAATGTGATATGGTGGTAGAGACATAATGTGATATGGTGGTAGAGACATAATGTGATATGGTGGTAGAGACATAATGTGATATGGTGGTAGAGACATAATGTGATATGGTGCTAGAGACATAATGTGATATGGTGGTAGAGACATAATGTGATATGGTGGTAGAGACATAATGTGATATGGATGGTAGAGACATAATGTGATATGGATGGTAGAGACATAATGTGATATGGTGGTAGAGACAATGTGATATGGTGGTAGAGACATAATGTGATATGTGGTAGAGACATAATGTGATATGATGGTAGAGACATAATGTGATATGGATGGTGGTAGAGACATAATGTGATATGGTGGTAGAGACATAATGTGATATGGTAGTAGAGACATAATGTGATATGGTGGTAGAGACATAATGTGATATGGTGGTAGAGACATAATGTGATATGGATGTGGTAGAGACATAATGTGATATGGATGGTGGTAGAGACATGATGGTAGAGACATAATGTGATATGGATAGTGGTAGAGACATAATGTGATATGGTGGTAGAGACATAATGTGATATGGTGGTGGTAGAGACATAATGTGATATGGTGGTAGAGACATAATGTGATATGGTGGTAGAGACATAATGTGATATGGTGGTAGAGACATAATGTGATATGGATGGTAGAGACATAATGTGATATGGATGGTAGAGACATAATGTGATATGGATGGTGTAGAGACATAATGTGATATGGTGGTAGAGACATAATGTGATATGGTGGTAGAACATAATGTGATATGGTGTAGAGACATAATGTGAATGGTGGTAGAGAAAATGTGATATGTGGTAGAGACATAATGTGATATGGTGGTAGAGACATAATGTGATATGGATGGTAGAGACATAATGTGATATGGTGGTAGAGACATAATGTGATATGGTGGTAGAGACATAATGTGATATGGTGGTAGAGACATAATGTGATATGGTGGTAGAGACATAATGTGATATGGTGGTAGAGACATAATGTGATATGGTGGTAGAGACATAATGTGATATGGATGGTAGAGACATAATGTGATATGGTGGTAGAGACATAATGTGATATGGATGGTAGAGACATAATGTGATATGGTGGTAGAGACATAATGTGATATGGATGGTGGTAGAGACATAATGTGATATGGTGGTAGAGACATAATGTGATATGGATGGTAGAGACATAATGTGATATGGTGGTAGAGACATAATGTGATATGGTGGTAGAGACATAATGTGATATGGTGGTAGAGACATAATGTGATATGGTAGTAGAGACATAATGTGATATGGTGGTAGAGACATAATGTGATATGGTGGTAGAGACATAATGTGATATGGATGGTAGAGACATAATGTGATATGGTGGTAGAGACATAATGTGATATGGTGGTAGAGACATAATGTGATATGGTGGTAGAGACATAATGTGATATGGTGGTAGGCTAGGAGGAGGGGGCATAATGTGATATGGATGGTGGTAGAGACATAATGTGATATGGATGGGTAGAGACATAATGTGATATGGATGGTAGAGACATAATGTGATATGGATGGTGGTAGAGACATAATGTGATATGGATGGTGGTAGAGACATAATGTGATATGGATGGTAGAGACATAATGTGATATGGTGGTAGAGACATAATGTGATATGGTGGTAGAGACATAATGTGATATGGATGGTAGAGACATAATGTGATATGGATGGTAGAGACATAATGTGATATGGATGGTAGTAGAGACATAATGTGATATGGTGGTAGAGACATAATGTGATATGGTGGTAGAGACATAATGTGATATGGTAGTAGAGACATAATGTGATATGGTGGTAGAGACATAATGTGATATGGATGGTAGAGACATAATGTGATATGGATAGTGGTAGAGACATAATGTGATATGGATGGTGGTAGAGACATAATGTGATATGGTGGTAGAGACATAATGTGATATGGATGGTAGTAGAGACATAATGTGATATGGATGGTAGAGACATAATGTGATATGGTGGTAGAGACATAATGGGATATGGATGGTAGTAGAGACATAATGTGATATGGATGGTAGAGACATAATGTGATATGGTGGTAGAGACATAATGTGATATGGTGGTAGAGACATAATGTGATATGGTGGTAGAGACATAATGTGATATGGATGGTAGAGACATAATGTGATATGGTGGTAGAGACATAATGTCATATGGTGGTAGAGACATAATGTGATATGGTGGTAGAGACATAATGTGATATGGTTGTAGAGACATAATGTGATATGGTGGTAGAGACATAATGTGATATGGTAGTAGAGACATAATGTGATATGGATGGTGGTAGAGACATAATGTGATATGGTGGTAGAGACATAATGTGATATGGATGGTAGAGACATAATGTGATATGGATGGTGCTAGAGACATAATGTGATATGGTTGGTGGTAGAGACATAATGTGATATGGATGGTAGAGACATAATGTGATATGGTGGTAGAGACATAATGTGATATGGTGGTAGAGACATAATGTGATATGGATGGTAGAGACATAATGTGATATGGATGGTAGAGACATAATGTGATATGGATGGTAGTAGAGACATAATGTGATATGGTGGTAGAGACATAATGTGATATGGTGGTAGAGACATAATGTGATATGGTAGTAGAGACATAATGTGATATGGTGGTAGAGACATAATGTGATATGGATGGTAGAGACATAATGTGATATGGATAGTGGTAGAGACATAATGTGATATGGATGGTGGTAGAGACATAATGTGATATGGTGGTAGAGACATAATGTGATATGGATGGTAGTAAGACATAATGTGATATGGATGGTAGAGACATAATGTGATATGGTGGTAGAGACATAATGTGATATGGTGGTAGAGACATAATGTGATATGGATGGTAGTAGAGACATAATGTGATATGGATGGTAGTAGAGACATAATGTGATATGGATGGTGGTAGAGACATAATGTGATATGGTGGTAGAGACATAATGTGATATGGTGGTAGAGACATAATGTGATATGGATGGTAGAGACATAATGTGATATGGATGGTAGTAGAGACATAATGTGATATAGATGGTGGTAGAGACATAATGTGATATGGATGGTAGAGACATAATGTGATATGGTGGTAGAGACATAATGTGATATGGATGGTGGTAGAGACATAATGTGATATGGTGGTAGAGACAAAATGTGATATGGTGGTAGAGACATAATGTGATATGGTGGTAGAGACATAATGTGATATGGATGGTAGAGACATAATGTGATATGGTGGTAGAGACATAATGTGATATGGTGGTAGAGACATAATGTGATATGGTGGTAGAGACATAATGTGATATGGTGGTAGAGACATAATGTGATATGGATGGTAGAGACATAATGTGATATGGTGGTAGAGACATAATGTGATATGGATGGTAGAGACATAATGTGATATGGTGGTAGAGACATAATGTGATATGATAGTAGAGACATAATGTGATATGGTGGTAGAGACATAATGTGATATGGATGGTGGTAGAGACATAATGTGATATGGTGGTAGAGACTTAATGTGATATGGTATTAGAGACATAATGTGATATGGTGGTAGAGACATAATGTGATATGGTGGTAGAGACATAATGTGATATGGTGGTAGAGACATAATGTGATATGGTAGTAGAGACATAATGTGATATGGTGGTAGAGACATAATGTGATATGGTAGTAGAGACATAATGTGATATGGATGGTGGTAGAGACATAATGTGATATGGTGGTAGAGACATAATGTGATATGGATGATAGTAGAGACATAATGTGATATGGTGGTAGAGACATAATGTGATATAGTGTGGTAGAGACATAATGTGATATGGTAGAAGAGACATAATGTGATATGGTGGTAGAGACATAATGTGATATGGTGGTAGAGACATAATGTGATATGGATGCTAGTAAGACATAATGTGATATGGATGGTAGAGACATAATGTGATATGGTGGTAGAGACATAATGTGATATGGATGGTAGTAGAGACATAATGTGATATGGATGGTAGAGACATAATGTTATATGGTGGTAGAGACAATGTGATATGGTGGTAGAGACATAATGTGATATGATGGTAGAGACGTAATGTGATATGATGGTAGAGACATAATGTGATATGGATGGTGGTAGAGACATAATGTGATATGGTGGTAGAGACATAATGTGATATGGTAGTAGAGACATAATGTGATATGGTGGTAGAGACATAATGTGATATGGTGGTAGAGACATAATGTGATATGGATAGTGGTAGAGACATAATGTGATATGGATGGTGGTAGAGACATAATGTGATATGGTGGTAGAGACATAATGTGATATGGATGGTGGTAGAGACATAATGTGATATGGTGGTAGAGACATAATGTGATATGGATGGTAGAGACATAATGTGATATGGATGGTAGTAGAGACATAATGTGATATAGATGGTGGTAGAGACATAATGTGATATGGATGGTAGAGACATAATGTGATATGGTGGTAGAGACATAATGTGATATGGATGGTGGTAGAGACATAATGTGATATGGTGGTAGAGACATAATGTGATATGGTGGTAGAGACATAATGTGATATGGTGGTAGAGACATAATGTGATATGGATGGTAGAGACATAATGTGATATGGTGGTAGAGACATAATGTCATATGGTGGTAGAGACATAATGTGATATGGTGGTAGAGACATAATGTGATATGGTTGTAGAGACATAATGTGATATGGTGGTAGAGACATAATGTGATATGGTAGTAGAGACATAATGTGATATGGATGGTGGTAGAGACATAATGTGATATGGTGGTAGAGACATAATGTGATATGGATGGTAGAGACATAATGTGATATGGATGGTGCTAGAGACATAATGTGATATGGTTGGTGGTAGAGACATAATGTGATATGGATGGTAGAGACATAATGTGATATGGTGGTAGAGACATAATGTGATATGGTGGTAGAGACATAATGTGATATGGATGGTAGAGACATAATGTGATATGGATGGTAGAGACATAATGTGATATGGATGGTAGTAGAGACATAATGTGATATGGTGGTAGAGACATAATGTGATATGGTGGTAGATACATAATGTGATATGGTAGTAGAGACATAATGTGAAATGGTGGTAGAGATATAATGTGATATTGATGGTAGAGACATAATGTGATATGGATAGTGGTAGAGACATAATGTGATATGGATGGTGGTAGAGACATAATGTGATATGGTGGTAGAGACATAATGTGATATGGATGGTAGTAAGACATAATGTGATATGGATGGTAGAGACATAATGTGATATGGTGGTAGAGACATAATGTGATATGGTGGTAGAGACATAATGTGATATGGTGGTAGAGACATAATGTGATATGGATGGTAGTAGAGACATAATGTGATATGGATGGTAGTAGAGACATAATGTGATATGGATGGTGGTAGAGACATAATGTGATATGGTGGTAGAGACATAATGTGATATGGATGGTAGAGACATAATGTGATATGGTGGTAGAGACATAATGTGATATGGATGGTAGAGACATAATGTGATATGGTGGTAGAGACATAATGTGATATGATAGTAGAGACATAATGTGATATGGTGGTAGAGACATAATGTGATATGGATGGTGGTAGAGACATAATGTGATATGGTGGTAGAGACATAATGTGATATGGTAGTAGAGACATAATGTGATATGGTGGTAGAGACATAATGTGATATGGTCGTAGAGACATAATGTGATATGGTGGTAGAGACATAATGTGATATGGTAGTAGAGACATAATGTGATATGGTGGTAGAGACATAATGTGATATGGTAGTAGAGACATAATGTGATATGGATGGTGGTAGAGACATAATGTGATATGGTGGTAGAGACATAATGTGATATGGTGGTAGAGACATAATGTGATATGGATGGTAGAGACATAATGTGATATGGATGGTGGTAGAGACATAATGTGATATGGATGGTGGTAGAGACATAATGTGATATGGATGGTAGAGACATAATGTGATATGGTGGTAGAGACATAATGTGATATGGTGGTAGAGACATAATGTGATATGGATGGTAGAGACATAATGTGATATGGATGGTAGAGACATAATGTGATATGGATGGTAGTAGAGACATAATGTGATATGGTGGTAGAGACATAATGTGATATGGTGGTAGAGACATAATGTGATATGGTAGTAGAGACATAATGTGATATGGTGGTAGAGACATAATGTGATATGGATGGTAGAGACATAATGTGATATGGATAGTGGTAGAGACATAATGTGATATGGATGGTGGTAGAGACATAATGTGATATGGTGGTAGAGACATAATGTGATATGGATGGTAGTAGAGACATAATGTGATATGGATGGTAGAGACATAATGTGATATGGTGGTAGAGACATAATGGGATATGGATGGTAGTAGAGACATAATGTGATATGGATGGTAGAGACATAATGTGATATGGTGGTAGAGACAATGTGATATGGTGGTAGAGACATAATGTGATATGATGGTAGAGACGTAATGTGATATGATGGTAGAGACATAATGTGATATGGATGGTGGTAGAGACATAATGTGATATGGTGGTAGAGACATAATGTGATATGGTAGTAGAGACATAATGTGATATGGATGGTAGAGACATAATGTGATATGGATGGTAGTAGAGACATAATGTGATATGGATGGTGGTAGAGACCATGTAGTATATTGCCTGGTTGAGAAGACATATTGTAGTGTATTGCCTGGTTGAGAAGACATAATGCAGTGTATTGCCTGGTTGAGAAGACATAATGTAGTGTATTGCCTGGTTGAGAAGACATAATGTAGTGTATTGCCTGGTTGAGAAGACATGATGTAGTGTATTGCCTGGTTGAGAAGACATAATGTAGTGTATTGCCTGGTTGAGAAGACATGATGTAGTGTATTGCCTGGTTGAGAAGACATATTGTAGGGTATTGCCTGGTTGAGAAGACATAATGTAGTGTATTGCCTGGTTGAGAAGACATAATGTAGTGTATTGCCTGGTTGAGAAGACATAATGTAGTGTATTGCCTGGTTGAGAAGACATAATGTAGTGTATTGCCTGGTTGAGAAGACATATTGTAGTGTATTGCCTGGTTGAGAAGACATAATGTAGTGTATTGCCTGGTTGAGAAGACATAATGTAGTGTATTGCCTGGTTGAGAAGACATAATGTAGTATAGCCAGAATAACAGACAGGCAGGCCAGAGAGGCAGTACAGAGAGGGGGTGTAGAGCCAGGCTGGCAGCCTCCCACTTCATCCATCATGGTCTTAATTAATAACATGTCCCCACATTTACATGGCAAAAACACAAAAGGTCACTGAAACACACATTTTATAATGGTTGACAGCTAAAACCTGCCAGAGGATATTAGACAATATGTGTGTTTGTTTGTGTACGCTTGTGACAAAGCTACATAGTATTTGTGTAGTGTGAGGTAGATCCTCCTACAGTGAGAATAGGGAACAGTTTCCTCTGTGTTTCTCCTATAACCCTTACCAGACTGTTCTCTCTCTCTCTCTCTCTCTCTCTCTCTCTCTCTCTCTCTTCACACACTCGCTCACCCCTAATACTGCCTAGGCGTTAATAACGGGGGACTTCAATTTATTGTTATTATTCCTATTTTTTTAATTGAACCTTTATTAATTAGGCAAGCCAGTTAAGAACAAATTCTAAAATACAACGACGGCCTATCCCGGCCAAACCCTAACCAGGACGACGCTGGGCCAATTGTGCGCCACCCTATGAGACTCCCGATCAGACCGGTTGTGATACAGCCCGGGATCAAGACAGGGTCTGTAGTGACGCCTCTAGCACTGAGATGCAGTGCCTTGAACCGCTGCGCCAATCGGGAGCCCAATGAAACAAGAGACTGCGAACAGCATCGACTGAACGACTCAATACCTACATCCAAAATGGCACCCTATTCCCAATATAGTGCACTACTTTTCACCAGAGCCCTCTGGAATAGTGCACAATATTGTGGAACAGGGTACCTATTAGGACACGACCCAATACAATTCACCAGCATCACCCTCCAAAGAAGAAGCGTAGGGAATGTGCAGTGTGTGTGTGCGTGGTGTGTGGTGGGCGCTGTATATGTGTGTACGTGGTGTGTGTGAAGTGCGCTGAACACACACTGTCTCATCACCCATCGGTTATCAGCCGGGGATCTGATTGGCTATCGTCTCCCGAGGCAGGAAATGAACACTTAACCGTCAGTGGCTATGACACGCTGGGATAAAAGGTGTGTGTGCATCCGTGTGTGTGTGTGTGCATGTGTTTCTCTTCACATTTCATCAGTGTTATTTTCACATGTTTTTCAATCTGTTGATATCTCTGATGGTCAGTTTGGTTCAAACGATCTCTATCAGTGTTTCTCGATGGATGAGGCCCACCAACCTTCTTACACACTGTAATATATACAGAGCCTTCGGAAACTATTCAGACCCCTTGACTTTTTCCACATTTTGTTAGCTTACAGCCTAATTCTAAAATGTATTAAATTATTTTTTCCCCCTGATCAATCTACACACAATACCCCATAATGACAAAGCAAAAACAGGTTTTTAGACATTTTAAATATCACATTTACATAAGTATTTAGACCCTACTTTGTTGAAGCACCTTTGGCAGTGATTACAGCCTCGAGATTTCTTGGGTATGACGCTACAAGCTTGGCACACCTGTATTTGCGGAGTTTCTCCCATTCTTCTCTGCAGATCCTCTCAAGCTCTGTCAGGTTGGATGGGGAGTGTCGCTGCACAGCTATTTTCAGGTCTCTCCAGAGATGTTCAATCGGGTTCAAGTCCGGGCTCTGGCTTGGCCAATCAAGGACATTCAGAGACTTGGCTGTGGGCTTAGGGGCGTTGTCCTGTTGGAAGGTGATCCTTCGCCCCAGTCTGAGGTCCTGAGTGCTCTGGAGCAGGTTTTCATCAAGGATCTCTCTGTACTTTGCTCTGTTCATCTTTGCTTCGATCCTGACTAGTCTCCCAGTCCCTTCCGCTGAAAAACATCCCCACATCATGATGCTGCCACCACCATGCTTTCTTCCAGACGTGACGCTTGTCATTCAGGCAAAAGTGTTCAATCTTGATTTCATCAGTCCAATAGAATCTTGTTTCTTATGGTTTGAGAGTCTTTAGGTGCTTTTGTGCAAACTCCAATCGAGCTGTCATGTGCCTTTTACTGAGGAGTGGCTTCCTTCTGGCCACTCTACCATAAAGGCCTGATTGGTGGAGTGCTGCAGAGATGGTTGTCCTTCTGGAAGTTTCTCCCATCTCCACAGAGGAACTCTGGAGCTCTGTCAGAGTGACCATTGGGTTCTTGGTCGCCTCCCTGACCAAGGCCCTTCTCCCCCGATTGCTCAGTTTGGCCGGGTGGCCAGCTCTAAGGAGAGTCTTGGTGGTTCCAAACTTCTTCCATTTAAGAATGATGGAGGCCACTGTGTTTTTGGTGAGCTTCAACGCTGCAGAAATGTTTTGGTACCCTTCCCCAGATCTGTGCCTCGACACAATCCTGTCTCGGAGCTCTACGGACAACTCCTTCGACCTCATGGCTTGGTTTTTGCTCTGACATGCACTGTCAACTGTGGGACCTTATTTAGATTGGTGTTTGCCTTTCCAAATCATGTTCAATCATTTGAATTTACCACAGGTGGACTCCAATCAAGTTTAGAAACATCTCAAGGATGACCAATAGAAACAGGATGCACCTGAGCTCAATTTCAAGTCTCAGAGCAAAGAGTCTTAATACTTATGTAAATAAGGTATTTCAGTTTTTAATATTTTATAAATGTGCAAAAATTTTGACAAATCTGTTTTCGCTTTGTCATTATGGGGTATTGTGTGTAGATTTCTGAGGATATTTTTTTATTGAATCCATCTTAGAATAACGCTGTAACGTAACAAAACGTGGAAAAAGGTCTACTAAAGGCTGTACCAACTGTAGAAGACGAGATTAAACAAGGGCTTTATGATGAGTTGAATCAGATGTTCTGGTGTTGGACCAGAACTAATTCATAGGTTCATGTTTGGTCACAATACTGTTTCAGAACGTTTGTTTTGGACTGATGCCCGACTGAGCATTCTACTCAATGCATCGTCAATGAGCGCTGATGAAAATTTCATCAAAAGTGCATTACAGTGGCTTGGAAATATGATGACATTTCAAAAGGAGGAAAATAATGAGTAGGAAAATCTTTGGTCATCATTTTGATGTCGCCATATTGACTTTAGATGCAGTATAACGTTAGCTAGTTAGCTAAGATTGAGACGAGGATACCGGATTTCAGCTAGCTACCTACCGTTAGCATTGCTAGCTATTTTTGACAAACTTTGCCAGCTAATGATAACATTGCCATGTCTAAAGTAAATTTGACGACATGATAATGCTGGCAAAGTTGTTTCCTACTAAATATTTGACTACTTTCACAATGTCATCGTATTTCCAGGCACTATAGTGTAATTTAGACAAAACAGTAGTCAGCCTCCGTCAAGAATGACTGGGTTTATCACCACCTTAGGGCTCCACTATGGCGCCACCGGTAGAGGACGTCTTGTGAACGTTCATAACAATGGCATGACATGACCCCGTGAAGGGGAGGTGCAACCCATGAATATGTGGAATGGACAGGGGTCACCAGAGACTGATCAGTGAAACCCTGATCTCCATCCTTGGTGTAGACTCACCCAGTAGAGGACGTCTGTCCAGCCCTCCATGGTGATGCACTGGAACACCGTCAACATGGCGAAGGCAAAGTTGTCGAAGTTAGTGATGCCATCGTTAGGCCCCTCCCAGCCCATCATGCATTGCGTGGCGTTCTGGGAGCAGTGGCGGCCGTGAGCCCCGTTAGGAGCGCAGGGGGCCGGCTTCTCCTCCACTATGGGACCTGTAGGGAGGACACACAGATTTAACCACATTTATACACGTGTGTGTGTGTGTGTGTGTGTGTGTGTGTGTGTGTGTGTGTGTGTGTGTGTGTGTGTGTGTGTGGTGTGTGTGTGTGTGTGTGTGTGTTCCTACCTCTGTAGAAGGGGTGTCCCTCTCTGTGGTAGAAACAGGTGTGTGTGTGTTCCTACCTCTGTAGAAGGGATGTCCCTCTCTGTGGTAGAAACAGGTGCGGTGCATCTTGCCCATGAACAGCTCCAGGCCGATGATGGCGTAGATGATGATGACAAACAGGACCAGCAGGGCGATGTGGAGGAGAGGAACCATGGCCTTGATGATGGAGTTCAGCACCACCTGAAGGCCTGGAGGTGGAGAGGAGACAGCGTTTCCCATCGAGGCTCCACAACAACCACACATTAACACACACACAAACACACCCTATATGCAGACAGGTAGGTAAGCACTAGTCTAGTTAGCGCTGCAGCATCAGTCTGGAAGGGATCCCATCGAAGCAGTTTTTGGCCGAGGGGCGTTGCACAAAACAAATTAGAAAGCGATTGGATCACCTTCGACCAATCAAAAAACAGAATCCACAGCGCTGCGTTTTCTAGGTTTAAAACAAGATGTCATCTTCACCCTAGACATATACATGTCACCTCGTAAGTATGGCGTTACACGCGTCGTTGTCCAGGTGTCTACTGCCGGGCAACGCCGGAGCTGGGCGTTCCTCATCAACTAAACCACACCCCCCTAGTTCATCAGAGGAAGCTGATATATCGTGCAGCGTTTAATGTGAGCTGGCGGGAACCAGTGTCTCCCGAGGCTAGGTAGACACTACCTAGAGGCCTAGAGAGACACCATAACACACAGGTTAACTAGGGGAGACAGAGCTAGCTAGCTGTGTGTGGGTCATACACTCCCAATGTATCCTCTAGCTGTGACCACAGACAGTAAAGCCATGTTGTAAAGCAGTGGTCTGGTCACCAGGTCAGAGATCAGCCCAGACTATCATCAGCCCGATATCACATGCTATCTCCTCCCCCGAATCTCCTCCCAATCTCCCGCTGCACCTGGTCCCCAGTGGGGGAGGAAGGGGGGTGGCTGACCAATACCCCTGAAGTCTCTCCAGGTTCAGACACAAATCATTTTCTCCTAAACTAGTAGACAGAGTAATCCACTATATCAATACCATAATACCATAATATCAATCAATACCATAATACCATAATATGCATCAATACCATAATACCATAATATCCATCAATACCATAATATCCATAATATCCATCAATACCATAATACCATAATATCCATCAATACCATAATACCATAATATCCATCAATACCATAATACCATAATATCGATCAATACCATAATACCATAATATCAATCAATACCATAATACCATAATATCCATCAATACCATAATACCATAATATCAATCAATACCATAATACCATAATATCCATCAATACCCATTTCTGAATAGGGAGAAAGAGAATACATATTTCCAATGTACAGGTAAAGTGTTGGCTCCCTCCCTCTCCCCTCCCCCTCATTGCCTGATTTTTGTCAGCTTTTTCATGTCCTGCGCCCTTTGTGTCCTGCGCCCTTTGTGTCGTTGTGTGTGTGTGTGTGTGTGTGTGTGTGTGTGTGTGTCTGACTCACTGGGCACCCCAGACACCAGTCTGAGTGGCCTGAGCACCCTGAACGCCCGGAGTGCCTTCACATCAAAGCCCGCTGCCTTCCCTCCTATGGGCGTCCCTCCATCCACTTTGGTGGCCTGCTCTAATATAGCACTGAAGAGCCTGCAGAGAGAGTGGGAGAAAGAGAAGAGAGAGAGAGAGAGAGAGAGAGAGAGAGAGAGAGAGAGAGAGAGAGAGAGAGAGAGAGAGGAAGATCTTACAGGATTGATCGTCCTCATCATTATTATCATCGTCATTGGATTGTCATTGAGGACACTTGTTAAAGGGGCAGTGAAGTCAAAAAGTGTTATGATATTTCCTCACAGTGAGGTCCAAATAAACACTCTGAAATTGTTAACATGACGATATTGCCATTTTAGTGGGAGAGCTTTTTGTTTAACAATTCCTGGAATTTCAATCTGTTGTCCCGCAGCTTGACATCACAATCTGATTATTCTGACCAATGACCAGTCATCTTTTATTTGCATATGTATCCTCCTACTTTGAAGGGGTAAGTGGTGTAGGCTCGAGAGTCTAGACGATCCTATCTGCCAATCAGGGATGTCTATGTAAATATATTAAAATGTACACTACCGTTCAAAAGTTTGTGGTCACTTAGAAATGTCCTTGTTTTTGAAAGAAAAGCACTTTTTTTGGTCCATTAAAATAACATCAAATTGATCAGAAATACAGTGTAGACATTGTTCATGTTGTAAATGACTATTGTAGCTGGAAACGGCTGATTTTTAATGGAATATCTACATAGGAGTACAGAGGCCCATTATCAGCAACCATCAGTCCTGTGATATAGCAACACCCACATGATCAGAAGGAGCATTGTAATGGCAAAACGAGGCTCGGGGATATAAATGATAAATGATGAAAAACACACAGTGATTCAGGAGACATACAGGGATGATTTAACAATACAATAAAATACTACATGGGGGCTTCAACATTGTCATGAATTTGTCTTTATGAAATTGCATTTCTTTGTTTTTGTCCTTGTCATCTTTATCATAATCATCATCATCGTTATCAATCAACCATCAGTTAATGTATAATCATGGTTGATCGTCCTCCTTCCATTTTTCAGCAGTCCCAGAGGAGTATAATCAGTAACAGTATGATGTGGTCTGTTAGAGAGAACAGACATGGAGAGAGAGCAGAGCTAGACTGATGAAACACAGCACTGGTTCTACATATTAACCTGTTTCTATACCCAGCTCTCTCTCTCTCTCTCTCTCTCTCTCTCTCTATATATATATATATATATATGTGTGTCTCTCTCTCTCTCTCTCTCTCTCTCTCTCTCTCTCTCTCTCTCTCTCTCTCTCAATTCAATTCAATTTAAGGGCTTTATTGGCATGGGAAACATATGTTAACATGGCCAAAGCAAGTGAAGTAGATAATATCTCTCTCTCTCTTTCTACCACTTTCTCTCCCTCAATCTCTAACCTCCCCCTCTCCCTCTCTTTCTCTCTCTCTCTCTTGCTACCTCTTTCTCTCCCTCTCTCTCCCTCAATCTCTAACCCCCCCCCTCTCTCTCTTCTCTCCGAGTGCCTATAAAGCACTATACCATTGTCAGAAGAGCCTGGCTCAGAGGCCAGTAGGCGCCACATTAGATAGGCAGAATGATCAATTAACACAGACCAAATGGCTACTTGAAAATAACGGTTCTCTCCCCTCTTTCTCTCTCTTTTGGTGTCAATCCCCTACCTCTCTCTATATCTCTTCACCCCCTTCTATTTTGTAAACCTCTTTCTCACTCTCTTGGTGCCAATCCTTACCTCTCTCTCTATATCTCTTCATCCCCTTCTCTTTGTAAACCTCTCCCTCTCTCTCTCCATAGCCACCCCCTCCCTCCCTCCCTCCCTCCCTCCCTCCCTCCCTCCCTCCCTCCCTCCCTCCCTCTATCTTTCTAAGCACTCACCACAGTCTCCAGGTCACTTCAAACCCCTGAGTGGAAGATGTCCGATTAGCAGAGGAAGATTAAAAGCCCAAATACTCTCCCAGAGGGGAGGGAGAGTGGTGGAGGTGGAGGGAGGGAGAGAGAGAAGGGCAGAGAAGTGCTCTCACAGGGCCCTATATTCCTCAGCTAATGAAGGAATAGGCTGCTAATATCATGATATAAACCATGTATCCTGGGGGGTCATGTAATATAATATATCATAATATAAAACATGTATCCTGGGGGGGTCATGTAATATAATATATCATAATATAAAACATGTATCCTGGGGGGGTCATGTAATATAATATATCATAATATAAAACATGTATCCTGGGGGGGGTCATGTAATATAATATATCATAATATAAAACATGTATCCTGGGGGGGTCATGTAATATAATATATCATAATATAAACCATGTATCCTGGGGGGTCATGTAATATAATATATCATAATATAAACCATGTATCCTGGGGGGGGGTCATGTAATATAATATATCATAATATAAACCATGTATCCTGGGGGGGGGGGTCATGTAATATAATATATCATAATATAAAACATGTATCCTGGGGGGGGGGGTCATGTAATATAATATATCATAATATAAACCATGTATCCTGGGGGGGGGGTCATGTAATATAATATATCATAATATAAACCATGTATCCTGGGGGGGTCATGTAATATAATATATCATAATATAAACCATGTATCCTGGGGGGGGGGTCATGTAATATAATATATCATAATATAAACCATGTATCCTGGGGGGGCCATGTAATATAATACATCATAATATAAACCATGTAACCTGGGGGGGGTCATGCGGAGGAAGGCTCTATCTGACTCTACTGAGTGGATGAAGTATCTATGTAATAACATGTGGGGGAGTGATGTTAATGGACCTGGTCAGGGGTAGAGCACTATACAGGGAATAGGGTGCCATTTGGGACAGCAGACTCTCTCTCTCTGTCCCCTATCCCAACAGGAGACTAAAGCCAGCTGACAGGCCAGTAAGAGCTGTGGACGAGGCAGGCTAAGTGTTGACATATGCTAGCAGACATAGAGGACCTGCTAGAGGACTGACCGCAGGCTGAGGAGCTGAGGGTGGAGGACATGACAGTACTGCTGGGAGATGGTTCAGCTTGACCTGATGGTGGTCCTATTCTGCTGGGAGGAGAGAGTGTGTGGTAGTGTGTATCCTAGGCATGTCTCTGTGTGTGTGTGTGGTAGTGTGTATCCTAGGCATGTCTCTGTGTGTGTGGTAGTGTGTATCCTAGGCATGTCTCTCTGTGTGTGTGGTAGTGTGTATCCTAGGCATGTCTCTGTGTGTGTGTGGTAGTGTGTATCCTAGGCATGTCTCTGTGTGTGTGTGGTAGTGTGTATCCTAGGCATGTCTCTGTGTGGTAGTGTGGTAGTGTGCATCCTAGGCATGTCTCTGTGTGTGTGGTAGTGTGTATCCTAGGCATGTCTCTGTGTGTGTGTGGTAGTGTGTATCCTAGGCATGTCTCTGTGTGTGTGTGGTAGTGTGTATCCTAGGCATGTCCCTGTGTGTGTGTGGTAGTGTGTATCCTAGGCATGTCTCTGTGTGTGTGTGGTAGTGTGTATCCTAGGCATGTCCCTGTGTGTGTGTGTGGTAGTGTGTATCCTAGGCATGTCTCTGTGTGTGTGTGGTAGTGTGTATCCTAGGCATGTCCCTGTGTGTGTGTGTGGTAGTGTGTATCCTAGGCATGTCTCTGTGTGGTAGTGTGTATCCTAGGCATGTCTCTGTGTGTGTGTGGTAGTGTGTATCCTAGGCATGTACTCTGTGTGTGTGTGGTAGTGTGTATCCTAGGCATGTCTCTGTGTGTGTGTGGTAGTGTGTATCCTAGGCATGTCTCTGTTGTGTGTGTGGTAGTGTGTATCCTAGGCATGTCTCTGTGTGTGTGTGTGGTAGTGTGTATCCTAGGCATGTCTCTGTGTGTGTGTGGTAGTGTGTATCCTAGGCATGTCTCTGTGTGTGTGTGGTAGTGTGTATCCTAGGCATGTCTCTGTGTGTGTGTGGTAGTGTGTATCCTAGGCATGTCTCTGTGTGTGTGTGGTAGTGTGTATCCTAGGCATGTCTCTGTGTGTGTGTGGTAGTGTGTATCCTAGGCATGTCTCTGTGTGTGTGTGGTAGTGTGTATCCTAGGCATGTCTCTGTGTGTGTGTGGTAGTGTGTATCCTAGGCATGTCTCTGTGTGTGTGTGGTAGTGTGTATCCTAGGCATGTCTCTGTGTGTGTGTGGTAGTGTGTATCCTAGGCATGTCTCTGTGTGTGTGTGGTAGTGTGTATCCTAGGCATGTCTCTGTGTGTGTGTGGTAGTGTGTATCCTAGGCATGTCTCTGTGTGTGTGTGGTAGTGTGTATCCTAGGCATGTCTCTGTGTGTGTGTGGTAGTGTGTATCCTAGGCATGTCTCTGTGTGTGTGTGGTAGTGTGGTAGTGTGCATCCTAGGCATGTCTCTGTGTGTGTGTGGTAGTGTGTATCCTAGGCATGTCTCTGTGTGTGTGTGGTAGTGTGTATCCTAGGCATGTCCCTGTGTGTGTGTGTGGTAGTGTGTATCCTAGGCATGTCTCTGTGTGTGTGTGGTAGTGTGTATCCTAGGCATGTCTCTGTGTGTGTGTGGTAGTGTGGTAGTGTGTATCCTAGGCATGTCTCTGTGTGTGTGTGGTAGTGTGTATCCTAGGCATGTCTCTGTGTGTGTGTGGTAGTGTGTATCCTAGGCATGTCTCTGTGTGTGTGTGTGGTAGTGTGTATCCTAGGCATGTCTCTGTGTGTGTGTGGTAGTGTGTATCCTAGGCATGTCTCTGTGTGTGTGTGTGGTAGTGTGTATCCTAGGCATGTCTCTGTGTGTGTGTGGTAGTGTGTATCCTAGGCATGTCTCTGTGTGTGTGTGGTAGTGTGTATCCTAGGCATGTCTCTGTGTGTGTGTGGTAGTGTGTATCCTAGGCATGTCTCTGTGTGTGTGTGTGGTAGTGTGTATCCTAGGCATGTCTCTGTGTGTGTGTGGTAGTGTGTATCCTAGGCATGTCTCTGTGTGTGTGTGTGGTAGTGTGTATCCTAGGCATGTCTCTGTGTGTGTGTGGTAGTGTGTATCCTAGGCATGTCTCTGTGTGTGTGTGGTAGTGTGTATCCTAGGCATGTCTCTGTGTGTGTGTGGTAGTGTGTATCCTAGGCATGTCTCTGTGTGTGTGTGGTAGTGTGTATCCTAGGCATGTCTCTGTGTGTGTGTGGTAGTGTGTATCCTAGGCATGTCTCTGTGTGTGTGTAGTGTGTATCCTAGGCATGTCTCTGTGTGTGTGTGGTAGTGTGTATCCTAGGCATGTCTCTGTGTGTGTGTGGTAGTGTGTATCCTAGGCATGTCTCTGTGTGTGTGTGGTAGTGTGTATCCTAGGCATGTCTCTGTGTGTGTGTGGTAGTGTGTATCCTAGGCATGTCTCTGTGTGTGTGTGGTAGTGTGTATCCTAGGCATGTCTCTGTGTGTGTGTGGTAGTGTGTATCCTAGGCATGTCTCTGTGTGTGTGTGGTAGTGTGTATCCTAGGCATGTCTCTGTGTGTGTGTGGTAGTGTGTATCCTAGGCATGTCTCTGTGTGTGTGTGGTAGTGTGGTAGTCCTAGGCATGTCTCTGTGTGTGTGTGGTAGTGTGTATCCTAGGCATGTCCCTGTGTGTGTGTGTGGTAGTGTGTATCCTAGGCATGTCTCTGTGTGGTAGTGTGTATCCTAGGCATGTCCTGTGTGTGTGTGGTAGTGTGTATCCTAGGCATGTCTCTGTGTGGTAGTGTGTATCCTAGGCATGTCTCTGTGTGTGTGTGGTAGTGTGTATCCTAGGCATGTCTCTGTGTGTGTGTGGTAGTGTGTATCCTAGGCATGTCTCTGTGTGTGTGTGGTAGTGTGTATCCTAGGCATGTCTCTGTGTGTGTGTGGTAGTGTGTATCCTAGGCATGTCTCTGTGTGTGTGTGGTAGTGTGTATCCTAGGCATGTCTCTGTGTGTGTGTGGTAGTGTGTATCCTAGGCATGTCTCTGTGTGTGTGTGGTAGTGTGTATCCTAGGCATGTCTCTGTGTGTGTGTGGTAGTGTGTATCCTAGGCATGTCTCTGTGTGTGTGTGGTAGTGTGTATCCTAGGCATGTCTCTGTGTGTGTGTGGTAGTGTGTATCCTAGGCATGTCTCTGTGTGTGTGTGGTAGTGTGTATCCTAGGCATGTCTCTGTGTGTGTGTGGTAGTGTGTATCCTAGGCATGTCTCTGTGTGTGTGTGGTAGTGTGTATCCTAGGCATGTCTCTGTGTGTGTGTGGTAGTGTGTATCCTAGGCATGTCTCTGTGTGTGGTAGTGTGTATCCTAGGCATGTCTCTGTGTGTGTGTGGTAGTGTGTATCCTAGGCATGTCTCTGTGTGTGTGTGGTAGTGTGTATCCTAGGCATGTCTCTGTGTGTGTGTGGTAGTGTGTATCCTAGGCATGTCTCTGTGTGTGTGTGGTAGTGTGTATCCTAGGCATGTCTCTGTGTGTGTGTGGTAGTGTGTATCCTAGGCATGTCTCTGTGTGTGTGTGGTAGTGTGTATCCTAGGCATGTCTCTGTGTGTGTGTGGTAGTGTGTATCCTAGGCATGTCTCTGTGTGTGTGTGGTAGTGTGTATCCTAGGCATGTCTCTGTGTGTGTGTGGTAGTGTGTATCCTAGGCATGTCTCTGTGTGTGTGTGTGGTAGTGTGTATCCTAGGCATGTCTCTGTGTGTGTGTGGTAGTCTGTATCCTAGGCATGTCTCTGTGTGGTAGTGTGTATCCTAGGCATGTCTCTGTGTGTGTCGTAGTGTGTATACTAGGCATGTCTCTGTGTGTGTGTGGTAGTGTGTATCCTAGGCATGTCTCTGTGTGTGTGTGTGGTAGTGTGTATCCTAGGCATGTCTCTGTGTGTGTGTGGTAGTGTGTATCCTAGGCATGTCTCTGTGTGGTAGTGTGTATCCTAGGCATGTCTCTGTGTGTGTGGTAGTGTGTATCCTAGGCATGTCTCTGTGTGTGTGTGGTAGTGTGTATCCTAGGCATGTCTCTGTGTGTGTGTGGTAGTGTGTATCCTAGGCATGTCTCTGTGTGTGTGTGGTAGTGTGTATCCTAGGCATGTCTCTGTGTGTGTGTGGTAGTGTGTATCCTAGGCATGTCTCTGTGTGTGTGTGGTAGTGTGTATCCTAGGCATGTCTCTGTGTGGTAGTGTGTATCCTAGGCATGTCTCTGTGTGTGTGTGGTAGTGTGTATCCTAGGCATGTCTCTGTGTGTGTGTGGTAGTGTGTATCCTAGGCATGTCTCTGTGTGTGTGTGGTAGTGTGTATCCTAGGCATGTCTCTGTGTGTGTGTGGTAGTGTGTATCCTAGGCATGTCTCTGTGTGGTAGTGTGTATCCTAGGCATGTCTCTGTGTGTGTGTGGTAGTGTGTATCCTAGGCATGTCTCTGTGTGTGTGTTCTCCCTCCAGAGGAAACCCTACAGGTTAGCCAGTCTGCTCTTCTCTCTCTGTCCAGACATAAACCAGGACAACACCATCCTTACTCTTTATGGCTAAAGTGACCCATCTCCTGGCTCCAGCAGTGAGAGAGAGAGAGAGAGAGAGAGAGAGAGAGAGAGAGAGAGAGAGTGAGTATTAGAGAGAGATAGTATGTGTGTGTGAGTGTGTGTGTGCCTGTGTGTGTGAGACCCATCTCTCTGTGGAGTACTTCCTTTTACAACACTATCTGATGGTGAAGATAAGACACTGAGGGTGTGAATCAGTCAGACTGTCAACACACTCTAGCATTTACACTATATCAGTATGGGCTTTAACCTCCAATAACCCTACAGGAATGGACTATTTTAACCTCAATAACCCTACAGGAATGGACTGTTTTAACCTCCAATAACCCTACAGGAATGGACTGTTTTAACCTCCAATAACCCTACAGGAAGGGACTATTTTAACCTCAATAACCCTACAGGAATGGACTGTTTTAACCTCCAATAACCCTACAGGAATGGACTATTTTAACCTCAATAACCCTACAGGAAGGGACTATTTTAACCTCAATAACCCTACAGGAATGGACTATTTAACCTCAATAACCCTACAGGAATGGACTGTTTTAACCTCAATAACCCTACAGGAATGGACTATTTTAACCTCAATAACCCTACAGGAATGGACTATTTAAACCTCAATAACCCTACAGGAATGGACTATTTTAACCTCAATAACCCTACAGGAATGGACTATTTTAACCTCAATAACCCTACAGGAATGGACTATTTTAACCTCAATAACCCTACAGGAATGGACTGTTTTAACCTCCAATAACCCTACAGGAATGGACTGTTTTAACCTCCAATAACCCTACAGGAATGGACTATTTTAACCTCAATAACCCCTACAGGAATGGACTATTTTAACCTCCAATAACCCTACAGGAATGGACTATTTTAACCTCAATAACCCTACAGGAATGGACTATTTTAACCTCAATAACCCTACAGGAATGGACTATTTTAACCTCCAATAACCCTACAGGAATGGACTATTTTAACCTCAATAACCCTACAGGAATGGACTATTTTAACCTCAATAACCCTACAGGAATGGACTATTTAACCTCAATAACCCTACAGGAATGGACTGTTTTAACCTCAATAACCCTACAGGAATGGACTATTTTAACCTCAATAACCCTACAGGAATGGACTATTTAAACCTCAATAACCCTACAGGAATGGACTATTTTAACCTCAATAACCCTACAGGAATGGACTATTTTAACCTCAATAACCCTACAGGAATGGACTATTTTAACCTCAATAACCCTACAGGAATGGACTGTTTTAACCTCCAATAACCCTACAGGAATGGACTGTTTTAACCTCCAATAACCCTACAGGAATGGACTATTTTAACCTCAATAACCCCTACAGGAATGGACTATTTTAACCTCCAATAACCCTACAGGAATGGACTATTTTAACCTCAATAACCCTACAGGAATGGACTATTTTAACCTCAATAACCCCTACAGGAATGGACTGTTTTAACCTCAATAACCCTACAGGAATGGACTGTTTTAACCTCCAATAACCCTACAGGAATGGACTATTTTAACCTCAATAACCCTACAGGAATGGACTGTTTTAACCTCAATAACCCTACAGGAATGGACTGTTTAACCTCAATAACCCTACAGGAATGGACTATTTTAACCTCAATAACCCTACAGGAATGGACTATTTTAACCTCAATAACCCTACAGGAATGGACTATTTTAACCTCAATAACCCTACAGGAATGGACTGTTTTAACCTCCAATAACCCTACAGGAATGGACTATTTTAACCTCAATAACCCTACAGGAATGGACTATTTTAACCTCAATAACCCTACAGGAATGGACTATTTTAACCTCAATAACCCTACAGGAATGGACTATTTTAACCTCAATAACCCTACAGGAATGGACTGTTTTAACCTCCAATAACCCTACAGGAATGGACTATTTTAACCTCAATAACCCTACAGGAATGGACTATTTTAACCTCAATAACCCTACAGGAATGGACTATTTTAACCTCAATAACCCTACAGGAATGGACTATTTTAACCTCAATAACCCTACAGGAATGGACTATTTTAACCTCAATAACCCTACAGGAATGGACTGTTTTAACCTCCAATAACCCTACAGGAATGGACTATTTTAACCTCAATAACCCTACAGGAATGGACTATTTTAACCTCCAATAACCCTACAGGAATGGACTATTTTAACCTCAATAACCCTACAGGAATGGACTATTTATACCTCAATAACCCTACAGGAATGGACTGTTTTAACCTCAATAACCCTACAGGAATGGACTATTTTAACCTCAATAACCCTACAGGAATGGACTATTTTAACCTCAATAACCCTACAGGAATGGACTGTTTTAACCTCAATAACCCTACAGGAATGGACTGTTTTAACCTCCAATAACCCTACAGGAATGGACTATTTTAACCTCAATAACCCTACAGGAATGGACTATTTTAACCTCAATAACCCTACAGGAATGGACTGTTTTAACCTCCAATAACCCTACAGGAATGGACTATTTTAACCTCAATAACCCTACAGGAATGGACTGTTTTAACCTCAATAACCCTACAGGAATGGACTATTTTGTTGCGTTCTACACACTGTGTTGAGCTGGCATCTCCAACTCTACTGCTCTACCATCGGAGGGTCGTTTGAGAAAGCCTGACTGGTGACTCTGCCACGGGCACTGGCTCAGTGATGCTAGCCCTGTGTGTCCCGGCCTGGAGAGATAGTGATGGCCATTCTGAGTGAGCAGCACAGTGGTATGGAGCGACGTGTTGTGTGTGTGTGTGTGTGTGTGTGTGTGTTCCCTTGCCCCCTCCCTACCCCCGTGTCCTGAGGCATAACAGAGTCATCCCGATAGAAGGGGAGAAGGACAGGCACCGTCTCTATCACACGCTCAATTAGAGCGTTTTCCATAGCATTAACATCAGTGTCAGCACTCACAGATAGAGTTATTACTCCTGAACAGGCTTCACAGCACCCTGCTGGCATATACACACACACACACACACACACACACACACACCACACACACACACACCACACACACACACACACACACACACACACACACCACACACACACACACCACACACACACACACCACACACACACACACACACACACACACACACACACACACACACACACACACACACACACACACACACACACACACACACACACACACACCGTAGGCTGAACAGATGTTCCAAGGCGCTGAGTTGCATAATGCACAGCGCTGCGCTGACCAATCACCATCCAGTACAGCTAATCAGCATAACACCCCTATAGAACACAAACCTCATTGTCTGCGTCCCAAATGGAATCGTATTTCCTAATAGTGCACTACTTTGGAGCAGAACTCTATTGGCCCTGGTCAAAAGAAGCGCACTATAAGTTTCCATTTGGAACTCATAGAAACCCTAGTCCTGTTGTAATGACCAATCTGTGTCAGGCATGGCAGATGTCTGCTATGATCACTACTCTTAGCTTAATTAGCTAGGCCACCGTAGACGATGGCAAGAACTGGCCTGCTGCTGTGATGGGAGGACCAGCAGCCATATTGAGGGTACCAGTCAAACTGCTGTGATGGGAGGACCAGCAGCCATATTGAGGGTACCAGTCAAACTGCTGTGATGGGAGGACTGACAGCCATATTATGCTAGGAGACTGACAGCAGAGGGCCAGTCAAACTGCTGTGATGGGAGGACCAGCAGCCATATTGAGGGTACCAGTCAAACTACTGTGATGGGAGGACCGAGCAGCCATATTGAGGGTACCAGTCAAACTACTGTGATGGGAGGACCGAGCAGCCATATTGAGGGTACCAGTCAAACTACTGTGATGGGAGGACTGACAGCCATATTGGGGGTACCAGTCAAACTGCTGTGATGGGAGGACCGAGCAGCCATATTGAGGGTACCAGTCAAACTGCTGTGATGGGAGGACTGACAGCCATATTGAGGGTACCAGTCAAACTGCTGTGATGGGAGGACCAGCAGCCATATTGAGGGTAGCAGTCAAACTGCTGTGATGGGAGGACCAGCAGCCATATTGAGGGTACCAGTCAAACTGCTGTGACGGGAGGACCAGCAGCCATATTGAGGGTACCAGTCAAACTGCTGTGATGGGAGGACTGACAGCCATATTGAGGGTACCAGTCAAACTACTGTGATGGGAGGACCGAGCAGCCATATTGAGGGTAGCAGTCAAACTACTGTGACGGGAGGACCAGCAGCCATATTGAGGGTACCAGTCAAACTGCTGTGATGGGAGGACCGAGCAGCCATATTGGGGGTACCAGTCAAACTGCTGTGATGGGAGGACCAGCAGCCATATTGAGGGTACCAGTCAAACTGCTGTGATGGGAGGACCAGCAGCCATATTGAAGGTACCAGTCCAACTGATGTGATGGGAGGACCAGCAGCCATATTGGGGGTACCAGTCAAACTGCTGTGATGGGAGGACCAGCAGCCATATTGAGGGTACCAGTCAAACTGCTGTGATGGGAGGACCAGCAGCCATATTGAGGGTACCAGTCAAACTGCTGTGATGGGAGGACCTGACAGCCATATTGAGGGTAGCAGTCAAACTGCTGTGATGGGAGGACCGAGCAGCCATATTGAGGGTACCAGTCAAACTGCTGTGATGGGAGGACCAGCAGCCATATTGAGGGTACCAGTCAAACTGCTGTGATGGGAGGACCAGCAGCCATATTGAGGGTAGCAGTCAAACTACTGTGACGGGAGGACCAGCAGCCATATTGAGGGTACCAGTCAAACTGCTGTGATGGGAGGACCGACAGCCATATTGGGGGTACCAGTCAAACTGCTGTGATGGGAGGACTGACAGCCATATTGAGGGTACCAGTCAAACTGCTGTGATGGGAGGACCAGCAGCCATATTGAGGGTACCAGTCAAACTACTGTGATGGGAGGACTGACAGCCATATTGAGGGTACCAGTCAAACTGCTGTGATGGGAGGACTGAGCAGCCATATTGAGGGTACCAGTCAAACTGACTGTGATGGGAGGACCGAGCAGCCATATTGAGGGTACCAGTCAAACTACTGTGATGGGAGGACCAGCAGCCATATTGAGGGTACCAGTCAAACTGCTGTGATGGGAGGACCAGCAGCCATATTGAGGGTACCAGTCAAACTGCTGTGATGGGAGGACCAGCAGCCATATTGAGGGTACCAGTCAAACTGCTGTGATGGGAGGACCGAGCAGCCATATTGAGGGTACCAGTCAAACTGCTGTGATGGGAGGACCAGCAGCCATATTGAGGGTACCAGTCAAACTGCTGTGATGGGAGGACCGAGCAGCCATATTGAGGGTACCAGTCAAACTGCTGTGATGGGAGGACTGACAGCCATATTGAGGGTACCAGTCAAACTACTGTGATGGGAGGACTGACAGCCATATTGAGGGTACCAGTCAAACTACTGTGATGGGAGGACCAGCAGCCATATTGAGGGTACCAGTCAAACTGCTGTGATGGGAGGACCGACAGCCATATTGAGGGTACCAGTCAAACTGCTGTGATGGGAGGACCAGCACAATTGAGTCCTGGACTTCTTGATGAGTCGATCTCAGGTGCTGAAGGTAGGCAACATCACCTCCGCCACGCTGACCCTCAACACAGGGGCCCCACAGGGGTGTGTGCTTAGTCCCTTCCTGTACTCCCTGTTCACCCACGACTCCAACACCATCATCAAGTTTGCTGACGACACGACGGTAGTAGGCCTGATCACCGGTAACTATTAGATAGTCTACAGGGAGGAGGAGGTCAGTGACCTGGCAGTGTGGGGCCAGGACAACGTCAGGAAGACCAAGGAGCTGATCGTGGACTACAGGAGAAGGGCCACCATCCACATCAACAGGGCTGCAGCGGTGGAGGATTTCACGTTCCTCGGGTGGACTTAAAAAATGGTCCAGGACTTAAAATGGTGCACATGCAAACAGTCATGAGGAAAGCGACAGAACCTCTTCCCCCTCAGGAGGTTGAAAAGATTTGACATGGGGCTCTGAAATCTTCTAAAAGTTCTACAGCTGCACCATTGAGAGCATCTTGACTGGCCCTGGAACTGAGCCCGTATATAGCTACTGACCCTGGAACTGAGCCTGTATATAGCTACTGACCCTGGAACTGAGCCTGTATATAACTACTGACCCTGGAACTGAGCCCGTATATAGCTACTGACCCTGGAACTGAGCCTGTTTATAACTACTGACCCTGGAACTGTATATAACTACTGACCCTGGAACTGTCCCTGTATATAACTACTGACCCTGGAACTGAGCCTGTATATAACTACTGACCCTGGAACTGAGCCTGTATATAACTACTGACCCTGGAACTGAGCCTGTATATAACTACTGACCCTGGAACTGAGCCTGTATATAACTACTGACCCTGGAACTGTCCCTGTATATAACTACTGACCCTGGAACTGAGCCTGTATATAACTACTGACCCTGGAACTGTATATAGTTGACTTTCTCCTGTTATTTCTATTTGTGGTGTGTTTTTGTTCAACGTGGCTTTAGTTGATAGTCCTTCTGATCCTGATTACTACGTTGTTGGGAAAGAGCTGAAGGAAAGACATTTCACTGTACTAGTGAAGGTGATAATACAACTAGAAACATTTAAAGGTGAACCAGAGCTGAATTCAACATGTATTTCCAGGCTTAATAATGGTCAGAATCAGTTGTTAGGTGTTTCCTACCAGACTGTGGTTATAGTTACATCACCAGGACACTTCCTGTCTTCCTGTAAATGATCTGCTGTGTATTACGCTCCAATCTGACCCTGGACGCACACACACACACACACACACACACACACACACACAACACACACACACACACACAGACACACACACACACACACACACACACACACCGGACAGCACACACACACACTGTCTACGTCAACAGCACCCCTCAGAAACCACAGCAACCAGTCAGAGGAAACTGGATCCTCTGTGTCTCCTACTACTTTCTCTCTACCTCCTGTGTGTGTGTGTGTGTGTGTGTGTGTGTGTGTGTGTGTGTGTGTGTGTGTGTGTGTGTGTGTGTGTGTGTGTGTGTGTGTGTGTGTGTGTGTGTGTGTGTGTGTGTGTGTGTGTGTGTGTGTGTGTGTGTGTGTGTGTGGGGGGGTGTGTGTGTGTGTGTGTGTGTGTGTGTGTGTGTGTGTGTGTGTGTGTGTGTGTGTGTGTGTGTGTGTGTGTGTGTGTGTGTGTGTGTGTGTGCGT